>NW_004444101.1:991718-1005491 GCF_000243295.1 Trichechus manatus latirostris | reverse complement strand
TGTGTGTGTATGTGTGTGCATGGTGGCTCAGTGTGGTGTGTGTATGTATGTGTGTGCATGGTGGCTCAGTGTGGTGGTGTGTGCGCTCATGTGTGCAGGCGGTGGCCCAGTGTCCACCTTTTCCACGAGTCTCCCTGGCCAGCCTGCCTTGCTCACCATCATCCCAGCCAGACACCTGGGGAGTGCACAATTCATATTTGTCAATCAAATCAATAACTAAGCTAATCATTCAACAAAACAATGGGTGGATGACTAAAAGCTAGGAAAAGTCGGCACCCTTGACTTTACCAAGCCTAATAAATGAAAATATGAATCAATCCTGGTTTTCTCCCTTTTCAGCTGCCCTCCTCGGAAAAGGCTGTTGGATCCACGCAACCAGCTTCATTTTCTTTTCTTTGGAAATGATGCCCTGGGGTGTATGTAAGCAGCTCTTTGCAAGTTTATCTTCCACTCAGCAGCTCCTCCATAAGGTGGGGTGAGCTATTGAGCGTCTCTGATCTTCTATTTGCTCATCTGTTAATAAGATAACCTCCCTCCTCCTCATCTCCCAGGGTTGTTGGGAGGATTAAACGGGGCAACCTAGAGGCTCCCATTGTTGTCATTAGATGTGTGTTACTTCCAGGGATTCAACGCAGTGGTATCTCCGCACTATGGGGAAATCTGCAGCAGGGGCCGGAGGCCTGAAATAACAAGAAAGTGGCTCAGGAGTCACTAACAATGATGCAAGACCAAGGTCAATCTGTGAATAAATATTTTCTCCGGAAAGACCCTAAACTTCCTATTTCTCATGTCTTATTAGTAGCATCCGTGCCTGGTGGCACAGTGGTTAAGAGCTTGGCTGCTGACCAAAAGGTCAGCATTTCGAATCCACCAACCACTTCTTGGAAACCCTGTGGGTCGGCTCTAATCTGTCCTATAGGGTCTCTATGAGTTGGAATCGACTCGACGGCAACGGGTTTGGTTTGCTTTTGTTTGTTTGTTTTGGTTTATTCGCAGCATCAGCTCTAATTGAAATGTGTTCAGAGACAATGTTGGGAGAATTTTAATATAAAATAACTTCCTAATGCCTGTCACAGGAGCACCTGGCTGGCGAAAACGGTTAAGTGCTCAACTACTAACCAGAAGGTTAGGGGTTCTAACCCACCCAGAGACGCCTCAGAAGATAGGCCTGGTGATCCGATGCCAGGGGCGCAGGGAAGGTAAGAAGCGCCCAGGGGTAATCTCTAAGTTGTGCCCCCCCACCCCCATTTCAAGATGAATAGACGTTGATGGTGGCAACGTGCGTCAGCAGACATGCCTGCTCCCCTCTTGTCTGGCTGCCTCTGTCAGACGTCTTTCATACTTGTGGCACCTCAGAATGTCATCCCATGCGTCATCTGGCGCCCCCTTGGACTTGTGCCCAGGGACAAGTGTCCCCTTTGTCCCCCCTCCCCCCGCTTTTTCCAAAATGTCACAGCCTTGAAAACCCTATAGAGCAGTTCTACTCTGCATTTATGGGGTCACCATGTGTCCGAATTGACTCGAGAGCAACTAACAACAACAGTGTCTACAACCAAGGTATTTACAGTAGAGACAGGATTAAAAACAAGGCATGTATCTAACACCGGGAAACTTGGTTAACAGACTATGACTTTACCAGGTCTCTAAGACCAGGAGATGCCGATGGTCTAACGGGAAACAACCACCACCAAAAAAGATTAATGATTACCTATATAGAAAGTTCTCATTTACATAAGGAAAAGTATATTCAAAACTACAGATTGCAATAAACTAAGATATTAACAATGTCTTCCTTTAGTTAGTAATACTATGGCTGGTGTGTGCGTGTGTGCACATGTGTGTATTTTCCAAATTTGCTACCCTAAGCAAGCATGGCATTAGCTATTGAGTCGGGGAAGTTTGTCCAACTGTAATTTATAAATTCTCAATGCTTGGACAAAAATCTTATGGACAGGCATCTCTTCCCAACCTTGAAGACTACCTTAGATTTTGTTGTTGCTGGGTGGCATCAAGTCAATTCCAACTCATAGTGACCCAATGTGATGGAGTAGAACAGCCCCATAGGGATTTCTAGGCTGTAATCTTTATAAGAGTAGATTGCCAGGTCTTTCTCCTGCAGAGCTGCTGGGTGGGTTTGAACCACCTTTCGGTTAGCAGCCAAGTGCTTAACCATTGAGTTACCAGGGCTCCTTCCCTTAGACTTCTAAGCTTAAAAACTCCAGTGTCAGGACCCCTTCTTGGACCTCAGGCTCAAAGACCAAGTTGATCATGACTATTGTCACCACCAGCAGATATAGGGTTGCTATGAGTCGGAATCCACTGGATGGCAATGGGTTTGGGGTTTTTGGTTTTGGCCACGTGCAAGCAAAAGCACTGGTTAACAGCTCATTGCCCGGTTTCCCAGAGCTACCCACCACGGAAGGGCAGACCTACCAAGAGGGAGCTGAGGCGCTCTTTCCCGGCTAACAGAAAAGAGGTTTGGGTAGGTAGCTGCCTTCTGCCAAGAGCACAACTAAGCCCCGAGTTTTCAGAACTAGTTCCTGGTGTTCAACCCCGTGCTCATTGGAGGCTGGTGCTGTTATTGTTCCCATTTTACAGATGAGGAAACTAAAGGTCAGAAAGCTTAAGTGACCAAGAACTCATGACCAGGAGTTGGATCAAGAACCATCCTACTCTAAAACTCTCAGCCACTGAGCAAAGGATGACAGACTGTCTCTCCTTGACCTCATTCCTAAGTACCTCTGCTGGACTCTTTGTGCCGACTTTCCCAATTCCCCCCTAGATTTTCTTCATTGTGCTTTTGCTTATGTGTGTTCTACTTTCCCTGCCTGTGATCTTCATGAATTCAACAAATATTTGTTGCAAGCCTGCTTTTCCTGTAAAACTGTGCTGTTGTTGATGTTGTTAGGTGCCGTCAAGTTGGTTTTGACTCATAGCAACCCTATAGGACAGAGTAGAACTGCCCCATAGGATTTCCAAGGAGTAGCTGGTGGATTCGATCTGCCAACCTTTGGGTTAGCTGTTATAGTTCTTAACCAATGTGCCAACAGGGCTCCAACACTGTGCTAGAATTTAAAACCACTTAACCACTTGCCGTCAAGTTGATTCCAATTCATGTCGATCCCATGTGTGTCAGAGTAGAGCTGTGCTCCATAGGGTTTTCAATGTCTGTGACCTTTTGGAAGTAGATCCCCAGAACTTTCTTCCAAGGTGACTCTGGTTGGACTCAAATATCCAATTTTTTAGTTAGCAGCTGAGTGCATTAACCATTTCCACCACCCAGGGACTCCTAGACTGTGAATTTTAGAAAAGAACAAATATGCATTAAATCTCCCCAATTCTTGAGCAGTGGAGTTCATGGGATAGATAAGGATAACTGCCTCAGTGAGTAAAGTAATGATTCCTACATGAGCTCACCCGAGGCTGGGAACTCACAGGCTGGATGCAAAGTTCTGGCTCTTTAACCACAACTGGCCACTGTCTGTCTCAATAGGCCCCCCTTGACACAGAAGGAACCGCAGCATCCCAGCCTGGTGGGGAAAGAGTAGCCCAGTATGGAAGGGGAGCCTTCACTGGGATGGGAGAATCCAGCACATCAATGGGTAGATCAAAAGGACCCAATGAGGAAGGAGGGGCTGAAAGGCAAGAGGAGGCTTGAGCCATTGAGGACAGCCTTGGAGAAGAGAGGAGGCGCCTGGTGGAGGGAGAAGAGGAGAACAGTGAAGGGGAAGGAAACCACAATTCAAACCAAACCCACTGCTCTCGAGTCCATTCCGGCACATAGTGACATAAAGGACAGAGTAGAACTGTCCCATGGGGTTTCCAAGTAGTGGCTGGTGGATTCGAAACGCAGACCTTTTGGTTAGCAGTTGAGCACTTTAACCACTGCACCACCAGAGCTCCTCGAGGGGGAAGGAAAGTCTCCAAAAAGAGCCTACCCCAGGATGGGCTTTTTCCCCCCGCAGCCACCCACCGTCTCTAATCCGGGAAGTGCTATATTGTGAAACCGCAGCAGTAGGGGAGATGCTCCTTGGCCTAGGTCCTGTCTCATCTGGAAGCTTTCTCCATCTGCAGGCTGTCCAGCCCCCCTGCGGACCCTCTGCTGCTCTGCAAACCACTCTACAGGCTTTGGTGGGCAGGACGTGACCCAGTAATAAACAGGAGGGCCAAGCCGGTCTGCTCAAGGGCTGGAAAATATGCTGTGTTTAAGAAACAGCCGAACTCAGGCACCCAACTCGGTCCTCAGAAACTGCCTGCGTTTCCCAGGACTGCCATAACAAAATGCCACACAACAGATGCCTTTAAAGAACAGAAATTTGTTGTCTCGAAGTTTGGAGGCTGGAAGTCCAAATCAAGGTATCAGCTCTGTTGATTCCTCCCTAGGGCTCTGAGAGAGGAGGAGTTCCATGCCTCTTTCCTAGGTTCTGGTGGACGCCAGCAATCCTTGGCATTCCTTAGCTTGTAGATGCATCTCCACACTGCGTCTGTCCTCCCCCTGCGTGACTGTCCCCATGTCTTTCCCCTGCATGACTGTCCCCATGTCTTCCCTCTGTGTGACTGTCTCTGTGTCTGTTCCCCCTGGGTGACTGTCTCCATGTCTTCCCCCTGCATGACTGTCCTCCTGTCTTCCCCCTGCATGACTGTCTCCATGTCTGTTCCCCTTGTATAAGACACCACTCAGAAGGGATTGTGATTCACTCTACTCCAGCATGACCTCATTAACTTCCCTGAAAACATCTTCCAAGAAAGAACTTATTTCCAAGCAAGTTCACACTCACAGGTACAGGGGTGAGGGTTTCAACATCTCTTTTTGGGGGGCACAATTCAACCCATAACAGAAACTTGATCAGGATTCCCCGTTTAGCTCCACTGCATTGTTTGGAAGTCGTTCCCTTTTGCTTCATGCAAGTTTGAGCCTCTCCCCAAAGTGACTGTTCAGCCAATGTCAGTGTATCTGTCCCCTCTCACCCCAACTCCTGGTATGTTGCACAGGGCTGAGCAGAGGCTACGGAACATCCAGAAGCAGCTTAGTCTGGAATCCTGTGTCAGCCACCATGACCTCAGTCACAGACCTTGTCCCCTCCAGGACAGAGTTCTTATCTGTATAATGGGATGCTTGTACCTAGTTGCAAGGCTGGGACTAGGGTAAAGTGAGTGAGGTGCCTTAAGTGCAATATTTAGGGACCTATTCTCAGGTTCTACAAGTGTGGAGACCCTGAGAGTGGGCTCTTCTTTAAATGTCGTGCCCTAGGTGCCTTTCTTGCCTCAACCTAGTCTTGACCTACTTGTGGCAAGCTTCTCATTAACCCAGCCACCCATTACCCTCACCTCTGTGCCCACAAACCTGGACTGAAAATTCCCACTGGTGATGGGCGTCATTGCCTAGGATGTCGCTTTGTAAATGGTAGGTCTTGACCCACTAACCTAAATTGATTTGAAATCAGTTTAGAGGGCCCCCATCAACATTTTTTAAAAATGAAGTAGACTAGACTAGCCTGGAACCAACTCAAAATTGATAGAAAAATATCAGAACGTATCTTACATGTTTTTTCAATATTCTTCGCCAAAAGCCATAATTCAAAGGCATCAATTCTTCTTCCGTCTTCCTTATTCATTGTCCAGCTTTTGCATGCATATGAGGCAATTGAAAATACCATGGCTTGGGTCAGGCGCACCTTAGTTCTTGTGATGGTTAAGGTTGTGTGTCAACTTGGTTGGGCCATGATTCTCAGTGATTTGTCAGTTACGATGTAGTTTGGCAGTTGTATGATGATGTGACCACTTCCACGATGAGATCTGCTGTAAGTAGCCAATCAGTTCAAAGGGCATTTCCTTGGGGGTGTGGCCTGCATTGAATATAAGTGGATTTTCTGGCAAAGCTCAGTGGGCTTTTGCTGGATTTGGATCCCACAGCTGGTTCCTGTTTGTCTGACTTCCAGTTCTTGGGACTTGAGCTAGCAGCTTACCTGCAGTCTTGCCTGCTGATCTTGGGATTCATCAGTCTTTGCAGCCTGTGAGCAAGCGCCCTGCTGTCTGACTCGCCGATCTTGGGTTCCCCAGCCCCTGTGGCAAAGTGAATTAGGAGAGCCTCTAGCCTGACCCATGGATTTGGGATGTTCCAGCCTCTACAACCAAGTGAGCCATTTCCTTTATATAAATCTGTCTACATAGATATTTATAAGCTGCACTGGTTTTGCTTCTCTAGAGAAACCAGCCTAAGATAGTCCTCAAAGTGCTTTTTAACACCTTAAAGAGGTCTTTTGTGGCATATTTGCCCAAAGCGATACATCATTGAATTTCTTGACTGCTGCTTCCATGGAGGTTGATTGTGGATCTTAGTAAAATCTGTATCTATATTTGTATCTATATCTCTGTAGCTCTAGATATATCTTTCTTCTCCAAGAAACCTCAGTTTTTGCTCTTAAGGCCTTCAACTGATTAGATAGGGCCCACCTCATTATCCAAGGTGTTCTGCTTTACTCAGAGTCAAACTAATCGTAGATGTTAATCAGATTTATGAAATACCTTCACAGTAACATCTAAACTAATGTTTGACCAAACAGCTGGGCACCATAGCCTAGCCAGGTTAATGCATCAAATTAACCATCACAATGTTCGTCAACCAGGGACCCCAGATTGAAGTTACATTTTCTTTAATATCCAAGTCTTAAGTGTTTCTGAGAGCTCAGAGTTCAATGAGGACTGAGATCAAGGATCTGAGGTCACTTTGCAAAACTAAATGCGCCACGGAGCTATCCATTAGTGCTCTTTGTTTTTTGAGGATTGTTGAGGCCATCCTTCTACAGAGTGTCTACTTACTCCAATTCACTCCAGACACACCTGCATTCACATCATAGAGCCACCAGGAGGGGGATGCCTTCCAAGGGCAAGTAAGTGAGGAGACAGCCCAGAGATGAATCCTAAGGAGAGGGGCCTGCGGGGGCCAAGGACGAGATCATGGTCACATCTAAGTAGCTGGATCAGCTTCAAGGAAGCAGATAGATTTCAGAAGACTTCACCTCTTTCCACTGCTGAACTTTTCCAGATGCAATCTGAGCTTCATGCAGAAGGCTTATGCACAGAAAAGGGACAGGACTGCAGGCCCTCATTAAAATGTTTGTATTCTTAGTGGTGGGGTGTGTATGTGTGTGCATGTGTGTGTGTGTACACATAGTTTAGCTGTTAGAAATACAAACACCTTGCATATTTTATTTGCTTTTCTTCCAACTATGAAAAGGTCTTCCTTTGGTTCGTAATCAGTAATCCCCTTGGAAGTCCAAGAAGTAATCTGATAGAGGAAGCTAAAGCCCAGCAAGGCTTCTAGGGATACCGAGCTGGCTTTTCTTGGGAAATGGTTTTGCACAAGCTTGCTTTCATTGTGAGAATGTGCCTTTACAAGGCCGCTTTCAGAATACTGGCTGTGACATTTGATTGGCCCTTCCTTTGAAAAGGTTAGATTTGCTTTAATAATGGTACATGTCATTACCATGCATAGTAGAGAAACGCTGGCTGGCTGACAGACCCAAGGCAGAATGTGTTTTTTCAACCATTTGATTGAGACCTTCTTGGCGTGGCAACCCAGTCATGTACATAAATATTGGAATGTGGTAGTAATTATAATGTGTTAACAGGGCAGAAAGGTTAATTCTGTTTCATTTTGACACCTGAAGACATCCAGTGAAATGTCAGTTAAAATTGCCCACAAAAAAACTCTGTTCCTTTCCTCTCCAAGTAAGCCAGATACACGTTTGATTTTAGACACAAAGCCAATAAGTGATAGAAGAAACAGATAACTCCAACCATATTCCATTGTCCACTCTCCACAGATTGACATCCTAACTGAAGCATGATGTGACAATTTGGATCATTCATGGATTTCCAAAGTAGAGATGTCTTGTTACCTGGATAATGAGCCCTAGTGGCTCAGTGGTTAAAGCGATTGACTGCTAACCAAAATGTCAGTGGTTCGAAACCACCAGCGGCTCCGTGGGAGAAAGATGTGGCAGTCTGCTTCTGTAGAGATTTACAGCCTTGGAAACCCTACAGGGTCGCTCTGAGTTGGAATCCACTTGATGGCAGTGGGTTTTGGGTTTGGATTACCTGGATATTTAAAGTTTGGAGCCCTAGTGGAGCAGTGGCTAAGAGTTTGGCTGCTAACCAAAAGGTTGACAGTTCAAATCTACCAGCCATTCCTTGGAAACCCTATGAGGCAGTTCTACTCTGTCCTACAGGGTCGCTATGAGTCAGAATCAACTCGATGGCAATGGATTTGGTTTGGTTTAAGGAACAACCAAACCCCTTGTTATCAAGCAAGAGAACAGAGAACTAGCACTCAGAATCCAAGCATCACAAATGCCCCTCCTTCCTTTCACCAAGGTCTGCAGGAAGAGAGATGGTAGGCTGTTTCCTGCTCTGCCGATGACTAAGGGCTGCGTGTGAACCTGCCCCTCTCATCTCCATACTGGCGGTTTCCAAGGTCATGTCCATCTCTGTAACTCCGTCCTTCTGTCCACTGTCCATCTGTCTTAAAGGGGACACTGCAGCAGGAAGATCAACCATCTCTCGGGCTTTTTCCATCCTTTTCTTCTACATTCCCAACAGCCTTGCTCTCAGATTCTTCCAGCCTAATCCACTCCTAAAAGGCTGTCATTCAAAGCTCTCTCCCTCCCCTTATAAAATAAGTGAAAATGATAACATTAATAAAACAGTAATAACAGCAACAACAGCCCTTAGTGGACTGAGTATGGAGATGTGGGTGCCCTCCTGGATCTTGAAAGTGATCCATCAATTTCTCCTTGCCTAAGACTACACTGCTGTTGTTAGGTGCCACTGAGTCGACTTTGACTCATAACAACCCCGTGTGACAGACAGAGTAGAACCTCCTCACAGGTTTTCCAAGGCTGAAATCTTTACAGAAGCAGACTGCTACATCTTTCTCCCTCCGAGCCACTAGGTGAGTTCAAACCACAGACCTTCTAATTAGCAGTTGAGGGCTCCAATTAACAGACCCACTCTCCTACCCCACACGCACACAAGGAATGAATTTGTACAAATATTCAGAGGACACAGATCCACATGCTAGCAGTGCAGGGTGTTTCTGTGTTTGCTTTGATGTGTACCAGGTGACTCAAACAAGCCAAAAAGGACTGACCGGCCAAATCTACCTGTCCAGGCAGGTCACTAGGATGCCTGAGTCTCTTTGAGACTTTAAAAGAGAATTTGACTTGAGCAGCTAGTCTTAGAAAATGCAATTCGTCTGTGCAAACATTTGCTCCGGCTCCCCAGGCGGGCTTCAGGGAGTCTCCCTGCAGATACTTGCCGAGCCTCTGCTCTGGTTTTCATTCCTGAGCAAGCACTTCCAGGTTGCCTGACACTTTGAATTGGGTAAACCATAAAATTGACAATGGCCCCAAAGATCAAAGACCAAATGGGACATTGCAAAGCAAGTAATAGTACACAGGCCTCATGTCTGATGTGGCAAGCGAATCCCTTAACCCTGACAAGCAGAAATGAAGACCTGATGGAAGACATGGCCTCCAGCTCCCTAGCAGGAGGTACAACTTGTCTACAAAAAATTTGGAAAAGAAGCAGGAATTACAGCAGGCACTCACTATTTCAAAAGCCAAATATGCGAGTAACCTAAATAGAGGAACTAGGTGTATTTTTAAAGACCAGAAAATTTTAAAAAACTATCGTAATTCTCAAATAGAAAGTACCCAAGGGGATAACAAAAGTTATAATAATAAAATACACATAGCAATCAATTCTATGACATCCAAGATGGCCAGTTTTGTAGGAATTACATATGGTGAGTTAACATCTGCCATCTTTAAGTACCAACTCTAGGGGTTTTTATGATTGGAAATCACAGTATGTAGTAAGTAAATCCATTATTAAATTAAGCCTGGTTTTGGATGTTCCCACCACCTGTCTGTCAGTTTGTCATACTGTGGTGGCTCATGTGTTGCTGTGATGCTGGAAGCTATACCATTGGTATGTCAAATACAGTCAGAGTGACCCACGGGGGACAGGTTTCAGTGAGATTCCAGACTAAGACAGACTAGGAAGAAAGGCCTAGTGATCTACTCCCAAAAATTAGCCAATGAAAACCTTATGGATCACAACAGAACATTGTCTGACTCACTTACTTTAGACATGTCATCAGGAAAGATCAGTCAACAGAGGAGAACATCATCTTTGGCACAATAGTCACAACAATGGACTCAAACATGCTGGCAATCATAAGGATGACGCAGGACCAGACGGCGTTCCATTCTGTTGTACATGAGGTCACCATGCATCAGAGTCAACTCCACAGCAGCTATCTATCTATTTAGTTCTGTTGTACGTAGGGTCACTATGAGTCAGAACTGACCCGACTGCACCTAACAGCAACAAGTCTATCATCTATCAATCTATCATCTGTCTCTATCTATCTGTCACCTATCTATCAACCTTTTATCTATCTATTATCTATCTATCCATCTTGGGTGTTTATTGCTAAGGAAAAAGCTCAAGTAAATAAAGTGAGAAATTAATTCACACTAAATAAAACCTTCAACTGACTTTATAAATCTCCCCATGCCCCCAGAACATCTACTCAGGTTTGGAGCAACCAGTTCCTGACTGCAGCCACATGCCAAGCCTTCCATGATCCATACTGGGGTGGGAAGATGAATGGGGTTGAAGCTGCCCTGAGCTGAGCCGTTGCTGGGATCCCATCACTGCAGGAGCCTGACTCACACGCCAGAAGAATCAGATGTTAGAAAGGAGCCAACCTAAGGGAGTACGGTCCATTTATTCATTCATCCACCAGCCTGAACCATCTCATTCATGGCAGCACAGTAGCCTGCTAGGAGCTGTGGGAGAGAGAGAGATAAATAAGACACAGCCCGACTCTTAAGGGTCTTAACATTCTATCATGCTGAGGGTGCAGATACAGAAATAGTTAAGTCAAGATAAATGTAAACAGCAGCAAATGTTTGTGAAGTCTTTCTCTGTGCCAGCCCAGTGCTCTACCAGCATTAATCCATTCTATCCCCACCCACCCTAGCCCTATGAGGAGGACATTTCTCCTCTTTGGTTGGGCTATTGGAAACCTAGCAGAGAATCCTAAGCCCATCTCTAGTAACTTCACAAGCTTCACCTTGTTTCCCAATACCACCAGTTTCCTAACTTTCTTTACTAGGATAGCTTGTATTTTTGTAAATTGCCATAAATCACTTTGGAACAGAGTTAATTCTGGATGGATAGATGGATGGATAAACAGATGGGTGGATGGATAGCTAGATGGATGGATAAATTAGATGGATAGGTGGGTGCATGGGCAGATGGATGTACGGATGATGCATGCATGGATGGATGGATGGGTAGATGGGTGGATGGATGGATGGATGGATGGGTGGGTAAATGGATGGATTGATGGATGGATGGATGGGTGGGTAAATGGATGGATTGATGGATGGATGGATGGGTGGGTGTGGGGGGATAAATGGATGGAATGGATGGATTGATGGATGGGTAGATGGGTGGATGCATGGTTGGGCGAGTGGATTGGTATTTGCCCTTGGAGCTATGAAAGATTTGATAAGGGTGGTGATATGATGAGAAGCCTGCTTTAGGAAGCTAATTGTGACGGCAAGTGGAGGGAGGAGGACCAATTGGAAGATTATTTTCACATGAGAGGCTAGTAATAACCTATGTATCACTCAGGATGGCAGAAATGAGAATGGAAATAAGGGAATGATCTGGGAAGTACTGCCAGAAGAATGGACGGGAACCAGCACTCCTTCGGGCAGGAACAGAGACATAGCTTGGAGAGTGTGAGGGACTCAGCCAAGATGGCTCCAAGGTTCTGAGCCCTGGGGACTGGAGGTGATACTAGCCAAAATAGGACAACCCAGAAGAGAAGCATATTGAGGAAGAAGATAATGACTTTGAGCTTAGACGTGTCAAATTCAGTCAATAAGTCCTTGTAAAGGTACATCTAGGGTTTGAGGGAAAGGCTAGAATTTAGATTGTGAGCAATTAGCATAGTAGCAGTCCAAAAAAAAAATCAATGTTATGATGTTAACGGGGCCACCAAGCGAGAAGATATAAAAAGAAATGGATAAGAGACAAGAAGGCAAATTTAGGGGTCTCCCAAATGTTATGGGTTTTCTGTAAACGGCCAGATGGTAAGTCTTTCAGATTTTGTGAGCCATACCGTCTCTGCCGCAACTTCTCAACTCTGCTCTTCATCGAGAAAGCAGCCGCAGACAACCAATAAGAAAATGGGAGTGGCTGTGTTCCAGTAAAACCTTATTTACAGAAACAGGAAGTGGCTGGGTTAGGCTCAAGGGCCATAGTGTGAGTGCTAAATTAGCCTGAGGCAGCTTGACCCAAATCACCACATCGGGGCCATCTCTACTTGGGAACGCGACATTCCTTTGTCCAGAGGCTCACGCACTGGAGTTCCACCTGGACAAGCGTCCATTAGCACCCGAGGTTCTACAGGCAGTGGGCAGGGTCTTTTTCAGGCATCATGTCTACCACCCTCATCTCCTGGGGCCCCGTGGGGTCAGCAATCAAGGAAGGAGAAGAGGGAGTGGGCTCGAAGCCTCCCAGACTGGGTGGCATGATGCAAGAAATGCCCTTTATCAAAATTTGGCCACTTTTTCCTGGGGTGAGGTCAGGGACAAGCCTCACAGGAGAAGCAGGATCACCTCTGATACCTCCCACTCCACCCCATCCCAAACCACCCCTTTACAGCCCCTCCCAGCCCATACATTGCCATGGAAACCAGAATAACTCCCCAGACATGATATTATTCCCAGGGCACTCAGGAGCTCTCCTTGCAGACAGTGGAGACAAGCAAAGGTACTGGAGGAGAGAAAGGGTGAGAGCTTTCTGCAGTGAGTCGTTTCCATGATCCACAGAATTACTGTTGTGCCTCCTTCAACACAAACCTAGAAAACGGAAATCCAAATTCTAAGGATGGCTAACGCAAGGGGTATTGATCATGCTGCAGAAGAAACACCAGGGGATTAATCTAAATGGAGAATTTCTCTGACAGGGCAAAGCTCGGTGCTCATGTGACCTAGGGGGGCACCCACAGCCCCCCGCCACTCCAAATGTGCTCCTTCTAGAGAACTTCTGAGACAGGGCAGAGGAGCTGCAGCAGACAACAGGCAGATGTTAGGGTCTGATACAAGCTGGGGGCAGGAGCAGGGGGCAGAGGGAGGGCCCGGGAGTTCTGATATCTCAAGATGACAGATGAACACATGGTCTCAATGTGTTTATCTGTCGTGAGACTGGTAACAAGAAAGGAACAAAAGCCACCAGACACTTCTGCGTTTATTCTAAATGCAATCTGCAGATTTATGACCTGCCAACATAAAGCCCCAAAGAGAAGGTGTCATATCCTGGGGCGAACACCGCACTTTCTGCCCACAGAAGTTCCCAGTGAGTTCCAACTGCTGTGCCAGCAGAAGGGCAGCCTGCCCTGCAGGTGCGGCAGGTGCAGCCCATCTTCCGTCCCACACTGACCACATCTTCAAGCCGCACGGGGCTCCTCTTTGGTTGGGCTGTTGGAAACCTAACAGAGAATCCTAGGCCCATCTCTAGCAACTTCACAAGCTTCACCTTGTTTCTCAATAGTACCAGTTTCCTAGTTTTCTTTACTAGGATAGCTTGTATTTTTGTAAATTGCCTTAAATCACTTTGGAACAGAGTTAACACTGGATGGATGGATGGATGGATGGACAGATGGATGGATGGGTGGGTGGGTACATG
>NW_004444101.1:977087-991618 GCF_000243295.1 Trichechus manatus latirostris | reverse complement strand
TGGATCGATGGATGGGTGGTTGAGTGTGTTGGTGGATTGATGGGTGGGTGGGTCAATAAACAGATGGGTGGATGGATAGATGGATGGATGCGTGGGTGAATGGGTGGGTGGGAGGATAAATAGATGGGTGAATCGATGGCTAGATTAAATGGATGGGTAGGTGAGTGGGAGGGTCTCCCATTCTGGAGGCCTGCAGCCCCCACCAGCTAGACTGAATCCCCAGACCTTTGACTCAGTGCATTCTGTGAACTGTTCCAGAATCTTCTATTTGAGTCCTCCCTGTGCTCTGCCTTCAGCCCAGACGCCCACGTCTCCACCCCCTCATCCTGCACAAGCACCAAGGGAGGCGTACGTGAGCAGCAGGCACTATGCCGGAGTGCCCCGGCACTGACCTGGCCACCTCACGGTCCTGCCCTCGGCCATGGTTTCCAGCTCGGGTCACCACCCCTAACAGTCAGTTCCTGGTAAGGACGTCCCACTTGCCTGGCCCCTGTCCAAGCACTGACAAGCCTGGCATGCTCAGAGAAGTCTGACGTGACAGCAGACATGTTGCCCTTCTCAGCTTCCTGTACGTTACCAGCTTCTGTCTGGGCCCACGGGGGTAAAGGAAGCTTCTGCAGCCATCCAGGAAGGTCAGCCTGGAGCAGGTGCTGCAGCGGGGCAGGGCCCTGGGAAGGTCATCAGACAAGCCATCACACCCCTACGTCAGGGATCCACATCCGCCCACTGCACACCAAACCCAGTCTCCTTCGGGCCCACCTGCCAATTTGACCAGGTCCTGCTTCCACGGTCAAATATAATAAGCTCTGATTAGTCCTTAGTTCAAAAAGTGGGCATCTCCTTTGACTAACAGAGCTGAAAGCTGTGCACACACGTGCACACACACACACGCATGCACACACCTCACAAGGAGAATGAGTGAGCCCTGCTAGTAGGAAGGATGGAGAGGTGCGGTCAGGTGCAAAGGGCCTGGGGCAGGAAAGAGCCCCACAGAACCAGTGATAGAAAGAAAGTTAGCAGGTTCGGAACAGAGAAACATGGGGAGGGGGTCCACGGGGCTTCGGGAGTTTGGGTGTCATCCCATGAAGAAAAAGGAGTGGGGTTCAAACTCATGCTGTTACTGACTCCCCACACCCATGCTCTTCATCACCATGGTGAGGGTGGGAATGAAGGATCAGACCATGATCAGTAACAGGTGGGAATGTCAGCAGTAGGCAGGTTGACTTTATTCTGATAGACAGAAAAGGTTGGAGAGAGGGAGGCTATTGGAAGCTTGAAGTGGGCAGATTTCACAATTAGGGAGAAAGATCTAGAAACTAGAAACCAGAACACAGAATCCGCGTTCCATTGCCTTGCCTCTCGTTGTAGACAAATAGACCCTTTGGGGGAGTCCATGGGTGGTACAGATGGTCAACACACTCGGCTGCTGACTCAATGGCTGGAAGTTCTAGTCCATCCAGACATGCGTTGGAAGAAAATCCTGGTGATCTATTTCCAAAAAATCAGGCATTGCAAACCTTACGGAGCACAGTTGTACTCTGACACACATGGGGTCGCGATGAGTCAGAATTGACTCAATGGTAGTTGGTGGTTTACACCTTTTTGGAGTCAGACAGGCTGAGGATCAAAGCCCAGGTCTGCCACTTACCAGCAATGGCTACGTTGGGCAGGTGATGTCTCCTCTCTCTCTAAGTTTCCTCATCTGCAAACCTGAGGGCCGATAAAACACACCCCTTCTCAGGTTGGTGGAGAGCCAGATTAAGTGCTGGAGCATGGAGTAGATCCTCCTATGACAAGCACCAGCCCTAAGCTCTGTGATTTATGAAGTTGCTTTGTTTTGATTCTGAAACAAGGCCAACTTTGTTTTGTAGGAGCTTGCTTCCCAGAAATTGGCAGATCAAGGTGTCTCTGAACTGATTTTTTTTTCCTCAAGCCCACGGAGACAAGAATAAAATCCTCTTCCAAAAAGGATTCACACCTTCTTTTACTCTTAGTCCATGTCAGTAAATCAAAACCAGATCGTAACATTACCAGGCGAAGTATAACACCCTGCGTGTCACCTCTCACCTGGTCATTTCTCTTACTGATGTTTGCTAGCCGTTTGTGCACAGACTTCCCTTTTCCAGAAACTGCACCATCTGCAGGTTTATGGGGTCAAAGATGTCAGAAGTTCCACCAGGCAGTAGAGCTGGTTCAGGGAGAGAGAGCCGCAGGGACCCGGATTCGAATCCTCCCACCAACAGTGGGAGCCTTGATAAGCCCCTTGACCTTTCTTAGCCTGGTCCTTGTCTTCAAAACCAGGCAAAGATAAAAACAACCTGTGGGGAAAACAATTAAATTTTTAATTAATTGGTGTCCCATGACAGGTCAGGTAGTCCCACAGTTTCTGACGTGGAAGTCCAAAAACTCAAGTAGCTCAAATGCAGAGTTCTGAGAACAAATCCAGAGCCCCCGAGCCTCGTTTCCCACGGAGGGAGGTCACTGTGATTGTTAGAAACCTTTCTTAGCACCTCAGTTCTGTGTACAAAATTGGATAAAACCATCCACCACAGTTGTTGGAAATACTTGATCCTTCAGGCCGATTTAAAGAGGAAGAGAGCAAGAAAGGGAGACTTTTTCCTGAGAAGATAGTTGCCATGGATTGAATGGTGTCCCTCAAAAAGATATGTTGAAGCCCCAAACCCCAAAAGCTGTGAATGTGGCCTTGTTTGGAAGTAGGGTCTTTGCGGACGTCATCAGTCAAGGATCTCGAGATGGAGTCAACCTGGATTTGGGGTGGGCCGTAAACCCAATGACCAGTGTCCTTGTAATAAGAGACACACGTGAAGACTGAGGCAAGGAGACCGGAGTGAGACGTCTACAATCCAAGGATAGCCAAGGTTGCCTACAGCCACCAAAAGCTGGAGAGAGAGGCCTGCAGTCAATTCTCCTTCAGAACCTCAGAAAGAATCAACATGGCCAACACCCTGAATTCAGACTCCCAGCCTCCCGAACTGTTAGGCAACGCCTTTCTGTTCTTACAAGCCTCCTGGTTTGTGATACTTTGTTATGACAGCTCTGGGACACTAATCCACTTGGCTTGGGGTGGGGGTAGTGTTTAGCAAGGTTCCCACTTCACCATCCACCCTTCCAAGAAGCCCTGACTTCCTGCTTCCCAAGGAAATTTACAGGTGACAGCGAGCATTTCTCAGCTCCATTTAGAAACTGGATTACAGATGTTTGCATTCAACACGCCTGCGTCCTTTGCAAGGCCAAACCTCACTTAGCAAACAGTATCACAATCCTCTTGATATAAAACAGGTTTCTAAGGGTACCTTTGTGATGGAAAGAGATTAGAGGGGACAGAGGTATGAACATCAAGAATTTCTCAAGATAAGAGAGAGGTCACACGTGTACCTAAGACAATTCCATGAGTATTGCTACCGAAAATCAATTAAGCTCTTCTTGGGATAGGGGTAGGGCTGACAGAATATAGGACGCAGAGTTAAATTTGAACTTTAGACAAACAAGAAATAATCTTTCGTGTAAATACATCCCGTGCAATATATGCAAACATGCGTATTTGCTAAATCTCGTAAGTATAGGTGGAGGCCCTGGCCATAGCTTCCAATAGTAACCTCCTTTATCCCGAATCCAGTCACTCTCTTCCCTTCTTTCTAGGAATCGCCAGCCACTTCACCATACAAGCTTCTGCCTCCTGTGTATTATGGTTCTTAATTAGATGCTTTTATTGTCGTTTAACACTTGCAGCTCGCGACACCACGCGCCTGCAAATGCCCCATTAACTCTGCGTTTACTCTGATGAAGCCCCGTCAATAATTCTGAAGTTGTTCCGAACCCACAGGTTTGTCACCTTGTTTGCCTGTTTTTGTTTTGTAGAAACGTCTGTCCATAAAGTGTACATGTTGTCGCATTTTTAAGAGGAAAACTTGAATTTGGTGAAAGTGTCACTTACCATTTTAAAGCTGTTTCGTATTGCTTTTGTGTTTCTGAACATGAAAACTGAGTTTGTTGAATGTCACGCACAAAATATTTGGCATGGCTGTTAATTGCTTGGCTGTCTAGAACAGAATCCTGACTAGTTGAAGTCTGAATAGGGGATTTGTTGGGAGGGTACAGGGTTGCCTCACGGAACCACCTCAAGGGCAGGAAGTTCAGAAGGACTCAGGAGGGATGGGACTAGGGCGGGTCAACTTTTTCCCATTCTGTGTGTGTGTGTGTGTGTGTGTGTGTGGGTGTGTGTCTCACCACTGATTCTCTGCATCCTTGTAGAATCATTTTCCCTATAGTCTAGTCACCTCTGTTTCATTGAACTCTCTCAGATTCCACTGAATCTTAGGAAAGATCTAGAGTCTGTTTTCCTCTGGGAATTTTGGCCACCCAGCCATCTAGGTATTGAGAAACCTTGCTGTTGTTGGGTGCTATTGTGTCACTCCCCACTCATGGCAACCCCATGTGACAGAGTAGAACTTCCCCATTGGGTTTTCTTGACTGTAATCTTTACAGGAGCAGATCCCCACACTTGTCTTCCAAGACATCTCTGGGTGAGTTTGAACCACCAACCTTGAGGATAGCAGCCAATTACAAACCACTGGTAACATCCAGGGACCTGTTGTGGTTGTTGTTAAGTGTTTTTCAAGTCAATTCAGACTCATAATGACCCCGCATGACAGAGTAGAACTGCCCCTTAGGGTTTTCTAGCCCGTAATCTTTATGGGATCAGGTTGCCCAGTCTTTTTCCTGCAGCTCCTTTGGGTGGGTTCGAACTGCCAACCTTTCAGTTAGCAGCCAAGCATTTCACTGTTGCATCACCAGGCCATCTACATATCGAGAAACCTTAAAAAAAAAAATTACCATCAAGTCAATTCAGTGGTATTAAAATTTTCTCCTAAGGTCCTAGGATAGTTTTATGCAAAGACCTAGCTTGCTTGGTCTTTCTGCTTTGTATTTTCTTGACTGCACCCTAGCTAGCTGAGGCCATGAGAGACGTCATTCAGGGCTCTGAGGCCGAGTGACAGCGCCAGAGGCCAGCAGTGCAGGGACAGCTTCATGGACCAAGATGGAGGTGTAGATCCTCTTCAAGGGAAAGTAAGGAAGAAGGTCCCTGGCTTAGAAGTCAGCAGAAGCGTGAATCCCTTCTGTTCCTAGTTGGCATCACTGCTTTACCCAAACTTCCCATGAGACTCACGGGATCGTTGGGCCCCAGGTACAAATTATAGGGGAGAGATTCTGATTGGCCCTGCTAGGCCAGTCCTGGTCCGGCCACTCTTGGCTGTGGTGCTGGTCCACAGGAAGAGTGTGAGCAGGCTGTCTGGGAGTGGGCACTGTGTGCCAGGTGAAATTGCTAATGTAACCTTGGATGCATTCTAGAGCCATACAAGGATTGTTATAGTGAAGTTGTGAGGATGGCTTCCAGCTCCATGTATCTGAATCACCTCATCTCCCCATTAGACTCTCTGGAGATTCGATTCTGGACACAATCAGAGCCCTGGCTCAGAGGAGTGTCTCGTTCACACATGCCACCACGTATCTGACAGCTATAATCTTTGCAGGAGCAGATCGCCAGGTCTTTTTCCCACGGAGCCACTGGGTAGGTTTGAACTGCTGACCTTCCAGTTAGCAGCCAAGCACTCAATCTTTGTGCCACCAGAGCTCCTTCACCAACTCCTTTTAGGATCCCTAAACCATTACCAATTCTTAAGTGGGTTAGAGTTACCGTGCAAATAGTAGCTATCATTGACTGAGTCCTGTTCAGAGGAGATCCATACAGTTGCCAATGAAAATATGTATGTATCTAAATGAAAGTATATTAATGATAGATTTCTGGAAGAGTGTATACAGACAAAGTCCCACACAGGGAATCCCATACCTTCATGAACCCACACAAAGTCACTGAACGTTTCCCTCAGCTACCATGTGCTATATCCCCACCCTAGCCCATTTTTTTCTATATATGTTAGTCTATTTTTATTCCTGGAGTCTTTGGATGGTGCAAATGGTTAATGCACTTGGCTGCTAATTGAAAAGTTGGAAGCTCCAGTCCACCCAGAGGTGCCTTGAAAGAAACTCCTGGCAACCTACTTCCAGAAAACCAGCCATTGCAAACACTACAGAGCACAGTTCTACTCTGACACATATGGGTCGCCATGAGTTGGAGTTGACTAGATGGCAATTTTTTTTTTTTTTAAATGCCTAATTGGTACATGCCCATTAAGACAAAGTAAAAAATAAAGACAAGGGAAACAAAAGAAAAGCATCTGTCATGGATTGAATTGTGCCCCCAAAAAATATGTATCAACTTGGCTAGGCCATGATTCCCAGTATCGTGTGATTGTCCACCATTCTGTCATCTGATGTGATTTTCCTATGTGTTGTAAATCCTACCTCTACAATGTTAATGAGATGGGATTAGTGGCGGTTATGTTGATGAGGCAGGACTCGATCTACAAGATTAGATTTTGTCTTAAGCCAATCTCTTTTGAGATACGAAAGAGAGAAGTGAGCAGAGAGACAGGGGGACCTCATACCACCAAGAAAAAAGAGCCAGGAGAAAAGCTCGTCCTTTGGACCTAGGGTTCCTGCACCAAGAAGCTCCTAGTCCAGGGGAAGTTTGATGGTAAGGACCTTCCTCCAGAGCCAACAGAGAGAGAGCCTTCCTCTGGAGCTGGATTTGGACTTCAAGACTACTAGAATGTGAGAGAACAAACTTCTGTTTGTTGAAGGCATCCACTTGTGGTATTTCTGTTACAGCAGCACTAGATGACCAAGATAGCATCTTATGCCACCACCCACAGATAAAGCAGAACCACATTTTAAAAAAATGTGGAATCATTCTGCACATCCAGCTTTTTTACTTAACAGCATATTATGGGCATCCTTCTATGTCAACAAGGTTGTTTTAAAGGTCACATGGTGTTCTGTTCTAAGAGTGTGCCATGATGCTTTTAACCAACTCCTTTTTAGATAATTTGGATGTTCCATTTTCCACTGTTGTAATCAACACGGTGGTATCCATCATTCAACACTGAAGCTGAATCTTTGCACAAAATCATATATTTAAATAATTCATAACTGTAGTTTTGGTTTAATATTTGACCCAATAGTTACTTAAGAATGTTTTGTTTTGCCTTGTTTTGTTTTAATTATCCAGTGGCTGGAGTTTCCTGTTTATATCTTAATTTTTTAGCCTTAGCTTTATTGCACTGCGGTCAAAAAATGTGGATGGGACTATTTCTGCTCTTTGAAATTTTTTTTTTTTTTTAAATACTTAAATATATGGTCAATTTTTGCAATTCCCATGGGAAAGTCAGGAGACATTTGATTTTTCCTTCTGTAGAGCGTACCAGTTGATTCTTGGCTTTCAATTCAAATTTGTCAATTTATATTATTGAAATCCTCACTCTCCTTACTTGTTTTTGTCTCAAGCGATCTCTTAAAAACCAAGGAATTATCTCCTACTACTAGGAGAAATCAAACGACACATTGCATTGGGCAAATCTGCTGCAAAAGATCTCTTGAAAGTGTTGAAAAGCAAAGATGCCACTTTAAGATCTATTTTTCTTTAGGAACAAAAATTATCAGTACATAGAACACCACTATCATCAATAGAGATCATCTTTTCTAATGTTCTTCATCTTTTTTTCTACTTTTACTTAATTCTGAAAGAGCTTCGAATGATTACCTGATTCAATTTTCTGTATCTTGGCTGAGTTTTTACTTTTTCTCATCTTGTTTTAAATTGTTACCACTTTATTTTTCTTTAACCAGTTTTTCTGAAGTCTGCCTTTTCCTTTTTTATCTCTATCTTATCATCTCACAGTTCATATCTTACTAAGGCTTTTCTTCTGAGGCACCTCTGGGTAGACCAGAACTTCAACGTTTCAGTTAGCAGTCAAGTGCATTCTCTGGAAGAAAGGCCTGGTGATCTACTTCCAAAAAGTCGGCCATTGAAAACCCTATGGAGCACAGTTGTACTCTGACACGTATGGGATCCCCATTAGTCAGGTGCGATTCAATAACAACCGGTTATTTTCGTCTTATCTTTCATCTTTCCCATCAGTTTTAAGAAGAGAGAGGACCTGAACAGCTAATCTTACCCCACTGACTTGTAGGACTAACAAAAAAGAGCTAACAAAATATCAACAACAGTCTTAAGCATTTAACATATATTAAGCCGTTTAAGCCACACGCGTCAGGTGTTATTGTTACTGTTCCCATTTAACAGATGAGGAAAACTGAGGCACACAGAAGCTAAGTAACTTGTTCCTGGTCATACAGTTGGTGAGTGAGGCCAACATTCAAAGTCCTTCTAGTTCCAACATCTGCATGGTAACCTACCCCAAGTGTTCCCCAATTCAATGCACATAACTAGCCCCCGCTGCTGTGTGTCTGAGCATTTGGGTCCCCAGGTGTTGGGGAAGGAAGAACATGGGAAATAGCAGTGAAAGGTTAAGTTCTGGCTCCTGAAAACAATCTCGGTGAGGACCCCTGGACCGTATGCCAGCTGTAAAATACATAGGTCATGCAACAGTCTTCTCCTTTACCTGCACCTCCAAGACCCACGCCAAGGCTATTGGCGCAGATGTCACCTCTGTCACTATCTGAGAAAGTCACTGAAGTGACCTCTCCACACTGCTCAACAGAGGCAGTTAGCAAAATAATGACTACTCCGCCACCCATGAAAAATTGGAAAACGCCTTGCTCGGAGCAAAGGGCTGTCATCCAGCACTCAGTTTCCAAACACTGCCTCTTCTCTCAGTCTTCTTCAGCAAGCTCAGTGTGACATGTTCTCCACCTGTGGCACCATATAAAGTTCAATGGAAGTGTAACCTGGCAAGCATGAAAAGTGCCAAGGAAATGTTAAGTAAGTATCTGATAGCCAGCGTCCAAGAACAGCAGAGAATCGAAAGATGCTAATGTTCAGGTGGGGGCCTTTCAGGTAGCTGAAGACACCGCAGAGATATTTGAACACCTTCTTTGATGGCTTCTCCACCATCTACTCCAGAGTCCCGTGTTTCCCCTACCCCTGACACACACACACACACACACACACACACACACACACACACACACACACACACACACACACACAGATCTAGCCTGAGTATACTCTGGAGGCCTCAGAAAAATCCCTACCATTGCTCTATCCAAATGGGACACGCTCCCAAGCTATTTTCTAGCTACCAGAATGTTGACTCCATTGCCAAAGAATCATGGTATTTAAAAGATGCTTTGCCCCATTAATGCTCTGACATACAAACAGAGGTGTCTGTGAGGGTCCTACTTTCCCTAATTAAAAATCTCCATGGTGAAGTAAACAAACACGCTCCTTGCAACAATGTTTAGATAAGAGGTTGGGAATGCGTCCCCATCTAAGGTACAGAAACGTCTAGGTGTCGAGGGGGGTGTGATTAATTTGGGGGTGTCCTGTGGCCTTCCTGGGTGATCTCAAGCTTGTTTCGGTGCCTCAACTGACGTCTCCAATCTGTAAAATCTTGCAGGGATATTAAGATCTGTTCAGGAATGTCTATAAAGTGCTTTGAACTTCTAGAGTTAGACATTAAATAAATACCCCATGTTATTAGAACTCCACCGAGGCAATAGAATGTTCGAAATGGGACTTTATTATAAATACTCTCTAGAGTTTGCCAAGAATAAATTGAACGGGCAAACGCAACATACTTGTCTGTAACTTAATCCAAACTTGGCTTCTTTGCCAAAACTTGGCATTGTGATACATGAGTATAGACCTCGGGAGGGAACATGAAAGGCCTCTATTATTTTGAACCAACTATTTAGCTAGATTTCCAAGTCTTCCATTTATTTATCATCTTCTTTAAGCCATCCCATTAGAGAAGAAAGCAAACACAAAGCTAAAAATCAAGAGCCATACGTCTGTTTGCATTTTTCGGCAATTAATAAGACTGACTGTAAATTGGCTTAACCATCATGAGATCAGCCGCCCCCACATCGATTGACTCAGATGAAAGGAAACCAGGATTCCCTTTTTTGTCAGTTCAGGCAGCAGTATTAAACCACTTTGCACGGCAATAAACGACAACTTTCTCCGAGCTGATTGGACAAAGCGAGGCGTGCATCAAATTAAACATATTTGGAAGTCTAACATCTCACAAAGAGATGGTGATTTTTCTTGAGTGGAAGAAAGTTTAGAATTGCACATTCAAAACTTCTGCATTGCCTCCAAGCGGGCATTATGATCTGGAATTGTTATAAAGACACGGCATGAGGCAATCACCATTACTAAGAAGCAGGATATTCCGTCTCAATCAGGAAATCAAGCTGGGGAGATGTCAGGGTGCAGAGAAAATTCCTGAGACGTGAGTTGGGATTTCTGGAGTCTGTTCTCACCTCTGTCGGGAATAATTGCTGAGGAGAGTCCCATCCTGTCCGTCAGCCTCAGTTTTCTGATCTCTGGAATGAGGGCGCACATCTAACGGCCTCTCCTCTTCAAAGAGCTGCTTTTCTAAAATGTGTTACGAGTGAGAACGTCGCCAAAATAATACAACCCTGGAAGGAAACAGTCCCAAACTGATGTTCAAGCCCTCGCTCATACCCAAGAATAAATGTGTTGGAACAGCATTCATTAATCAGCCTCGATGTCCACGCGTTTTCCCATCACCTGTTTCCAGGAAAAAGAAAATGACTGAAGTCCCCCCAAACTCTTTTGGGTATTTTCCACAGCAAATCTCAGTCCCTATGTGTCAGAGTTTAAATTTAGCAAGTGTTTTCATTCTCGAGTCCAAGTAACTACCTGGAGGTGTGTTTCTCGATCTGTTTACCAGAAGATTAAATTCCTCTGAGACAGACAGGCTGCAGGGATTGCCCAAGAAAGATCTCTGCGCTGACTGAGACGCATATTTTCTGGATGGGCGCAGAGGAGAAAAATAAAAGTTCAGAAAGAATGTTTCAATAAAGCAGTATGCCCAGGGCCTTTATCTTTCCCATATGCTTTCAGCCAACGAGAAGACTGTCTGGCTTCTCTGACTCATCTTTGGATGGAAACTAAATGCCCGCCAGCACGGCTCTGAGGAAAAGTGGAAATTGGAAGCTATCCGTGGTAATCAGATCATCAGGAGCGTCCCCCCAACTTTTTATAAGTTTACTTTACTCCAGGCTCAGGGCCACAGAGCCCCATGAGAGCCACTGTGACATCAGGAAGTCCCCGCTTTAACTGGACTCTAAGAGTGGGTTGTGTGGCATGGTTTGGGGAAAGTCTAGAGCCCCTTGGTGGTGCAAACAGTTACCACATTCAGCTGCTAACTGAAATGTTGGAGGTTCCAGTCCACCCAGTGGCACTCCAGAAGAAAGGCCTGGTGATCTAAGATTTCAGAAAAGTCAGCCATTGAAAACCTACAGAGCCCAGTTCTACTCTGACACCCCTGAGTCGGAAGTGAATCAACAGCAATGGTTTTTTGTTGTTTGGGGGGCAGGGGGGTTGGGTTTTTTCTTTGTTTTTGTTTTTCGGCTCCGTGCAGTTTGGGTGGATGGCGGTCGGTGCATACTCGCACAGTCATTCAAGAGAAAACAAGCATGGAACGTTTTAATATTTAGGAAGGTGTTGCTCACCAGGCAGTGAGGTGTGACCATTGGGTGCCGAGGTCTGAGGAGGATTACAGCCCTCACCACACTGTCCTCCTGATGGAGAGAGATCAGGGCCAAGTCCCACCCTTCAGGGTGCATGACGAGGAAGAACAGGCCTTGGAACGACCTGCCATCTGCCCAAGGTGTGCGGCTGATCCGTGACAGCTTGGGAGCCACAGCTGTTCGCCTGATTCCCACCTTGGCACAAAGCCAGTTGAGGCAGCAACATTGCCCAGACAGTTCGTTAAACATGGGGTCACTTTGAGGATTAAATGAGGAAGTACACTTACAGCACTAGCACCTGGCCCCAAAGAAGCCATGAAGGAAGGTTAGCTGTCATTGTTATTACAGATGCAGATCCCCACACCCCGTTACAAGTTGAATTGTGTCCCTGCAAAATACTTGTTGAAATACTAACCTCTATGCCTGTGGATCTGATGCAATGTAATGTAATCAGCTTCCACAATGTAATCTCATTCGATGCAATCATCTTCTATAATGTGTTGTTTTAGGTGCCATCAAGTCAGTTCCAAGCCATAGCGACCCTATGTACAACAGAACCAAACACTGCCCAGTCCTGCACCATCCTCACAAGGCCAAGATTCATCTGATCTCAGTAATGATATCTCTCCTTCTACATCCTCTTCTGAATCTGGCTTGAATTTCTGACCAGTTCCCTATCGAGGTACTGCTGAAACCGTTTTTTAATTATCTTCAGCAAAATTTTATTTGCATGCAATATTAATATTGTTTGATAATTTTTGCATTCTGTTGGATCACCTTTCTTTGGAATGGGCACAAATATGGATCTGTTCTACCGGGTTGACCAGGTAGCTGTCTTCCAAATTTCTTGTCACAGACAAGTGAGCATTTCCAGTGCCGCATCTGTTTGTTGAATCATCTCAATTGATATTCCATCAATTCCTGGAGCCTTGTTTTTCACCAGTGCCTTCAATGCAGCTTGGACTTCTTCCTTCTATGCCATCAGTTCTTGATTATATGCCTCCTACTGAAATGGTTGAACTTTCACCAATTCTTTTTGGTACAGTGAGTCTGTGTATTCCTTCCATCTTCTTTTGATGCTTCCTTCGTCATTCAATATTTTCCCCATAGAATCCTCTAATAATGCAACTCAAGGCTTGATTTTTTTTCTTCAGTTCTTTCAGCTTGAGAAATTCCAAGCATGTTCTTCCCTTTTGGTTTTCTAACTCCAGGTCTTTGCACGTTTCATTATAATACTTTGATTTGTCTTCTCAAGCCCCTCTTTGAAATCTGTTCAGCTCTTTTACTTCATCATTTCTTCCATTTGCTTTAGCTAGTCTACGTTCAAGAGTAAGTTTCCAAGTCTCTTCTGACATCCATTTTGATCTTTTCTTTCTTTTCTGTCTTTTCAATGACCTTCTGCTTTCTTCATGTATGACGTCCTTGATGTCATCCCACAACTCATCTGGTCTTTATTTATTAGTGTGCAATGCGTCAAATCTATCCTTGAGATGGTCTCTAAATTCAGGTGGGATATACTCAGTCAAGGTCATACTTTAGCTCTTGTGGACTTGTTTTAATTTTCTTCAGGTTCAGTTTGAATTTGCATATGAGCAATTGATGGTCTGTTCCACCATTGGCCCCTGGCCTTGTTCTGACTGATGATACTGAGCTTTTCCATCGTCTCTTTCCACAGATGCAGTCATTTGGATTTCTGGGTATTCCATCTGGTGAGGTACGCGTGTATAGTTGCCGTTTGTGTTGGTGAGAAAAGGTATTCCCAATGAATAGGTCATTGGTCTTGCGAAATTCTATCATGCAATCTCCAGCGTTGCTTCTATCACCAAGGCCATGCTTTCCAACTACCAATCCTTGTTCTTCGTTTCCAACTTTCACATTCTAATCACCAGTAATTATCAGTGCAACCTGATTGCATGTTTGATCAATTTCAGACTGCTGAGTTGGTAAAAATCTGCAATTTCCTCATCTTTGACATTAGTGGCTGGTGCATAAATTTTAATAATAGTCATATTAACTGATCTTCCTTGTAGGTGTATGGATATTATCCTATCACTGACAGCTTTGTACTTCAGGATGGATTTTGAAATGTTCTTTTTGACAATGAATGCAACACCATTCCTCTTCAATTTGTCATTCCCGGCATATTAGACTGTATGATTGTCTGACTCAAAATGGTGAATAATAGTCTATTTCAGCTCATTAACGCCTAGGATAGCTATCTTCAAGCATTCCATTTCCTTTTTTACAGCTTCCACTTTTCCTAGATTCATATTTCATACATTCTGCATTGCCATTATTAATGGATGTTTATAGCTCTTTTTTTCACATTTTTAGTTGTACCACATCAGCAAATGTAGGTCCTGAAACTTTTACTGCATCCATGTCATTAAGGTCAACTCTATTTGGAGGAGGCAGTTCTTCCCCAGTTTTATTCTGAATGCCTTCCAACCTGAAGGGCTCATCTTCTGGCACTATATCAGGCAATGTTCTCCTGCTATTCATAAAGTTTTCACTGGCAAATTTTTTTAGAAGTAGATCTCCAGGTCCATCTTCCTAGTCTTAGTCTGGAAGCTCCGTGGTAGGGTGGATCCTAATTCCAAATGCTGTGTTATATAAAAAGCAACATCGACACAGATACACATCTAGAAGCCGAGGAATCAAGGAAAGCCAGGGGCTGCCAACAAGGAAGGATTCCACACAGCTGAGACACTGATTTAGACTTCTAGCCTTCAGAACTGTGAGAAAATTAATTTCTGTTCTGTAAAGCCACCATTTGTGGTATTTCTGTCACAGCAGCACTGGGACACTAAGACACCCCCCATGATCCCACTCCCTGAATATGTTGCATCATTGTATCATGGACGGCCTATTATTTTACATCATTGTATCATGGATGGCCTATTATTCTGCATCATTGTATCTTGGAG
>NW_004444101.1:974661-975811 GCF_000243295.1 Trichechus manatus latirostris | reverse complement strand
TGGATGGTCTATTATTTTGCATCATTGTATCTTGGAGGGCCTATTATTTTTGCATCATTGTATCTTGGATGGTCTATTAGTTTCCTAGCTCTGCAGTAAAGAAGTATTACAAAGTGAGTGGCTTGAAAAGACAGAAATTTATTGGCTCAAAGTTCTGGAGGCTAGGGGTCTAGAATGCCAAATGCTCTCTCCAAAGTCTCTAGGGGAGGATCCTTCTTCGTTTCTCGCAGCTGCTGGCAGCCCCAGGCTTTCCTTGGCTTATGGCAGCATAACTCCATCTCTGCCTCCCTCTTCACATGGCTGTCTCCCCTCCTGCATCTCTCAGTGTGCCTTCTCTTTTGTAGGACAGCAATCATGTAAGATTAAGGCGCCATCCTACTCCAGTGTGACCTCATGTTAACTGGTAACATCTTTAAAGACCGTGTTTCCAAGCAATATCACATTCACGCATCCACAGGTACCGGGGATAGGACTTCCACATATCTTTTGGGGATCATAATTCATTCCATAACAGGCAGGGTCCAGAAACCTTACTTTCCGTATCCCCTGCAGCGGGCTGCAGAACAGATTCTGGGACCAGCTGTTTGGAAGTTCTGCTCTCAGCGTGCTTACAAGGGTGTGAACTCTAGTTCCTCTTCCTTACCAAGATTGAACATGAGATACTCAATCGGGACTACCACATAGTTCTTCGTAGCTGTGCAATAGCCAATGTTAATTTTAAAAATGTGAAGGAGAAGTTCTTAGTTTTCGTTTCTCCATTTGAACTAAGCATTCCTGAGAGCATCTTGTCCTCCCGACCCGCTGGGCCACCGGAGGAGATTTATAGAGTCCACGTCCTTGTTCAGCCCGCTCTACATCAGGCTAATCTGAGCATAAATACCAGTTATCCCCTTTTCCACATCCTTGCCCAGAAAGGTCAGCCTCTCACTTGTCTCCAAGCTGAGGCGTGGTGATTTCCAGCCCCTTCTGAACTTCTCAGGAATGTCGAGAGAGTAAACTCAGGCTTGTTTTTCCTTCTTGTGGAAGGGTAGTGGGATAAAGCAGGAAGTGCAGCCAACAGCCCCACACGCTCACTCCCACACACACTCAGACACACATAGCCACACTCGCATTCATGTCTACAGAAGGCCACGCTCTCATGCGTGCACAC
>NW_004444101.1:959550-974510 GCF_000243295.1 Trichechus manatus latirostris | reverse complement strand
CATTCATGTCTACAGAAGGCCACGCTCTCATGCGTGCACACTCACCCACACACACTCAGACACACATACTCACACTCACGTTCAGGTACACATGAAGTCACATACAGTCAACACACTTATACCTGCACGCACTCATACTGCACACACTCACACACTCAAACTTACACACACACTTCCACTCACATACATACACAGTCACACACACTCAAGCATACACTTACACTCACTCACATACACACAAGGTCATACATACTCAAGCATAAACTTACACTCACATTCACACACTCACATTTGCACACATGTGTGTGCACACACACTTACAGAGGCCAGCAATGCAGTTGCTTGTTGACAATGCGGGTCAAGGCCCAAACCCCTGCCCTGTGGGGAACGCACTCATGAGGCCCCACATTCATCCTCAGGCCCAGAGGAACTGGTTGAATGGATGCTACCTTGTCAAGAATATACAGGTTTACTGCACAAGAAGTCATCTCTCTTCCTACATTTGCTCAACTGATCCCATGGCTACTTGCGGCCATGTGAGAACACAAGTCTTATCAGCCCAGATGCCTGCAGCCTGCTTAGCCTTCCAGAACCAGCGAGAGAGGAGCCTTTCCCACTGGCAGGCAGAGCCTTGAATTATTGCTGCTGCAGAAGACGTCCCGAGTAAGCCCTTAAGACTTCAAGACTTGGCTAACTCTCCGGGGGCAGAGGCTCCCCCAAGCCCTCTGTTATCCATGCTCAATCTCTCAGTCTGTCTCAGTTTTCAATCCCTAGGCCTGGACCTCGGCCTTAGTTTTCAGAGTTCCACCTAGACCTGGGGATCTTCCTTGAGCCCCAGTCTACTTGGAAGAGGTTCAAACTCCTTGCTGCTCTCTTCAGCTCCTTTTATTTTTTTAAGATGAATCTTGGCAGATAATAATAATAAAAATAGTAATCCTTTATTTGTATTATTTGTAGAAAACTGATATTTAAAAATTTACATTGCAAAATTTCCAGCAGCAGGTCTTAGCATTGCAACAATGCTTATGAATTCCACTTTGCTGACAGACACAGGCTATTAACTTATTCCACGTTGGAAATAATAAGACTTTCCCAAGACGGTCACGTTGTTACACTCCCTGCGGGACTCAGGCCACACTGTGTGTCACTGTGTCCCCACTCAGTTCCTCACCTCCCTCATCATGGATCCTGAGTTGGGTTCTCTGCCAGGTGTGTTTGACCAGACAGCTGCCATCGCTCAGCCTCCCCAGTTCTGCCAGTGTTGACCCCAGGACCAGCCTGCTTCCTCTCCGGCAAGCACCTGAGGGCTCCCAGGCCACATAGGAAATGCCAGCTGGAACCATAAACTGCCCCAGTGGGCTCCAGTGTTTCCACTGTCGGGAGGCCTATCCCCATGGCCACCAAACATTCATCCAACAGACAGCCATAGAGCACCTGGGCTGTGGCAAGTGTTAGCAGAGCTGTTAACCAGTGGTGGTCAAGACCACCACGACTTATGGTGACTCCAGGTGTGTCAGAGTAGAACTGTGCCCCATAGGGTTTTCAATGGCTGGTTTTTCAGAAGTAGATCACCAGGACTTTCTTCTGAGGCACCTCTGGGTGAACTCGAATTTCTAACCTTCTGATTAACAGCGAGTGCATTAACCATTTGCATCATTCAGGGACTCCCAGCGTAGGCATTAGAGGATCCAGCCAAGACACTGACAGCTCAGAGAGCAAGGCTGGGGAGGGTGATCACAGTCGTCTGAGAGAAGCACTCGGCTAGAGGTAGGCACTGAACGCAGAGGGCACAGAGCAGGCTCCTGGCCCAGACTAGGGGTTAGGAAGGGTTCTTGGGAGGAAGAGGCAGGTAAGTGAATCCTGGCAAGGGAGAAGAAGCCCAGACTCTTGTTCACACACAAGTGAAGACATTCTCACGGTGTTTTTTAGGATAGCAAAAAGTATATGAAAACAAATTTTCAGGGATTGGGGGAGCTATTTGACTTCGCGTTGGTAACTTGAAATTGGCTATGGTGGGAGCGTTTACACCGTGGAAATTGACAAAGGCTGCCAATCAGGGCCCTGTCACCCCCACTGGAGCTGCTCCTTAAGCCTTTACCGGCACATCACTGTCTGCACTGCAGTAGACTAGGACGCGGAGAACCCTGCTCCATCAAGAGTGACTCAGGGTAACGTGGGTCATTTCTGAAGAAATGCTTTGGACACAATAGGCTTTGGGGCGGGTCAGGGGCTGGAGTTCCCTCACTCGTACCCTGGTTCTGTTGGGATCTGGGGGCAGATTCTCTGCTGCGGATCCTTTTCCTGTGCTCAGAATTCTCAGACATTTGGGACAGTGACAGCTTAGCTCCTGGGACAGCAGGAAGTCCTGGAGGTGGCCGAGCTCGCCAGCAGTCGGTCCCAATGCCCAAACTCGCATGGGTGCTACAGGGAAGGTGTAGGTGAAACCCTTTAGGAAGGAAACAGTGCAGGGATTGCCGCAAAGCTCTCATTTCCGTCCTAGCTACTGCTCTTCCCCCTATAAAAGAAAACCAAGCTAGAGTGATGTTTTTGAGAGGCTTCAGACGGGCAGTGAGGGAAGGGAGGTCTCTCCATGGGTTTATGCTGCACGTCCTGGGCTTTTCGAATGAAATTTCACAACAATTAGACGTGGGCGCACTGTGTCGCTTTCCGTGGATTTCTGAGTTAATTGTAAACCAGTACCAGATGCTTTGGAATCTCAGGTCAAGCTTTTCCTACACCCTTAAGCCCGTTCACAATTCTGGCCTCATGACAGCCAGCGTGAGGAGCCCAACTTCGAGCTCTCTGTTGCTTTCGTTAACTTGTTTGAAGTCAGTCTGTCAGCCGTTTGTTTGGAGGCATCCCAGCACCAGCTATCCTATTTCATTTCACTCAAGCGCTGGCTCTTCTACCTCCTTCCTCTTCCCACCAGCTGAAATTATAGGAGGCCATCATTTGCAGGTGGAAAGGGCGCTTTACCAAGTTCATTCACTAAGCTGTTTGCGATGCATGCATTTGACCACAAAGGGAAAATGCTCAAGGAATTTTGTGTCAGTAACCCTCCTCCTCCCCCCAGCCCACCCACTCCTCCTGATCCTTTCATTCCAGGGAGGACCAAGCAGTTTTGCAATTTCATCTTTACCGTCATAATCCTTTTAGGATTGCTATTATTGCTCCCTGAAGACTTTCAAAATACCAAGCTTCCCTTTCCCTTTCTCTCTCTCTCTCTCTCTCTCTCTCTCTGAGCCCTGGTGGCACAGTGGTTAAGCGTTTGGCTGCTAACCAAAAGGTCAGCAGTTCGAATGCACCAGCCGCTCCTTGGAAACCCTATGGGACAGTTCTACTCTGTCCCGTAGGGTCACTATGAGTCGGAATCGGCTTGATGGCAGTGGGTTGGTTGGTTTGGTTCTCTTTCTGTCTGTCTGTCTTTTAACTAGTCTTGTGTTCATTTTAGTGGTTTCACAATCTGAATTAAGCAGATAATTTGGGAAAAGGTGGGAAATACATGGAATCATTGAAGACTAGAAACTTTCGGTTGTGGGGAACCCTAAGCCAGCTCTTTATCCCGGTGGCTCTCAGGCAGGGGTGACTATGCCTCCCATGGGACACTTGGAAATGCCTGGAGACATTTTTGGTTGCCACAGCTGGGGAGGCGGTGGTACACACGTCTGGTGCGTTGAGGCCAGGATGCTGCCAAACATCCTAAAATGCACAGGATGGTTGTCCACCACAAAGAATCATCTGGCCCAAAATGTCAGTCGAGCCAAGGCTGGGAAACCCTGGTCTGCTCATTGGGCACATCCCTTCCAGCTTCAGACTGGCTCCAGGAACTCTTCATACGAGATGCTGCACCAAACCAGAGACCATCTATGGCATGACACGCGGGTGTTGAGTTATCACATCAGGAAGGGCCGAAAGACCCAAGGAAATGATTCATCTGGGACAAGTGAAGACTCAGCTTCCTGAAAGTGGTCTTCAATGCTTGTTGTTTTGGGGTGCCGACAAGTCAATTCTGACTCACAGCAGCCCATGTGACAGAGTAGAACTGCCTGATAGGGTTTTCTAGGCTGTGATCTTTATGGGAGAAGATGGCCAGGTCTTTCCCCCTTGGAGCTGTTGGGTGGGTTCAAATCAACAACCTTTCAGTTAGCAGCTGAGCACGTCACCATTGCACTACCATGGCTCCTTCTTCCATGCTTTAAAAAAAAAAAAGAAAACCCTTGCCATAGAGTTGATTCCAACTCATAGTGACCCTATAGGACAAGGTAGAACTTCCCCATAGAGTTTCCAAGGCTATAATCTTTACGGAAGCAGACTGCTACATCTTTCTCCCATGGAGCAACTGGTGGGTTTGAACCACCAACCTTTTGGTTAGCAGCCGAGCATTTAACCCACCAAAGCTCCTTGCTTCAATTCTTAGAAGGGCATAAACAGATTTATTAAAAGGGGTTTAGACAATCTATGTGATTCCAGGTGGCAGGCTTAGATACATCAGGCAGAAGCTATTATAAGGTCACGTGTGGCTTGGTGACAATGAACTTCCTGATTGTCACCTAGCGGAGTTCTGAGAGCTGCCTTGTGTTGGTCCTTCTTGGTAAACCAGTTGCTGTGACATCAACTCCGACTCATGGTGACCCTGTGTGTGTCAGAGTAGAACTGTGCTCCAAAGGGTTTTCAACGGCTGCTTTTTCGAAAATAGATTGCCAGGCCTTTCTGCTGAGGGCCTTGGGTGGACTCAAATCTCCAAACTTTCAGCTAGCAGCTGAGCACGTTAACCGTTTGCACCACCCATGGACCCTCAGTATGTTGACTATTAAGCAAATCTTAAGGTTTTATCCGTTGCTTTGGTTACTCCTGTCTCCAGCCTCCTGCTTAATCCTGTTCTCGTGCAGTTGACTTTTTGGCCCAAGTGGCGTTCACACTGGGCTGGGGGAACAGCAGGGCCAGAAGGGATGAAATTCCAGGAGCAGGCCTGTTAGACGCTGTCTTGGTTATCTAGTGCTGCCCTAACAGAAAGACCTCAAATGTTGTTGTTGTTGCTAGGTGCCGTTGAGGCAGTTCCGACTCATAGCGACCCTGACGGAACAAAACACTGCCTGGTCCTGCGCTATCCTCACAATTGTTGCTATGCTTGAGCCCTCAGACAGGTGGCTTTAACAAACAGAAATGTATTTTCTCACAGTTTAGGAGGCTAGAAGTCCGAATCCAGGGTGCCGGCTCTAGGGGAAGGCTTTCTCTCTCTGTCGTCTCTGGAGGAAGGTCCTTGTCTCTTTGAGCTTCTGCTCCTGGGCGATCTTCATGGGGCTTGGCATCTCTCTTCCCCCATCTCTGCTTGCTCGCTTGTTTAATCTCTTTAATCTCAAAAGAGCCTGGCTTAAGACATACCCTACACTAACCCCGTCTCATTAACAAAACAGTCAACGCATTCCCAAATGGGATTATAACCACAGGCATAGAGGTTAGGATTTACAACACATATTTTAAGGGGACACAACTCAATCCGTAACAGATGCTAGAAGTCCATCAGGACGTCGGTGGCGCTCACCGAAGTGCTGCCTCTCTCTCCACTGGCTTGGCCTCCAGCCCTGTAGTGAGACAGGCTACCACAGCCACATCTGTGAAGCTTGCCTGCGCAGGAGGAGAAAAAGGCCAACCATCCCTTTACATTTCGGGACGCTTGAGGGGACAGAGTGGGCGGATGCCTTGCAGGATATTGCTAGCTCTCCCAGAAATGCTAGACTGCTCGGCAACAGAAACACAGAGCATCCCATGCTGGGCGGAGCGGAGGCCTGGGGGTTCCCTGGGGGGTGTTAAAAGGCTGCTCAAACCACAGTCCGAATCACCGAGGCACGTGGCTGACATTCTAGCAAGCCTCCTTGGACTTGGCGCTTGCAGAGTGGAAACTGGGGAGCAATCTCACTCCCTGGCTTCCGAGAACTGTACTTCTTTCTTTTCCACCTCCTACCACCCACCCTGCTTGTCTGCCAACACCCAGTTTGGGCAGATGCTGCGGAATTCAGTGGGGATGTTTGCACAGCAGCGGCCAGTGCTTGAATGCCAGCGGCGGAGCTTCAGCCTCCTTGGGAGAGGGTGGAGCTCGCGAATTTTGGCACCACTGTGGTTGTTGCTGTAATAATAATGTTCTGCATTAATAACGTTTCTTTCATCCCCAGGAGTCCTTAAACACTCTACAAGCATTATTAAGTCGTTCTAACAAGTTACAGCGTTTAATTTTTCTTTCAGCCAGCCTAGTTTCTGGGTGAATAATGGGGGTTTCTGACCACACAGGGGAGCAGGATCTTGATCACAGGCCATGCAGACCCCAGGTTTACGCTGAGCTCCAGAGAAGCCAGGCCTTGGGCTGAGATGAGGAAGACAGCAGGGCCGTCTGCCGCCTGTTGGAGGCCGAGCGAGTGAACAATGACCCAGCATGCTTGGTGATGAGGAAGAGGCTGCTCAAGCTTTTTACACGTCTGTGGGTTACTTTTTCTAACCTGTCTGCCAAGCCATGAAGGAACCCTGGTGGTACAGTGGTTAAATGCTCGGCTGCTAACCAAAAGGTCAGCAGTTCCAACCCACCAGCCGCTCTAAGGGAGAAAGATGTGGTCGTCTGCTTCTGCAAAGATTGCAGCCTTGGAAACCCTATGGGGCAGTTCTGCCCTGTCCTATAGAGTAGCTATGAGTTGGAATCAACTCAACAGCAGCGAGTTTTTTACCAAGTCATGAAGGAACCCTGGTGGCACAGCGGTTAAGCACTCGGCTGCTAACAGAAAGGTTGGCGGTTTGAACCCACCCACCGGCTACAAGGAAGAAAGATGTGGCAGTCTGCTTCCATAAAAAGAACAGCCTAGGAAATCCTAGGGGACAGTTCTACTCTGTCCTGTAGGGTCGCTAGGAGTTGGAATAGACTTAACTTTTGGGTTATTATTTTTTTTTTTAACCAAGCCCTGTGGAATCTCAATTTAAAGTCAGGAAAAAAGCACAGACTGTAGCCTGGAGGGCAGAGCATTTCTGGAGCAAAAGGGGACATTCCAGCCCTCTTGAGTGAAAGTCTTTCAGCTTGTGCCCCGAGGAAGCCCCCACAGAGGCTGTGCCAAGGGAGCCCCCGTCCCCTGCCCCATCTGCCACTGGCTGGTCTCACATATTGATCTCACACATACAGGGCTCCAGCCGAAGGAAAGAGGCTGCTGATAAATAAAAGGGAAATAAAGCTTGTAAACCTGATCAGTCCAGTCTAACAGGCAGTAAGAGGCCAAGCTAAGGTGTCAGCTGGCTCCTGACCCAAAGACTCAGCATATTTCTCTCTGCCAATATTCATTCATTCAATGGTTCATTCTACATGTTCCACAGGCCCCCATCGTGAGCCAGGCACAGTAGTAGGTGCTGGGGGCCAGGACGCAGGTAACTTGGCTGTATTCTTACATCTTCACCACACTTCCTGTACTCCAGGGCCACGGCCCTAAGTATCTCAGGGACAGGCAGGTAACCCATCTGTCAGTGTGTGGTACTGTGGTACCAGTATTTCAAATACCAGCAGGGTCACCCATGGTGGGCAAGTTTCTGCAGCGCCTCCAGACTAAGACAGGCTAGAAAGAAAGGCCTGGAGATCAACTGCTGAAAATTAGCCAATGAAAGTCCTATAGATCATAACAGAACATGGTCTGACTCAGTTCCTTTGGATGCACGATCAGGAGGGATCAATTTCTGAAGGAGGACATCAAGTTTGGTGAAGCAGAGGGCCAGCGAGGGTGAGGGAGACCTCGGTGAGACAGACTGGCCCAAGAGCCACATGATGGATTTGAGAATGCTGGTGGCTGTGAGGGTGACCCAGGACTGGGTAACATTTTCTTCTGTTGTACCTGGGTCGCCATGAGTTGGAGCCCACAGGACGGTAGATGTCTATCAAGCGGGGAACATGAAGGAGTGAGTGATGTAGGATGGACAAAGATGGACGAGGATGACAGGAGCATCTTACCGCAGGTTTCTTCTCGCTTTCTTCATGAAAGGGTGGAGGTCCGGTGATCAGTTGACTTTTCAGGAGAAGCCAGATATCTGGATTTTAAGAACCATGAAAATTAATTTTTAAAAAAATTGACAACTAATTCAATTTTTTAAAAATAATGGGGGCAAACAGAACCCACCAGATTCAACCCACCGGCCAGTAGTCTGCACTTCCCACTTGTCAGAACACTGGATTGACCAGACCTGGTTTTGTGCGAGTTGGATCAAATGGCGCCTTTGCCCCGCAAAGGAAGGCGCAAAGACCATTGGAGCAACTCGGGGCTGCTCATCACTCAGCTGGATGGAAGTTGCAGGCTGCCATCTGTAGCTAATATGTGAGGGTTAAACCTAACTGCATGCAGATGGTACTTTGTGGCTGAGAGCAGAGCTTCAACGGGGAATTTTAACATTTACTGATGGAATTGTGTTGCTGTTCTCAGTAGAAAGAAAACAATGAACAGTTCAAAGTGAAGGACATCTCTCTCACATTCTTCATCTAAGTTCTCCTCCTTGGGAAATCACAGATGAATCATTGTCCCCTAAGTTGAAGGTAGAGTGGACGTTTTGAGTGACCCGAGGGTCACCATGCAGGCTCTTGAGCAGACTCAGGCGATGGGTTTCCCATTCAGCCTCAGCCAGTCACACATGGGGAATGTGTTTAAAGCCACTGTGCTCTTGGAAGAACCCAACTCTGCTCACCTGAGACTGCCCCTGCCATTGATGGGAGTCTTTAAACCCTCGGTTGCTAACCAGAAGGTCAACAGTTTGAACCCACCAGCAGCTCTGTGGGAGAAAGACCTGTCGATCTGCTCCTGGAAAGATTACAGCCAAGAAAACCCTATAGGGCAGCTCTACTCTGTCCCATGGCGTCACTATAAGTCAGAATTGACTCGACAGCACACGACAACCTTAATATTTTAAGGGTGGACACTGGGTTCAGGAAAGGGTGAAGACTGGCTCACACAGGTGGATGGAATCCCAGCTGGAATGAGAACTGGGCCCCTGACAGGCTAGCATTTCCACCGTGTTTCTGTTTATATCCTCCCTCTGTCTCTGGTTGTGTTTCTCCTGGGGCTGTGAGCACGCAGGCTCTGGACTTGTCCCCACCTCAGAGCTGCTGGGCTGGCCAGGAGGGTGTTGCTCCTCACAGGGAAATTCCGGGGGAGATCCTGCCTCAGCAGCAGGGAGACATTATTTCCTTGGGAGGAAATGAGCTCTCAGCAGCCAGAAATGAAACAGTTTCCACTCTTGGCAGGAGCAGGACTGAGCTGCTGTGGAGGTGGAGGCAGAGCTGTTCTAGAGGATGGGGTGCCTGAAAGGGAGCCCCCCCTTACTTCTTCCTCTTCACCCTAGCTCCCCAACCTCCAGACACAGTTTAAACTTAGACTTTTATTTCAGTCCTTAGAAGGCTCGTTAAGCACTTGGCTGCTAACGGAAATGTTGGCAATTTGAACTCACCCAGAGGCTCCGCCAGAGAAAGACCTGGCAATCTGCTTCTATAAAGATGAAAACCCCACGGAGCAGTCTACTGTGTCACCTGGGGTCACTGTGAGTTGGAATCGACTTGACAGCGCCCAACGACCACAATAACAACGGCTGGAGGGATGGTTTAGGATCAGCTTCATCTTCTCCATCCACAAAGGGAGGGCAGGGAGACTCTAGAGGTGCCACACAAAATTCCAGAGGGCAGTTCTGGATGCAAAACCATCCACAGAGTCCCTACCCCTTCCAGGGCCAGATGGGATGTCACCTCTGACACCCACACGGTTAGGTGGGGCCCTGTGACTAGTCTTAGATAGTGAGCGGAAGGAGTGCACCCTTCTGGGTGGAGCATTTCTTTGCCAGTCATCCAGGACTCCCTTCTCTTCCGCAAGCCCAGTTTGAGATGGGGGCTGCTCCACCAGGGACTGGGAGCCCCCAGCAGACTGTGAGTGGGCATGCGTGTGAGTGAGAAGCAGCCCTTCGTTGTGTGGGCACTGAGATGGGGCTTGTTTGTTACGGAGCACTCGGTAGCCTATTCTGGCGGACGCCGGGGGCCTTTCTGCCACCCATGGGACAAGCTCCATCACAGCGCTGGGCCTAGGGCTCCCGTCCCAGGAAGCACCAGCTCTCTAAGAACCATATACCTTCTTTCCTCGTGTCTCATAAAGGCCCAAGGTTTAAAAATGTTTTTGGCAAGAGAGCCAGACCATCTGACTCTGGAAAAGGCAAAGGGAAGTTTGAGAATATTTGAGTTTGCTTTTTTTATAAGAGGAAAGGGCAACTGCAAAACAGTGCAGGCAACTCTAATGCTCTCAACTGTGAGCCCTGAAGAACACGCTCTGCGCCCCACATCAAACACGCCCAGATGGCTATCTCCCGAGGAGTGGAGGGGGATTTATTGTCTTCAGCTCTTCTCAGCCTGAGAATGGGCTGCCTCATAAACTAAGGCTAATCTGTACTATATCTCAGGACTGCTTTTACCTATCAGTTTGTTTTATTACGGTTGAATATTGGTAGTGTCTGCAAAAACAACGGATCGGGCTTCACCTACCTTAGCGGAATGATGGTACAAACTGGGGTTTGTCTTCAGCAACACGAAGAACAAAAATCCAGTTGTTTCATAGTTTAACTTGAATCATTAGGGACACCACTTCGGTAACATCTTAAAAACGACCTCTCTGGATGACACAGTGGCTATAGGTTTGCAATGTATGTGCCACTGAAACTCCCCAGGGCAGAAAGGAACGGAGCAAATCAGAAACCTGGGACCTGGGACAAACCAGCAGGAAGAGAAATGGTTCAATAAATACAAAAAGAATTCAATAATAACCTAGGAGTTCTGGTGGTGCAACGGTTAAGCGCTCAGCTGCTAACTGAAAGGTTGGTGGTTCGAACCCGCCCAATGGCTCCACAGAAGAAAAGACCTGGTGATCTGCTCCCATAAAGAGGACAGCCTAGAATACCCTATGGGGCAGTTTTACTCTGTCACATAGGGTTGCTGTGAGTCAGAATGGACTCCATGGCACCCAGCAACAGCAACAAGGTCCAGAAAAGATCTTTAAAGAACACCTCAAATAACTTGACATAAACATCCAAATCAACCTGAAGCCCCCGTCCTACTAATGTTGCCCCTATGTTTTTTCCAGATGAGAAAGAGCTGGAAAGATAGTGGAAAAACGAAAAATCTGCTGATTCATGCTTCAGGATTTTCAAGGAGAGGAAGGGTGTGATTTTATTGTGATGGCCAACAAAATTGGGTTTATTTTCTAATTCCTTCACTTAACCCAGAGCTTGGGGTGAGCAGGGGGCAATGGGAGAAAAGGAGGACTTCAGAGCTAATAGCTGGACTCACTTCCAAGCAAACTCACCAAGTGCTTATAACTTGGAACCAGTTCAGGTCACTGTGTAATTTGCTAGACATGTCCGCTATTATCCATAGCTCGATGCACAAAGCCAGCAGCAAGGTGGTGCCAAGACTCCATCACCATTAATGTGCACAGAGCAGGTCGGTGGGCTGCATAGTTCAGTTACTCCGCGAAGTCATTAGTCATGTCTAGCGGAACCCAAAGACTCCCTGAGACAGCTCATAAAGCTATCTCAATCTGACTGTTTATGAAGGTGAACCCAAGAGCAGTGATTACAACCACAGGGTTGACACACACAATTAGGTTAGAAAAGCTCTCTTAGTGAAACTGAAGACAGGATCTCATAGAAACAGATGTTTATCCAGCTAATGCTGTTGGGTGAGTGCCACGCAGCTGTGGCTGAGAGGATGCTCAGGTCTTGGAACATCCTTTTGCTCTCCTGCCTGATTAGCTGAGAGGTCTCTAGGTGATGGGAGGCATTCACATTGCCCTAGGGCCAGCCAACTATGACATGAGAGGTTGTGACCAGCTGGTGTCCTGTTATCACACCTCTTTTGCAATTTAGGGCTTAGACTGAGCAAGGGACAGACTGGAATTGCCCACAGGAGGAAGCTGCTAAGGCCATCATTGCCCCAGAGAAGAGAGTATTGGGGAAAAGACAGACTCATCAATCAATTGAACAGAATGAAGTCCAGAAACAGAGCCACACAAGTATGGTCAATCAATTTTCGACAAAGATGCAAGGGTAATTCAATGAAGAAAGGATAGCTTTTCAACAAATGGTGTTGGAAAAATTGGACACCCGTATGCAAAAATAATAATAAGGAGCCCTGGTGGCACAATGGTTAGGTGTTCTGCTGCTAACTGAAAGGTTGGCGGTTCGAATACATCCAGTGGCTCCACAGGAGAAAGACCTGGTGATCTGCTTTCATAAAGATTATGGCATAGAAAACCCTATGGGGCAGTTCTACTCTGTCACATGGAGTCGCTATGAGTTGAAGTCAACTCAACAGCACTCAATAACAATAACAACAACATGGCGAGAGTAAATCTGTACCTTGATTGTAGTGCTGGTTACATGACTCTAATTTGTCAGAACCCATACACCTACACACAAAAAAGAGTGCATTTCTCTGTATGTAAATTAAAAATTAGCTTTACAAAGTCAACATCCTTTAGAAGCATCCATTCATTTGTGCGCTCAATCAGTATTTACTGAGTGACTATAGTCTCAGATATGGCTGATTGTGTGCAGTGTAGATAAGACAGAGACAGCCTCCACTCTTGGAACACCCTGTCTAGTGTAGAGGTTGGCAAACTACCGACCAAGGGCCAAATGGCCCACCATCTGTTTTTGTAAATAAAGTTTTATTGGAACATAGCCATGCCCAACCATCTACATGTTGTCTATGGCAGGTTTCATACTAAAATGGCAGACTTGAGTAGCTGAGACCTTATGGCCCACAAAGCTTAAAACATTTACTATCTGGCCCTTTGTAGAAAACACTTGCCCACCCTGAGTTATACCAGTTGCCGTCGAGTCAATGCCAACTCATGGCAACCCCATGCGATGCGTGTCAGAGTAGAACTGTGTGCTCTGTAGGGTTTTCAGTGGCTGATTTTCAGAAGCAGATTGCCAGGCCTTTGGATGAACTCCAACTTCTAACCTTTCCATTAGCAGCTGAGCACATTAACTGTTTGCACCACCCAGGGACTCCAATCCTTAGTTAGCAGATCTCAAACTTTATTTTCCTTAGTATTATTGTGGGGCCTATTAATCTGGGTTCCACCTTAAGAATTTCAAAATTGGGACGGTGCGTGGTCAACATGGCAGACTAGTTAGACGCTTCCTATATCCCTCTTACAACAAAGACCTGGAAAACAAGTGATTTGATTCTATGTGAACATCTGGCAGCCCTGAACAAGGCAAGGTTAAGAAATCCATCTGAGTCATACAGGAAAGGAATACTGTTTGGAAGAGGTGAGGAGGGCTAGAGCCACAGCGGCGAAACTGCAGAGCCACAGCCACGCCGGTCCACAGTGAAGCAGGCAAATAGCTGTGCTGTGCGTGCTCTCGGGAAGCAGTTTCCACATCGAGAGAGACCCAGCAGCAGAGGTTCTGCTTGGACACTCCGAACCAGTGAAGAACAGCCCCCAAGAGACTAGGATAAGTACATGCGCGCACCCTTTTGCAGCGAGTTAAAAAAAAAAAAAAAGCGCATTTGGGAAAAACCTCTCTCCCTTTTACCTCCTATCTCTGCGCTCTGCACCGGATTTGGGAAAAAGCTCTGTCCCTTTTACCTCCTACCTCTGCGCTCTCCACCGGATTTGGGGAAAACCTTTCTTCCTTTTACCGCCTCTTCCCTGCTCTGCACCGGGAGTCCACTGGGCCAGAAATAGATCCCAAAAGGTACCCTGACCCATTCTTCTGGCCTTGGAGAGGGAACAAATAAGCTGCTGGCTCCCCTAGGCCAGGAACACAGGGTCAGCACAACTCCTTAGCTGGCCATAGAAATCAGGCGTCTGCAGGCTCTGAGTGCCGTACACCCCTGTATAGACTTGTGGGGACGCATCTCAACAGCGTTAGCCCTCACTACCACAGTACAACAGGGCAGACATCTGAAGTTTAACTTCAACTGCTTCAGCTGTGAACAGGCAGATTTGTGATCCTCGAAACAGCCCTGCCCCTCAAGTAGGCACTTTTATCGATCTGCAGCAGGGTCTTGAGGACTGGTGATAGCTCCTGAAGTCCCCAGTCACCTGCTACAGGAGTTCAAGAAAAAGTGGTGCCCTCAAGTCTGCAGCCAACATAGTGGGGCACTCTTAGCTTGGCTGCAAAACTCACCTACCTACTCACCCTAGAGAATAGGGACACGCTTTTCTTTCAGACTCTCAGGGGCAGCTGTCAGCCTCCTGCCTGGCTCAGCGCATGATCCCCTACCACAGCCAGGGTCCAGTGCCTGCACCAATCACCCATGCCTCTCTAGGACTGGGGGTGACAGCCTGCATCACACACTTGGTGATCGACTGCCTGCACACCCGAGCTGATCCCATATAGGAAATTTTAACAAACTCTGGTGTGCACATACTTAGTTACAGAATCAACTACCTGGTGACAGGACATTAGAGATCAAAAGGTGTCAAAAATCAGACCAGTGCACATGAGCAGCCTACTTGGGCACATCAAAACAAAACAAAATAAGAAGCTAGGTCTCACTAAGCAAACACAAAATAAAATTATAATAAATTATTGATGGCTCAGAGACAACAGTCAATATTAAGTCACATAAAGAGGCAGTCCATGATGGCTTCAGCAAGCTCCCAAAATAAAGAATCAATGAATTCTCTGGAGGAAGAGAACTTCTTGGAATTACCAGAGACAGAATACAAAAGATTAATATACAGAACTCTTCCAGAAATAAGAAAGGAAATTAGACAGAACGCAGAAACAGCCAGGCAACATACAGACACAGTAGTAGCGGAACTTAAAAAAGTTATTCAAGAACATAATGCCAAATTTAATAGGCTGCAAAAATCCATAGAGAGACAGCAATCAGAAATCCAGAAGATTAACAATAAAATTTCAGAATTAGACAACTCAATAGAAAGTCATAG
>NW_004444101.1:957667-959025 GCF_000243295.1 Trichechus manatus latirostris | reverse complement strand
GATGGCGAAATTAGGGCATTTCCAGATAAACAGAAGTTCAGGGAATTTGCAAAAACCAAACCAAAATTACAAGAAATACTAAAGGGAGTCCTACAGTTAGGTAATCAATAATACCAGCTAACAACTCAAGACTAGAACACAGGATAGAGCAACCAGATATTGACTCAGATACAGAAATCGAAATTACATCAAAGCTAAAACACTGAAAACAGGGAAACAGATATCAATATGTAAAAAAAAAAAAAAAAAAGGAAAATATTAAAACAAAAAAGGACTTAAAGAATGGAGACATTGACTTTCTATATGGAGGGGAAGTTAAGGCAATATAAAGTAATAAAAGACTTGTATAAACTTAGAAAACCAGGGGTAAATATTAAGGTAATCACAAAAGAATCTAACAATCCTACAGATCAAAATAAAAAAGTAGAAAAACATAAAGACCCAGCAAACACAAAATCTACAACAGAGAAAAAGATGAAAAAAAAAATACATAAAGAAAAACGACTCAGCACAGAAAATTGAGGAGAATAAAGAAACAGTGAACAACACACAAAAAGAGATATCAGGATGACAGCATTAAACTCATACCTACCAATAATTACACTGAATGTAAATGGACTTAATGCACCAATAAAGAGACGGAGAGTGGCAGATTGGATAAAAAAGCATGATCCATCTATATGCTGCCTACAAGAGATGCACGTTAGACTTAAAGACACAAATAAGCTAAAACTCAAAGGATGGAAAAAAATATATCAAGCAAACAACACTCATAAAAGAGCAGGAGTGGCAATACTGATTTCTGACAAAATAGACTTTAATGTAACATCTACCACAAAGGATAAGGAAGGGCACTATATAATGATTCAAAGGTCAATACACCAGAAGGACATAACTATAATAAAAATTTACGCACCCAACAACAGGGCTCCAAAATACAGAAAACAAACTCTAACGCCTCTGAAGAGAGAGATAGACAGCTCCACAATAGTAGTAGCAGACTTCAACATGCCACTTTTGGTGAAGGACAGAACATCGAGAAAGAAGTTCAACAAAGACACAGAAGAGCTAAACGCTACAATCAACCAACTTGATCTCATAGACATATACCGAACTCTGCAGCCAACAGCAGCCAAGTATACTTTCTTTTCCAATGCACATGGAACATTCTCGAGAAGAGACCACATGTTAGGCCATAAAGCAAGCCTTAACAAAATCCAAAACATCGAAATACTACAAAGCATCTTTTCTGACCATAAAGCCATAAAAGTGGAAATCAACAACACAAAAAGCAAGGGAAAAAAATCAAACACATGGAAACTGAACAACACCTTGCTCAAAAACTACTGGGTTAGAGA
>NW_004444101.1:954623-956036 GCF_000243295.1 Trichechus manatus latirostris | reverse complement strand
AATCTACAGATACAATGCAATCCCGATCCAAATTCCAGCAGCATTTTTTAATGAGATGGAGAAACAAATCACCAAATTCATATGTAAAGGGAAGAGGCTCCGGATAAATAAAGCACTACTCAAGAAGAAGAACAAAGTGGGAGGCCTTACACTACCTGGTTTTAGGACCTATTATACTGTCACGGTAGTCAAAACAGCCTGGTACTGGTACAATAACAGATACATAGACCAATGGAACAGAGTTGAGAATCCAGATATAAGCTCATCCACCTATGAGCAGCTAATATTTGACAAAGACCCAAAGTCTATTAATTGGGGAAAAGACAGTCTCTTTAACAAATGGTACTGGCATAATTGGATATCTATATACAAAAAACTGAAACAAGACCCATATCTCAAAGCACGTACAAAAACTAACTCAAAATGGATCGAAGACTTAAATATAAAATCGAAAAAGATAAAGATCATGGAAGAAAAAATAGAGACAATGCTAGGAGCTCTAATACATGGCATAAACACAATATGAACCATAAGTAACTATGCACAAGCACCAGAAGAGAGACTAAATAAATGGGAGCTCCTAAAAATCAAACACTTGTGCTCATCCAAAGATTTCACTGAACGAGTGAAAAGACAACCTACAGATTGGGAAAAAAATTTTGGCTACGACAAATCCAATCAGTGTTTAATTTCTGAAATCTACAAGATACTCCAAAACCTCAACGGCAAAAAGACAAACAACCCAATTAAAAAAATAGGCAAAGGATATGAACAGGCACTTCACCAAAGATATTCAGGCAGCTAACAGACACATGAAGAAATGCTCACGATCATTAGCCATCAGAGAAATGCAGATCAAAACTATAATGAAATATCATCCCACCTCAACAAGGCTAGCATTAATCCACAAAACACAAAATAACAAACGCTGGAGAGGTTGTGGTGAGACTGAAACACGTATACACTGTTGGTGGGAATGTAAAATGTTACAACCACTCGATTTGGCGCTTCCTTAAAAAGCTAGAAATAGAAATACCATACTATCCAGCTATCCCGCTCCTTGGAATATATCCTAGAGAAACAAGAGCCATCACACGAAGAGATATATGCACACCCATGTTCATCGCAGCACTGTTCACAATAGCCAAAGGATGGAATCAACCTAAGTGCCCATCAATGGACGAATGGATAAACAAACTATGGTATAGCCACACAATGGAATATTACACAACGGTAAAGAACAATGATGAAGCTGTGAAACATCATATAACTTGGTGGAAGCTAGAACTTATTATGCTGAGTGAATTTAGTCACAGAAGGACAAATACTGTATAAGACCACTATTATAAGAACTCAAGAAAAGGTTTAAACACAGAAGAAAACATTCTTTGATGGTTACGGGGGTGGGGAGGG
>NW_004444101.1:942494-953516 GCF_000243295.1 Trichechus manatus latirostris | reverse complement strand
TAATTCTTAAAAAAAAAAAAGAATTTCAAAATTGGGTAGGCCTGGAACAGGCCTTATGGTCTGCAGATTTCTAGACGAATCTAAAGCAAATAGTGGTGGACCACACTTGAAAAAAGGGTTTGAGAAACAGACATTAGGCAAATACAATCGAGTGACTCTTGTTTGTGGGGGTTAAACTACAATGCATGCCTTAAGCTCTAGCTTGACAGCCTGATTCTTTTAGAAGTTGCTCCAACCATTTGAAGGTGGCACCCTCCGGATAAAACAATATTTTGAAAACAGATGCTTTAGAAGAATTATGTACAAGAGGTTATTTTACTCACCTTATCTTCCACCATGAACGCATAATAAAACCTTTCAAGAATTTGGCCACAAAACCGCACGTTATTTTAGGTCGCCATTTCAGCCCAGCCCAGCCGGTGTCCATCAGCGCTGGTCCGGCCCCTCTGCAGCCAGGGTGATCACTGTCCCGTCTGTAATCTTGATGGATGGGAGGAGGGCTGGACCAGGTGGGGTGGGGAGCTGACTGAGGGAGTGAGGAGAGCATGTTGGAAGGGCTGGAGGTACTTGGGGGAAAGGCTTGCCAGCATTGTTTACTGCAGACCTATCTCCCCCCGCTAGACCTTTCCCTACTGCCTAGTCTTCCTGGGGTTCTTCCTCCAAACTTGCCCTTCTTCGTTCTTCCCTTTTTTTTTTTAAGAGCATAAAGGCCAACTAATAAGGAAGACTGAAGAAGAATTGATCCCTTTGAATTATGGGCTTGGCAAAGAATATTAAATACACCGTGGACTGCCAGAAGAACGAACAAATCTGTCTTGGAAGAAGTACAGCCAGAATCCTCCTCGGAAGCGAGGATGGAGAGACTTCATCTCACATACTTCGGACTTGTTATCAGGAGGGACCAGTCCCATGCTTGGTAAAGTAGAGGGTCAGCAAAAAAAAAGGAAGATCTTCAATGAGATGAGTTGACACAGTGGCTGCAACAATGGGCCCAAACATAGCAATGATTGTGAGGATGGCACAGGACTGGGCAGCATTTTATTCTGTTGTACATATATTCACTATGAGTCAGAACTGACTCCACGGCACCTAACAACGACAAGAAAGGATAATTTCTAGTCGAGTCTTGATGTCCTCGCTCTTGCTATTGTTAGTTTTGGTTGAGTTGACTCTGGCTCATGACAACCCCATGTGTCCAGAGTAGATCTGCTCCATAGGGTTTTCAAGACTGTCACCTTTAGGAAGCAGATTGTCAGGCCTGTCTTCTGAGATGCCTGTAGGTGGGTTTGAGCCATCAACTCTTTGGCTAGTAGATGAGCACTTAAGTGTTTGCACCACCCAGGGACCCCTTGGTGTCCTCATGCACTTCTAAAATGTAACATAGCATTGAAAATCGAAACAGAATAGAGGAAGGAGCAGAGGAAGTTGATGTGAACTTATTATTACAAGTGAACACTAAATTTAGTTCTGAGTTTCCTGAAAGCTGGAGCCCTGATGGCACAGTGCTTAAGAGCTTGGCTGCTAACCAAATGGTGAGCAGTTCAAATCCACCAGCCACTGCTTGGAAACTCTGTGGGGAAGTTCCATTCTGTCCTATAGGGTCGCTACTCAGAATCGACTTGATGGCAACAGATTAACGGATGTTTTCCTGAAAGCTAGAATGAAAAATTGAGTTAAAATCGCAAAATACTAAAACAAGCAAAAAGCACTGAGCATGGGAGGCGGGGGAGATGGAGGGCGGAGGATGGGGGAAGGGTCTGGAGGAGAGACAGTGCGTGGTTTTCAGAAAGTGCCTGTCAGACCGTCTCCACCACTAACTTCAGGAATCTCATATTCTGTTGAAGTCCATTTGTCTCAAATGCCAACTTGGGTTATCCATCTCGGGACCCTACTGTCAGCCCAAAGCAATCCAGTGAATTCCATGAGGTTTAGGGTTCTAATAATAGCTATGTTAGAATGCTACAAGATGAGGCTATAATTGTTTTAATTAGAAATTAAATGACATCATGACTGGGAAGATTTTATTTTGAGAGGAAAGCTACCCATGAGGCAAAGAAAAATTATTTTTGGTCTCTTGCAGCACCTCCTTGATGGCTTGTGATTCTAAAGCCTAACAGAACATATGAACTGTGTCTAACCCATGAACACGAGCTTTTTTGATAAATATGACTTGATTTCCAAATATACTTAGCTTGAAGTCTACATCTAAAGTCAAGACAGCCCCACTCTCTATTTGCTAATGGATTGTTGTCTGTCTTCTTTCAATCATTTTCTCTGTGGTTATTATTTGACAAAAGTTCTATGTCCAAGAGGTATCCTATCTGACCTTCCTCATCTGAGTCCATGACTGGAAGATTCCACCATGGTGGATGGGAAAGGAGACGAGGGGAATGCCTTTAATGTATGCAAAAAGCAGAAGATAAACTTCTGGCTGGAATTAAAAGAATCCCCATTGCTCCATAGACAGTAGGGGCATGGTGAGGCTAACACTGATTTATTCTGTTGAAAATGAGTCTTCCTACAATCTTACAAAGAGGCGGAAATAGTGAAAACTGCAGGGCCGTCCTCTCAATTAAAGGCCATGGTAGGAGTTGACATGAAGACAAAAAAGAGGTAGACAACTCAGGAAGTCATCCTTTAGAAATAGATATAAATATATATATAAATATGTATATATTCTTAATATGGGAATGTCTACCTTATCAAAAGCTAAAACCATTTTGGAGAAGGTCAAACTCTACAAGGAAAGAGAAAAAATAGTGAAAAAACACATTATCGACACATTTCCAGACCTTATATCTGTATTCTAGGTCACATGTGTTGTCACTGTGAAAACTTACACAGAATAAATTTATAATTTTTACTCCAAGAACAATATTAATGTTGTATCAATAGCAGTATTAATGTGCTGAAAACCTTTATGTGAGGAAGGGAAATCTGATGTCAACCTTTCCCATAAAATAATCAACATCTAAAAGTTACCAAAAATAATAAATGAATGAGGATGAGAAAAACAATGATTAGGACTCTCTTCACTGAAATTCCAGTGGCTCAAATAGTTTTTAAAATCCAAATGGTAAGGAAAGGACTCACAGAGCACATTTTTAAGGAGAAAGAATATAAAGTCTTAGTCCGTGTCTCCTGGGATGGGGATGTGTGGTGTCTTAGTCATCTAGTGCTGCTATAAGAGAAATACCACAAGTGGATGGCTTTAACAAAGAGAAGTTTATTCTCTCACAGTCCAGTAGGCTACAAATCCAAATTCAGGGCATCAGCTCCAGGAGAACGCTTTCTCTGTCGACTCTGGAGGAAGGTCTATTTCATCAATCTTCCCTTGGTCTGGGAGCTTCTCTGCGCAGGAACCTCAGGTCCAAAGGACACACTCTGCTCCTGGCACTGCTTTCTTGGTGATATGAGGTTCCTGTGTGTCTCTGCTCACTTCTCTCTTTTATATTTCAGAAGAGATTGGCTTAAGACACTATCTAATCTTGTAGAGCTCATCAGTATAACTGCCACTAATCCCTCTTATTACATCATAGTGATAGAGTTTACAACACATAAGGAAATCACATCAGATTACAAAATGGTACACAATCATGACGCAGCCAAGTTGGCAGATATTTTGGGGGGACAAATTCAATCCATGAGATGTGGTCAATGAGACAGTACAATCAAGAGTGGGGTTGGAGCTGGAGTTGGACGACTTCTGGGCAACCTGTGATCATAAGGGGCAGACACAACAGACCTGTAGAGCTGGTTCCTGAAGATGAAGTGCCCTGGAGCAATCAGAGGGCACAAGGAGGGGCCAGATGATGAGCACAGTAAACTGCAGGGAGGACAGAGCCAGCCTGCCTGGAGGGAGTCTAGATGATGGACTTATGGGACATCATCTGAGCACCTCCCTCAACAATGTGGATCTGCCAAGGCACATAACTGAGAGCCAGGCATTTGGGGACAAAATGGCCTGGGGGACCAGATACAAATGGTGGACAGCTGCTGGGCAGAAACCAACAGCCCAGATGGAAGTCACTGTGCAGAATCACAGCAGGAAATGGCTCCTGGTGTCTGTGCTCCTGTCCGCAGCATCAGCAGTGCCCGAGTTGTCCTCTGCTCTCCTTCAAGGGCCTAGCCTCTGTTTATTATGTTGTTTATTATATCTTCCTTATTAGGTTTTCCTCTTTGTGTGTGTGTCTGTGTGTGTGATTGTGTGTGTATTTGTGTATGCTTAGTTTCCTAGGTCAGCTGTGACAAATTACCATAAATTTGGTGGCTTAAAACAACAGAAATTTATCCTCCCACTGCTCTGGAGGCCAGAAGTCCAAAATTAAGTTGTCATAGAGCTGCACTTTCTCTGAAGGCACTGCAGAATCATTCCTTGCTTCCAGCTTCTGGTCGCTCCCGGCATTCCTTGGCTTGTGGCTGCATCACTCCAATCTCTCCCTCTGTGGTCACATGGCTTCTTCCTCTGTGCCTCTCCTCTCTAAGTCTGTTATAAGGATGCTTGTCATTGGATTTAGGCACACCCAGATAATCCACAGCAATCTCCTCATCTCGAGATCCTTCACTTTATTACATCTGCGAAGTCTCTTTTTCCAAGTAAAGTCACTTACCAAGCTCTGGAGATTAGGATGTGGACCTATCTTACTGGAGGCTTCCATCCACATCCTACGCATGCTTTGTTGGTGTTTTAATAAAGGGTTTTGCTTTACTTCCTCATAGAGTAAACATGGGGTGCAGGTTGGACTGTTCAGGAAGATGGCGTCTAAGAGTGAAGAGGAAAGATGATGCCGAGGAGGGGCCAGGAGGGCTAGGTGATGTCATTCAGGAGACCAAGTGGCCAGAAATATGCCCTCCTGGGACCCTGGGAGCCAGTAATGGCTAGGGCGCTATAGTGGCATTTGGAGAGCTGTGGCCAGTTTGTAGGACACAGGACACCATTCAAGCATCCTCAGCTCCCAGCTGAGCCATCCATGGCCCTTCTCCATCATCACTTGGGCTCCTCCAGGAGAAGGGTCCAGAGAGAAGATACTACGCATTTGCTTAAGATGCTGCACATGAGACAATCAGGTGCTCACTAAACGTGTTCTGATGAAGTTATTTGTCCAGGCTCCAGTACTTGGCACTGATGTGAATTGTACAAGCAGCAAGGTCCAAAGTCCAAGGAATTCTTAGGAAAACTGTCCTGTGGACACTCCAAGACTGTTTCTGCTCATGGTTTGCATAGAATTGGGCTTTTGTGTACAACACACACAAACGACATTGCTAGGACAAGCTCAGACTTCTCAGAAAGGGCATGGTTCGCAGTACCCCAGCGGCTGATTGTGAAACGGGGCGCTCGGGGCCGTGGTGACTCAGCATAATTCAGCACTGAAGCAACACCAAGGAGCTCAGCAAGCTGACCCCGCCCGTCTGAAACAGGCTTCTCTGAAATTAAACTCATCTACCATCCCACCGGCTACTTTCCCTTCACAGCACTGCTCAGGTTCAAGTGACCCTTCAGAAGGAAGGAAGGGGACCAGACAGCTATGGTGAAAACTGTCCTCTGCTGGGGTGAAGCAAGGCGTCCACATCTGGGAGAACTCTGCATGCTGATTGTGGGGAACAGAAGCCCTGCTGTGATTCAACCTCACTCGGAAAGAATTTGCATGACCCATCATTGAGTCAGCCCATGACCTGTTGTTTTTATGACCTTAGGAGATGTTTTGGAAGCCATTAACTGCTCCTCCTCTGGAGACAGCCCTGTTGGACGTCACTCAGGGCCCATGAGTCTCCAACAGCCACATGCATCAGAAAAACTTGTGGACTATTAAGAAAGTACACGTGTTCAGCCCCCACCCGAGACATGCTGAATAAGAGCCGCCTGGAGTGATGTCCAAGAGTGCGTTTGGGGATTCTTGATTTTTGTTTTTGTGTTCCACGAGTGACTCAGTCCCACACCCCTGGCTAAGAGCCACTGAGTCCATGGCCTTATGTAACCTTCCAGGACAGAGGCCCATGGCGGTTACATGCCTTGTCCAAAGCCGAAGAAGGAGCTCATTAAGACCCAGCCCCTCCTAACTGCCCAGGGTTTGCCCTTTCACTTACCCATAGCTTTTTGGGGAGAATCATCCCCAAGATAAGGAGTCCTGGGGGCGCAAGGGTTAAATTCTCAGCTGCTAACTGAAAAGTTGGCTGTTCAAACCCACCCAGCAGCTCCATAGAAGAAAAATCTGGCAATCTGCTCCCATAAAGACTACAGCCTAGAAAACTCTATGGGGCAGTTCTACTGTGTCACATGGAGTTGCTATGAGTTGGAATTGACTCAATGGCACCCAACAACAATCACCAAGACAGCTGAGAATGCAGAATGCTTCATTCTAGCACAACTTTTTGTACTTGATTTTATTTTTTGAATATTAAAACATCCATGGTACAAAAATTACAATTATATACAAAATTATACTCAAACAAGCCTTGCACCCATCCCTACCTCTCTGTCCCATTCTTATCCACTTCCAATAGAGTCCCTGGGTAGTGCAAAAGGTTAACACACTTGGCGGCTAACCGAAAGGATGAAGGCTTGAGTTCCACCCAGAGGTGACTCAGAAGAAAAGCCTGGCTATCTACTTCTGAAAAATCAGTCATTGAGAACCCTGTGGAGCACAGTTCTACTCTGACGTGAAGGTGGCCACCATGAGTCGGGGTCAACTCAACAGCAACTGGTTTCCTAGGTCACCATTTTCACTAAATTCTAGTGTATTTTTCTGTGCCTCTTTTTGCAAAAATATGCATATATATATATATATATATATATATATATATACGTATATTCTTCTCTCCCCTTCTTTCTTACAGTCTTTCGCATTTTGCTTCATTCACTAAACAATACATCTTGGAAATCATGTCATATCAGTTTTTAAAGAGCTTTCTCATTTTTTTAATAATGATTATTACTGCATTGATTTGTCAGTTCATCCCATTTCTGAGCAAAATCACTACGTTGCCTCTTTTCTACAGAATTCTCACCCAAAAATCAGTTGAGAAGAATCAAGTGGAGTTAGATGAGGCTGTAGAAAATAGGTTAGAATAGTGGCAACAGGACAGTGATGAATTGGGAGTAGGTCAGATCCAGAATGGTAACTTGTACCTATCATAAGCTTTAATACAACCTGTCCTCCCTATAGGGTGGCAGAGGTGGCTCAGTGGTAGAATTCCTGCCTTCCATGCGGAAGACCCAGGTTCAATTCCTGGCCAATGCATCTCATGCACAGCCACCAGCCGTCTCAGTGGAGGCTTGTGTGTTGCTGTGATGCTGAACAGGTTTCAGTGGAGCTTCCAGACTAAGAATGACTAGGAAGAAAGGCCTGGGAATCCACTTCCAAAAATCAGCCAGTGAAAGCCCTATGGATCCCAAATGTCTGACCCTCCACTGATCATGGGGATGATGCGGGACTGGGCAGCACTTCACCATGAGTTGTGGGCCGACAGCAACTAACAAGAAGAAGAAGAAGAATCTCTCCCTGTGGAAGGAAGGCCTCCAGGAGAAAGAAATGGAGAAAGGGGCCCAGTGATGTCCTACCAGCAGAGCTTGCTGCAGGCTGGGTGGCTGCCCAGAAGCTCCCAGAGTGAGTGGAGGGGTTCCCCGGGGCTGTGCCTGACTCAGCAGAGAAATCAACAAATGGGACGCAGCGAGTATCCCATTCATAAAGTCTATTTTGCAAATTAAATGTTAAAGCTTTTGTGGAGGACTCACAGATTAGGTAGGATAAGCTGGCAGTCACCAGAGCAACCCGTCCTCCAGAGCAGGGATTCTGAACACCGGTGTCTGCAAACTTCTGGAAATTCCTTGCAAGATGGATGAGTGGATTTGGGGAAAGAGCATTATAGCTTTCGTCATATTTGGAAAGGAGTTTGTGGTTCAAAGAAGAAAGAAATATTAAGGCACATGGCTGTATGGGCCAGCAAACCAAAGAATGACCAGATGGCCATGTTGTTTGTGTTTATTGTTCTTAGCCAGTGTCATCAGTGAGACTGGGTTTCATCCATTGTCATCATAGATGCTCCATGCCTACACTATCTCATGCAATCTTTATAACAAATGTTTATCAGCAGAGGTTGACAACATCCCCAAGGCCATGATGTGGGTAAGTTGTGGAGCTGGAATTTGAACCCAAGCCTGACTTATTCCTGAAGCCACAAGGTGAAGCCTGGTACTGAGTGGCTCTTCATTGCCTTATTCTATCTATAGCACATGCTTGTGTTAAATCTAGTCTGGCCACTGCTGCAGCCCCACGTCCAGTCCTGTGCACCTTACCTAGAGACCACATGGGGACACACTCAGAGAACTGTGGCCCAGTGGGGGTGAACTCACAACCTCATCACTGCCAAGACCAGTTGGGTGTCCTTCCCCAAACTTTCCTCTCCTCACAACTGGAGCCACCTGTGCCCACCTGCAGCCCTGCCCTGCTTTATCATCAGGGGCTTCAGGATGCACAGAAGGCTGGTTCAACTCTCAGCAGATTTAGCCTTGGGGCAATGCTGTCACTGGCCCAGCTCTGCCTACTCAGGGTTCAGCTCCTGCACCCAAGTCACCACCCTTACTCACTTCTGGGAACTGGATCCTCCATGTGGAGGACACATTCTAAGACCCTTGCTACTAGTCTCTTTTGTTCTCTGCCCTGTGTCCAAGGCACTAGCTGTTATCTAGAATTCTTCTTCAGTGTTGACCTTGCCGAACCACGCAGCCCTCTGGACAGAGTGTGTTTTCTTCCAGACGGAATCCTCCCAGATCCTCCAGCTGGGTCTGCTCATTCCAATAGCACCTGCAGATTCGTCCCCTGCTACACAATATCCTTAATAAAGGCCACAACGTGAACTCTTCTTACAGAAATGACATCCTATTAGCAATCACTAAATTAATCCCAAAAGCCAAATTAGAGTTGTTGTTTTAAGTTTATTCTGAAAACGTTATAGGATATGCTTACGTTGTTATGACATCACCATTTTGCAGGTGAGGGAGTGGTGTCTCTCTCATTACAGGTCTCATTACAGCTGGTCCAGGGTCCCTCATGAATCTTGATGTGAATAGGTAAGTAAACATCATTGATTCTGAAGCACCCAATGGGAATACAATTAATAATGAATGGAAAGAACCCACTTACTTGAAGTTATTACAGCAAAAAGCCCTAATTTCTTTCTCATTTGACTGCAATTTTTTGTGAAATTGGTCTTTTTCCATGGCTTCTCTCTTGAGGAAAGTCATGAATATTTTTTAATATTTAATAAAGAACCATCTCCTTCTTAAAGATATGCTTGTGTTTCAAATTTGAAACTGAACAGATGGGATTGCCCATTAAATCCTTTTTAAGAAAAATTGAATCCTGTGTGCCTGTAATCAATCCTGTAACCCTACCTCTTCCAATAACACTGCCGTTTAGTCAGTTAGTAGCAAACACATTTATAGCACTTCCCATGTGCCAGGCACAGTTCTAATTATTTTACAAGCACTGTCTCACATAACGCATGTTTTCACTAGACACCTTGTGTGGAGAAACACACGATCTTTGCTCTCCCATGCTGTTGTAACAGAAATACCACAATGGGTGGCTTTAAAGAACAGAAATGTATTTTCTCACAATCCTGGAGGCTAAAAGTCCAAATCAGAGTCTTGGCCATGTCGATTCCTTCTTGTAGGTAGGCCTGGGGGTGCGCTGGTTCCTTGGCTTGTAGACGATCCTCACGTGGCGTCTGTCTTCCCCAGTTCATAAGCACCCTTCTGTATCTAATCTGCTCTTTCTATTACTCAGAAGTGATTAGGTTTAGGACACACCCTACACTGATATGGCCACGTTAACATAACAAAGAAAACCCTATTTTTCAATAGGATTGCCTCCACAGATATAGGAGCTAGGATTCTCACACATATTTGGGGGAGACAGTTCAATCCATAACCCATAGTCTGAGATGCCGGAGTTCTACATGTAATTTAAAATTTACTGTAAGTAAAATATTTTTTTAAATCTTATAACCCCCTAGGCCAAAAAAAAATAAAAAAGTGTACAGTGTTGTAATTAGAAGTTAACAGAGGGGAACAAAGTTGATGGAGAATGGCTGTTGGTGGGTATGGATTTTTTTTGGTGGAGGGGAAGAGGTAGGTAATGAAAATGTTCAGGAATTAGAAAGTGGTGATAATTGTACAACCTTGTGAATATCCTAAAAACTACTCAATTGTACACTGCAAAAGGGTGAATTTTGTGGCATGTGAATTCTATTTCCATTAAAAAAGAAAGTTAACACCGTAAGAAGACAAGAAAAAGCAACAATTCCCTTGCTCCTTCTCACGTTCTGATGACCATGTCCTGCCTTCCAAATTCTGGCCATGACTTTTTCCCCTTGTGCCTGGGACTCAGATGGAAGGAGAGGAAACAACAAAATTGAAGAAAGGGAGAAGATAATGTATTAAGGCTGTTGCTAGTGTAACCGGAGCAGACATCACCACTTTGAGTGGGAAATGGTATTTATCTCTGTGAGAAGCATGGCCATTCTGCCTCTCTCAGTGGCCTCAAACCCCACTCTTCAGTTTCCAGCAGCATTCACCAGGTGGCTACCCGCCTGGAGCTGCATGGGCCTTGCCCAGAGCAGTGGACTGAAAGATAGAGAAGGCCAGGAGAGGCAGACAGGTAGGATAATGGCCTTTCATTGGAGGTACTCTAGGCTTCAGGAGGAGAAACAAAGTAGGAGTAGAGAGATGACTCAGGTTCACTGAGATGCTGCTTTGATGGAAGGTCAACTAGTGGGGCTCAGGAAAGCTGCCCAAAGTAGGTAACATATGAATGGGGTTTTGAAGGATGATTAGAAGTTCACGAAAAGGCCAGGTTGACCCAGGCAGAAGGACGCACTGGAGAAATGGGGCCGGGAATGACTATGGAATGACCAGCAATGAGTGTATAATGGTGTCTTAGGCTGGGTTCTCCAGAGAAGCAAAACCAGTAAAGTGTATAAATATATATATAGAGAGAGATTATATCAAGGAAACAGCTCACG
>NW_004444101.1:930118-941464 GCF_000243295.1 Trichechus manatus latirostris | reverse complement strand
GGGTGGATGGATGGATGGGTGGATGGATGGATGGGTGGATGGGTGGATGGGTGGATGGGTGGATGGGTGGATGGATGGATAGATAGATTGAAATCTATCTATCTATACGCAGTGAAACCTGTGAAAGCCAGAACTCAATGAGACTGATTTCTTTTTCTGGGTCTTGCAAGTTTTCTTCCTTTGACAGGGTGCAGTCTTACCACTTTTCTATCAGTCCTTTTAGTGAAAAATATATTTGAGTTTTCCTTCTCTGGTTTCCACCTTACACAGGTTCCAGTTTTTGCAGGTTTCACTGTATATATATATTTATATATATATATATATATATATTTGGTTAGCAGGCAAGCTCTTAACAACTGCGCCACCAGGGCTCCATTCACACACACACACACACACACACACACACGCCCCACTGGTTATGCTTCTCCAAAGAACACTGACTAAGACAGAGGGCACGTCCCACGCAAGCTGAGCACAGGTGCACAAGGTAGGCCAGGGAAGACGGCTGACGAAGTCAGAAAGGACGAACCGAGGAAGGCCACACTAAGATGGGGGTCCAGCACAAGGCTTTAAGAAGGGAAGAAAGAGGGTGCAGTGCGGGTCTGAGAACAGCCACACTGGAGGTGTGTGGAAGCTGGGTGGGGAGAAGAAGATTCAGTCCAAGTCACTCCAGGGCTTCTGGCTTCTATGGCAGAGCAGGCGGTGGGGCCACTTCATGAGACAAAGAGGAGGAGATGCAGGTGTGGGAGGGAAGGGAATGGCTTTCACCTGGACAAGGTGGGTTTTAGTGACCACAAGTCTTCCCAGAGGAGACATCGTGGAGACAGCTGGGCCTGGGCATGCCTGGAGCTCAGGGAGAGGGCTGGCCTGGGCAGGGAGAGTGGGGTCACAGTCCTGCAGCCTGCAGGGTGAAAAGAGAAGGGGCAAGGAGAGAACCACCTGGCCAGGGGCAGGAGGAAGAGGAGGATTCGTAAAAGAGGCCAAGAAAAATGGACGAGATGGGCAAAGGGGACTGGGAAGAGAGAAGAAATCAGGGGAAAGGGAGGGATGGTCAGGAAAAGTGCAGGGCCTGGAGGGGGCACTTCAGATGTGATAATGAGGAAGGCCTTGTCCACGATGCGCTTTGTCCCAAGTGTTAAGACCAGATTATCTCACAAGCTGTTGAGTAGATTCCGACTCATAGTGACCCATGGGACAGAGTAGAACTGCCCCATAGGATTTCCAAGGCTGTACTCTTTACAAACAGTAGTACGTCAAAGAAGGTACTGATTCAGATCTCACCATGGGGTTAGGTTAGAGATGGTTGGCTCTGTGGTGTCCATCAGCACATAGGGTTTAATTAAAATGGTGCAGCCTCTTTGAAAAGACATCTCACATACTTTGGACATATTATTGGGAAGGACTAGTCTCTGGAGAAGGACATCATGCTTGGTAAAGTAGAAAGTCAGCAAAAAAGAGGAAAGACCCTCAACAGGATGGATTCACACAGTGGCTGCAACAATGGGCTCAAACATAGCAACGATTGTGAGGATGGCGCAGGACTGGGCAGTGTTTCTTTCCGTTGTACACAGGGTTGCTATGAATCAAAACCAATTTGATGGCACCTAACAACAACAACAACAATCTTTACGGAAGAAGACTGCCACATCTTTCTCCTTCGGAACAGCTGGTGGGTTCAAACCACCAACCCTCGGTTAGCAGCCGAGCGCTTAACCACTGCACCTCCGGAGCTCCTTAGATTATCTCATGCATTCCCCAAATACATTTCAAATTCTCCTAGAGAAAGAGCTGGACTTAGTGCTTTCTAAATGGGAAGGATGAGACCCAGACAGGCTCCACGACCTGTCAAACACCAGGCTCCGGGCCAGGTGTGGAACGCAGCTCCCTGGACACGCTTCTCCTTTGTCCTGCTCATTTCTCAACAGCAGACATTCCCAGGCCAACTGTGTGCTTCTGATTCAGGCCACGGAGGGCTGTACGGCTGCCAAGTCCTCGGAGGGACAAAGAAGCTTCTTGTAGACAGAGTTCTGCTGCCTATGTAGACTTGTGAGCAAGGTTCCCCACACAAATGCAGGAAACAGCTCCAGGCTTGCTTCTGGAGGTTCCCCTCCAAAAAGCCCTGGGCAGAGGGGCCAGGCACTTACTTGGGAGCAAGGAGGAAAGACGAAAGACGAAGAACAGCCGACGTGGCGCAGCACCCCTGAGTCCTGACTGCAAGCCAGGCCCCCAGCCAGCGAGCAGTTTCTCATTTTGTCATCACCCTATCTGATGAGAGGGGGCCTTACCCCACTAGCCCTGATTTACAGATGAAGATGCACGAGGGGAAGGTAGATAAGGGACAGAGCTGTGACGTGTGTGAGTGTGCACCTGTGTCCCAGAGAAGGGACTCCTGGATTCCTGATGGCCCAGCCTCACCCTAAAACAAAGTTTACTACCTAGAGATGGCTTCGGTTTCAACCTTTCTAGAGCTGGGTGGTGCAAAGTCAGCGCTCAGCTGCTAACCAAAAGGTTGGTGGTTCAAATCCACCTAGAGGCACCTCAGAAGAAAGGCCTTGCAATCTACTTCCAAAAAAGCAGCCATTGAAAACCCCATGGAGCACAGTTCATCGATGAAACCCATAGGGTGACCATGAGTTGGAATCGACCCAACAGCAACTGGTTACTGGTAGAACGTTCTAGAATGCTGAAGTGGACTCGCCCTATTCATAGAACACAGGCTGCTGTCCCACCCAACCAGTGCCAGTGCACTGCCGCCAGCAACAATGATCACGCAATAGAAAGATGCCTTTGTAACAAACACACTCACTGACTCTTACCCATGAACGAGTAAGGACACTTCCCCACACTAATTCAAAACGACTCACTGCTGTGGGTCTCACCTTGAGCTTACCAGGCAGCCTTAATTTATGAGGATTGGCCATAAATTCTCATTTAATGCGGATCATTCTACAGCTTGTGTGGAATATGTCAGCTGTCACGAGCGCCCGGGGGCTTTGCTTCACAGCCGAGCCTGTGGTGAATTGAGCCTGATACTTGGAGAGAAAGCACTGGAACCAACCTCCAGAAAAATTACACAAATTGAGGAAGAGACGTCAGAGATCTCACGACCACTGGTCCATGGCTGGAGGAATTACAACAGCAAGTGTGACAATAGCAGGACAGATAAATCACAGTAGGCTTGGCATTTGCATAGGGGGGAGGCAAGTGAGAGAGAAAAGAAAATATGGAAATTTAATTAACCTGACAAACTTATAATCCTTCACCTGTGAGGGGAATGATGGAGAAACGAAGAAGGGGAGAAATTTCTACAATGCAAAAGGCATGGGAAGCCATCTCTCCATCCCTATTAGAGGTAGGACGTGAGGCCTGAGAAAGGGAGTCCCTGCTCCTCAGTCCACTGCTGCCGTCAGAAGTAGGAGCCCCTGACTCCAAGCCCGGTGCTCCTCCCATTACACCAGAGGAAAAGGTTCCCACTAAGGAGGGCTGCCAAGTTCCTGTCTGGCTGTAATCAGCATCAGCTGAGGATTTTGCTTTCTTCCAAAACCAGTAGTAGGCGGCAGAAGGTATTGATTCGGATCTTCGCATGGGGTTGGGTTAGAGATGGTTGGCTCCATGGTGTCAATCAGCACGTAGGGTTCAATTAAAATGTGTAGCCTCTTTGCAAAGACATCCAAGCATGGAAAAGCTAACAGCCCGGAAATGGGTTTTCAAACAATTAAAGTCCGTCCCTGATACCATTAAGTGAATGTTTCCAGCATGCAAAAGACAAGGTAATGATGTTATCTAGAACGCTGTGACATTGTTGATGCGGCTGTGTACTTGTAGACCTTGTGAAGAAGTTCTCCTGATCATACTGTAGCCGTGGCCAGGGGCAGATTACCCGGTAAGCAAGGTAAGCACAGCATTACTTGTGTGTGCTTACTAATCTGTAGTGAACAGGACAATCTGTCCCTGTCAGGGATTGTCAATTTGAAAGAGGCTTTGAATCTGTAGGAAGGTGCTGTGGAGTTGGGAGAGAGACAGATACCAGCCATACCTAGAAGCAGAATCTTTCACGAGGTGAAAAAATGTGAAATGTTCACTACAGATTAGTGGTAAGCACAAGTAAGCTGTGCTTAACCTGCTGACTGGGTGATCCACCCCTGCTTGGGACCCTCTGTCGTGGTCTCTCGTCAACCCCCATCTGCACAGCGACGATGCCCAGACCCTGATCTCCATTTCAGTTCCAACTCCCTCAACTCCCCATGTCCAAGCAGGACTAATCACCTTCTGCTTCTGCCCACATGAAAGCTTGCTCACCTGGCTGTGGTTCCTGGCTGGGTTGTTAGCCCCACCCTCGGCCAGCAGAAGAAGATGGTGTCAACTTCACCTCAGGTTTCTGGCTTGCCCGCGATAGAAAACCAGCCACCATCAAGTCAACTCCAACTCATGGCAACCCCATATGTGCAGAGCAGAAATGTGCTCCGTAGGGTTTTCTGTGGCTGATTTTTTGGAAGGAGATCGTCAGGCCTTCCTTCCAAGGTTCCTCTGGGTGGACTCGAAACACCAACCTTTTGGTTAGCAGCTGAGTATTTTAATTCTTTGCACCACTCAGGGACTCCTGGCTTGCCCCTCGTCTTCGTTTAATCCCCAAGTCCTGTTTGCTTCCCTCCTGATTTCTCATCTCACTCCCTCTTTTCTTTCTTCATTGCTGCCATCTTGGCTTAAGTCTTCCCTACTTCTGTGGTCGAGACTTTTACAGTAAGCTCTGAACTTCTCTCCCTGTGTGTTCTCTTTCCCCATGAAATCCGTTCTCCACGTGCGTCCAAGTAGACACACACCAGCCTGAACACCTTCAGTGGCGTCTCAGCCTACAGAACAAAGCCCAAGGCTGTTCACATGACCCACAGGCCTTCTCCAGCCTTATTGCCTCCTTATCCTGCCCATATTGCATCCTAGAAATGCAGAGTCCCCCGATTCCCCCGGGGCCCCCATACCTGCTCATCTGCAGATCCACAGTGTGTGATGCCCTCTCCTCACGACCTACCTGAGCACCTTCTACCTATCCTTGAACCCCATCCAGTCACCTTCTCAGCTATACAGGCTTCCTTGAACACTCACACCCCTAAGTCAGTTACTAACACCGTCGTGTGCCCTCCTGCCTGTTGTACGTCTCAGATAGTTGTACACACCGCGTGCCACCTTTGTCGATACTTGTCTTTGCGTGTCTCCCTCCTTTAGCAACTCCGTCTCATCTCTTTCCCAATCCCCAGCACCTACCACCCTGATGGACACACAATAGATGTTGTTGTTGTCGGCTTTGACTCATGGCAATGCTGTGCACAACTGCCCCGTTCTGTCCATCTCCATGAGCGGCTGCAGATCAGACCATTGTGATCTATAGGGTTTTCACTGGTTGATTTTTAAGAGTAGATCACCAGAACTTTCTTCCTAATCCATTTTAGTCTGGAAGCCACACTGAAACCTGTTCAGCATCACAGCAACACGCAAGCCTCCACGGACAGATGGGTGGGGGCACGTGAGGTGCATTGACCAGGAATCAAACCGGTCTCCTGCACGGAGGGCAGGAATTCTACCCCTGAACTATCCACGCTCAGCACATGTTTGTAGAATAAAAGTCCCACCACCCCCGATGAGCGACAGATCACATTGGCGGGAGACACCCTTGGAGTGACATGATGAGACAGGCACTTAACCTCTACAGTCTTCCTCCAAAAATCCCACAACCACTGCCTCACCAGGAGAAAAGCATCACTTCCACCCAAATTGAGGAACATTCTAGAAAATGCCTGACCCATCCTCCAAAAAATCCCATATATCTGGGGAGCCGCTGGCTATGAGGACACACACGTGGAAATGGGGACAGCCCACCCTCCCAGCCCTCCTCAAGTCCAGTCTCTCCATTTCACAGGCAGAAGGACCTGTTTTAACAGTGACTCAGCACAAGTCACTGCCGCTGACAACTGCCCAGTGCTTCTCCTCGCCCCTGATGAAATCTGAGTCTTTGCCCCTGTCGAAAAGGCTCTGCTGGGTCGCCCCCCAGCCGCCTCTGACTTCACCACACTCTCCAACTCCTCTCACCGAGGGTGCAGCTCCGGGCCCCTCCCCTCCCTCCCCACCCCTCTGCACACCAACTCTGCCTTTGCTTGGCCTGCCCTCCCCCTCTTCAAGGCTCCTCTTTTTTTTTTTTTTTTAATTTAATTTATTTTATCTTTGTTGTTGTTGTGAACAGACACAGCAGAACATACACCTGTTCAACAATTCCTCCATGTACAATTCAGTGACATTGATTACATTCTTCAAGCTGTGCAACCACTCTCAGCCTCCTTTTCTGAGATGTTCCTCTTCATTAACATAAACTCACCACTCCCTAAGTTTCCTATCTAAGCTTTCGAGTTGCTGCTGTCGATTTGACCTCATATGTTGTTGTTGTTTTATTAGGTCCCGTGGAGTCAGTTCTGGCTTATAGCAACCCTATGTACAATGAATAAAACACTGCCCAGTCCTGCACCATCCTCACAATCGTTGTTATGCTTGAGCCCATTGTTACAGCCACTGTGTCAATCCATCGCATCAAGGGTCTTCCTCTTTTTCACTAACTCTCTACTTTACCAAGCATGATGTCTTTCTCCAGGGACTGCTCCCTCCTGATAACAGGTTTAAAGTATGTGAGACAAAGTCTTGCCATCCTTGCTTCTAAGAAGCATTCTGGCTGTACTTCTTCCAAGACAGATTTGTTTGTTCTTCTGGCAGCCCATGGTATATTCAATATTCTTTGCCAACACCACAATTCAAAGGCCTCAATACTTCTTCAGTCTTCCTTATTCATCATTCAGCTCCTTCTCTATAAAACTGCAGAGAGAAGAACCACATTATAAGGCTGCAAGGATGAAATAAAACAACGTATATGCAGAGCCAAGCGTGGTGTCTGGCACCGAGCAGATACTCAGCATCCCTTAATTTTTTAAAGATATGCTTAAGCCTTCCGTGTGTGTTGTTTATATCCTTTCCAAAACCAACGCCATTGCTATCACTCTCCCTTACGAGCAAAGGGCTCAGGTTTTATCTTAACCATCCGTCACGCAGAAACAGCTCATTTTAAGTAATCTTCACTTTCTACCTTTCCCACGCGTCCTGAGTTCCAAAAGGATTATAACAACACATTTTGAAGTAAGTGTTTCTTTTTTCTGCTGGGGGAATTTGAGAATTCCACACAGAGTGTTCAAGATGTACATGTGAGCTACAGTCGAAAGGAATGTCAAAAGAGAAGATGATTCTGAACAGAAAAATAAAAGGGAGAAAATAAGACCCTCCTACCCCATCTATGCTTCTAAACATCCCCTGGTCAGATACAAAAAAAGAGAGAGAGAGAGAATCCTTTTCTTAGTAATACTTAAAATACTTACTCCAAAAAAGATGCAAAGTGCTGGGCAAAGAGTAATTTATTGTCAGAAAGACAAATGTCTGTCAAGGACAACAAAAACACCCAACAGGCAAGAAAGACAGAGACCCCCCCAAACAATGGGCTGCCCAGTGAGGGTTTGAATGGGGACCGTAGGGCTGACACTGCTTGCTCAGGAATCAAGGGGCATCACAGAGCTGTTTACCCCGAAGTAGGATGCACCAGAGTTGTGAGAACACGGCCCTGCTGGGGTGCCTGTCACAGCTTTTTGTTGGGGTGCGCCGGGATTCTTGATGGATTGTAGATGTGAGCACAGCTTTGTGCAGGCAATAAAGAGACATCTGGTGTGTTTTCCTGGCGAGGGTAGTGGCCGCCGCAAGCGTCAGACCTTGCTTGCAGCTCCGTGTGTGCAGACCAGCTCATGTCCACCGAAGGTCCACTTGGTTCTTATCGTTCAGCTGCCGCCGAGTCAGCTCCGACTCACAGTGACCAGCAGAACAAAACAACGCCTCCATCTTCGTTGTCGTGCCCACCGTGCATTCGGAGTGCCTTCCAACCTAGGGGCTCATCTCCCAGCCTATGTTGTTGGCGTTAGGTGCCACAGAGTCAATTCCAACACATAGTGACCTCAGGTAACAGGGTAGAACTGCCCCACAGGGCTTCCTAGGCAGCTCTGGTGGCGCAGTGGTTAAGCATTCGGCTGCTAACCAAAAGGTCAGCAGTTCAAACCCACCAACCACTCCTTGGGAGAAAGATGTGGCAGTCTGCTTCCACAAAGATTTACAGCCTTGAAAACCCTATGAGGCAGTCCTACCCTGTCCTATAGGGTCACTATGAGTCAGAATTGACAAGATGGCAGCAGGTATTTTTTTTGTTTTCTTTTGCTTTTTTGGTTTAATCTTTACAAGACCAGATCACCAGGTCTTTCTTCCTAGTCCGTCTTTGTCTGGAAGAAACCTGGCCACCATGGGTCACCCTGCTAGTATTTGAAATACGAAGGGCATAGCTTCCAGCATCGCAGCAACATGCTTCACCACAGTACCACAAACCGACAAACAAGCTCTGGATGGCTAGCGTGGGCCGATGTCTTGTGAGCACAGTCCTGACTCAGCAGAATGTCTTCAAGGTCCATCCATGTTGTAGATGTATCAGAACTTCATTTCTCTTCTCAGCTGCATAGTATTCCATTGTGTGTATATGCCACACCGTGTTTTATCCATTCATCTGGTGATGGGCACTTGGGTTGTTTCCACCTTGTGGCTATTATGAACAGTGCTGCAGTGAACTTTGGTGTTCACGTATCTGAGTTCAGTGTGGCATTCGGCTTACTGATGGGGACCTGGCAAAGCCGCTCTGCAGTGGTGAAAACCTGGCACCCCTTCCAACAAGGCAGCCGCCTAGAGGGGCTTTACTGGGAGCCAGTGATGGTGACAAATGGCCCCTTGTTCAAAAGGCCTGGACGCCCATGATGGGGAGCACTCAGCCACACCACGTTAGTGGGGTCCTGAGAAACAGTGACCACTTGGACCCGTTGGCCAGGGCCTTTATTCACTTGTCCATGCTGTTTCTGCAGCAGAGGTGGATCTGGGCAAGGGGCAGTGAGGTAGGAAAGTCTGTTTCTCAACAGCTGACGATGGCTCACTCAGGACCTCAGAGATGCCTTTGAATCCAGAAATGTTTAAGCCAGAGGCCAGCCATGGCGTAGAATACTGAACTAAAGGGTGTGAGCCAGGCCAGAGGCTGGCCAGAGCAATGGAGAGCCACCCTCTCTTCTCCACAATGGCCTGTCCACGGGAAGATGCCAGCCTCCTCCGTGAGTCTAACTCTCCTCCAGCCACCTCCCCATCTGCTTTCTGTTCATTCCTGGTTTCTCTAAACGTCTCTGGATCCTGTGGTGGCTTCTCTGTTTCCTCCTCTCGCCCTCCATGAACTTTATTATCATTGCCAACTCCTTTCTCAGGCTTAATGAAATGCACACTCCAGAATGGCTGGTAAATTGGATTACAAAGCTGGAAATTATTAAGGGGAAGTCAATGCCAGGGCAACCTGGTCCCCTCGGTGAGTGTAAAGTCTGGGCTGCCCTGTTATTAACAAATGGTCAGGGGGCCTTACAGGACCCTGAGGAGGACTGCAGTAAAACAGGGAAGTGCCCACCTTGCTGTCAGCAGAGTGGACCTGGTGCCCCGGCCCTATCTGCCTGGATTGCCTTTGCTTCCCACCTGGTGGACACACCCCTCCTCTTTGCCCCTCTGCCCCAGGCGGCTCTTGGGGCACGCCATCCCTGATACTACGGTTCACCAGGAAGACTGGCGCATCCTTCACACCAGGGGGTAAGTGGCCCCTTGTGTGACTGTGACTCACAGTGACCCTATAGGAGGGAAGAGAACTGCCCCATAGGGTTTCCAAGGCTGTAAATTTTTATGGGAACAGAATGCCACATCTTTCTCCCTTGGAGTAGCTGGCGGGTTCAAACTGCTGACTTTGGTTAGCAGCCGAGCAGGTAAACACTGCACCACCAGGGCTCCTGGCTGTGAGTACACAGCCTGCTAATTATGCTCTGAATTAGGACTGCGTGGCACGAACAGTTTGCACCCAAGTATTAACCTACAAAACCCTATAGGGCAGTTCCACTCTGTCACGTGGGGTCGCCATGAGTCAGAAAGAACTTGATGGCAACAGGTTTGGCTGGAGTCCCTGGGTGGTGCGAACAGTTAAACGCTCTTGGTTGCTGATCAAAATGTTGAGGTTTGAGTCCACGCAGAGGCGTCTTGGAGGAAGACATTGAACACCTGCCATTGGAAACGCATGGAGCACAGTTCTACTCTGACACTTGAGTTCACCATGAGTTGGAATTGACTCCATGGCAACTGGTCTGGTGTTTGGTTTGGTGTATGTGTTTGCTTCCCTACGACACCTCCGATTCTTCTACCTGGGCTCCCTAAGGGCAAGAATCAAGTCTTATTCATCTGTGTAAGCCCAATGCCCACCTGTGCTTGGCACATGATGGGAACTCAGCTGGGCTTGTGTTCGACACCTCCTCCAATATTTCTGTCATGGAATTCCTCATCATGCTCTGTGAGCATCCTCGGTGCACAAGCCTGCCTTCCTGAGGGCGGGGCACCCCCTGAGATCAAGGGACTGGGCTGCCTTCCCTTCGCATCCTCGGAGCTCGCGAAATGTTTGTGAAACTGAACTGCTGGATGTCGCTCTGACATTGTAGATTCTAGGATGCACCTGAAGTCAGTATCGGTAAAGTCACCACACCGTCTCCTCACCCCTAAATACAGCAGCTAATTTGACGAAGTCACCACAGTAGTCCAAAAAATATTAAAATAAAAACCTTTCTGAGACCAAAACCATCCAGAAGAATGTCAGCATGGAAGGGTCAATGAAAGCTGGAGAATGTTGCTGAGGTTCAGATTTCCAGCAGACGTGACTGCCAGGGGCAAGGACAGCTCAGTTTCAGAAACAAGAAGCCAGCCGTGTTCTACTCCCCTACAACCTCTTCTGCCCTGAATGTTGCATGGGAAAGATTCCATATCCTTAGCCTCTCATTTCTTCCCCAGAACCTGCTACCCAACCTGCACAGAGCAGATAAGCAGCAGGCTGCAGGGAAAATGGAGATTCCTGAAGAAGTGGATACCAGGAGGACGTGGTCAGACACTAGGGCCATCTCCTTCGCTCTTGGGAATGAATCCCTGAGTGGCAGGTTGGTCTGCTGAGAAGGTTTCTCAATCAGTCCATAGGATGCGGAGTAATCGACTCTCAGAGTTAGAAGCCAAACTCCTTTGCATGCACAAAATTCCTCTACACTATACTAGAGAACTAGCCGAATGCTTCCTCTTGGATGCCTCCATGGACAGGGACCTCATTACCACTGATTCCCATTAGATGCTAATCACCTGAAAATTTTTATACTGAGCCCACATCCTGCTCCTTTCCCT
>NW_004444101.1:925700-929424 GCF_000243295.1 Trichechus manatus latirostris | reverse complement strand
GGCTTTTTACGGCCTTGACACTTTCAAGGAGTGCTACTCAGTTACGTTGGTAGAATTCCCTCAGTTTTGCTTTGTCTGATGTTTTTCTCACGGTTAGACTGGGTTGTGAGGGTCTGGTTTGTTTGTTTGCAACCATGGTCACTATGTATTTCCAAATCTATTTCATCCTCCTAAACAGAAGCTCTTATCCATTAAGCAAGAACGCCCCATCTCCCCCTCCTCCCAGCCCTAGTGACCTCTAATAAACTTTGATTTCTATGCGTTTGCCTATTCTAGGTTTTTCATATAAGGGAATCAGACAGTATTTATCCTTTTATGTCTGGCTTATTTCACTTAGCATGATGTTTTCAAAGTTCATCCATGTTTGGAATATATCAGAACTTCATTATTCTTCATGGCTGAGTCAAAAAATAATCCATTGTATGTATGCACCACGTTTTGTTTATCCATTCATCTGCTGATGGGCACTTGGGTTGTTTTCTTTTTGGGTATTGTGGATAGTGTTGCAGTGAACATTGATATACGAGTAACTGTTTGAGTCTTTGCTTTCAATTCTTTTGGGTATAGACCTAGGAGTGGAGCTGCTCGGTCATATGGTAATTCAATGTTTAATTTTTTGAGGAACCGTCAAACTGTTTTCCACAGCAGCTGTGCCATTTTACATTCCCCCCAGCAATACGCATCTGTTTTAATCCACCTACTTCTAAAGGTATTTGATTAACTTGTAGTAAGCACACATGCAAAGTAGCACAAAATTTAAGGAAAATGGAGACGCCAAATGTCTACAAAGGCAGGCAGAGACAGTCCCTCTGCTTCCCTGAAATCAGATGGTTGTCATATTTGAGTCAGTCTTCCCACAGAGCTTCCTGAAAGATAATGCAACAGGGAGGTGACATGTTTTCACCGACAGGTAAGCACCACGGGCAGTTAGTGGAGGCCAACTTTTTCCTGGCAGGGATTCAAAAGAAAATATGCAGTAACATGCTTTCTTATATAAAGTAACATTAAGTAACATAATAGGAAAAGTAGTCCCACGAGGTCCTTCATGTGGGCCTTTCTTACAGCAGAGCCTGGAGAGAGAAGGCGTCCTGTCCCCCCAGGAGGGAGGGCCCTGTCCCTCCAGACCACGTGTCAGCATTAGATTCGAGGCAAAATCCACCCCACTGAGGTCCTTTTGGATCTGGAGTTGTTCCAAGCAAATTAAATGTCACTGCCTGGTGTCATTTGAAAATCTAATGCGCACGCAGTCCCAGTTAGCATCCAGTGACGCTGATAACTGTGTGGATCGGATGGGACTCAGGCAGGGTCAGAAGGCGTTGTTCTGTGTGACTGTCCTGGCATCCCACTGGAACTGTCTCAGACCAACTAGCGTCTCTGCCATCAAGAGTAATGAGGCCCCAGCAGAGGACCAACCAGCAAGGAAAGGGGGGCCAACAGCAGAGGCCAGGGTGTCGTTCTAACCTTGAGGAAGCGAGCGGTGGCTGAGCCCAGAGCCTGGAGCCACCTCTGCAAAGGCAAGGTATGGGGGCCGGTGGAGCCCCAGAATGTCACTGCATTTTGGTTTTATTGAGGTAAATACATGTAGAACAAAGCATATGCCATTTCAACATTTTTTGCATGCAGAGTTCAGTGACATTGGTTACATCTGTCCACTAATCAGCTTCAAGTGTTGGCTCACAGCTGGGAAGCAGGGACACCTGGCTTCCGTCTCATGAGCAGCCAAGCTCGGAAGAGGGGAAGTTTTCTGAATAATCAGGAGTTTGCTTGTTGATGGGGCAGCTCTTTCCTTGGCTGGGAGCAGAGAATGCCTGGTGTTCCAAGTCTCTCCTCGTCTCCTTCTGAATGTGGGACAGAGCCCTAAAGCTTAACTTCACGGAGGTCTCCCTCCTCTGCCTGCTGATCCCCTTCAGCCTCACCCTCACCTGCTCTCTGGGTGCAGTGACCCCTCCACTCAGACCCCGAAGGCGGTCGTGAGGGGTCCTGTTCTCATTTCTAGGATACGTCATGCCTAGCCGGACCCACAGCTTCCCACAGGAGTTTGAAGAGCTAGAATTGGGAAGATGGGCACCAAGCCCTACCCACACAGCTCTTCTGCAGTAAATGGCAGCATCCTAATTTATTTCTTCCTTCCTTCCTTCAACAACTATTTATTGAACACCTACCCCTGGGTGGTGCAAATGGTTAACATGCTCAGCTGCTAACCCAAACTTTGGAGGTTCAAGTCCACCCAGAGGCACCTCAGAAGAAAGGCCAGGTGATCTACTTCTGAAAAATTAGCCACTGAAAACCCTATGGACTGCAGTTCTACTCTGACACACATGGGGTCATCATGATTTGGCATTGACTCCACAGCAACTGGTAACTGGTAAGTTTCCCTTACAAAACTCTACCTTTTTAGACATGATCTAGTGTCCCCCACCCCCAATTATGTCATCCGACCTATTCACAGACTTCTTGGCTTTAAGTCATCAGAGAAGTATCTCTTCTATTTTTTTATCTAAGTAAAACCTTCAACAATGATCTCTGTGCAGACCTCTCCAAGCCTCACCTCCTCACTCCCAGGTCTGACCCCCAAGGGCCCTGGACACACGTCCCAATGTCCTGCTGATAAAGGTCTACCCAGACCCACCGCCTCCCCTCCAGGCAGGACAGATGTCCCCCAAAGCAGGAAGTGGTTAAGCGTCCTTGCCCTCGGCTGTCTCCACAAGTAAACGTCCATCGCCCTGTGTACATTCAGCTAGCATCAGGGTAGCAGGCAAAGCCCTCCCAGAGGCATTCCAGGGAGGAGGCTCGGAGGCAGAGTGCATGTTAATCAGGGTGCTGACCTCCTATGAAGATCGGTGAAGGCCTCCTTATCAGTTCTGGAGTCTGTTGCTGGCGGTCCAAAGCACACACTAATCGTTCTAACAGAAAGCGTTCTTGTTAGCTGCCATCAAGATGGCCCCTGACTCATAGCAACACCACGCACAATGGGACGAAACGCTGCCTGGTCTTCACAATGATTAATTGTGGGTCAGAATATAGTGATGCACAGGGTTTTTATTGGCTGATTTTCAGAAGTAGATCACCAGGCCTTTCTTCCTAGTCCATCTTAATCTAGAAGCATCGCTGAAACCTGTTGAGCATCACAGCAACACGCAAGCCTTCAATGACAGATGTGGGGGGATGGCTGCACATGAGATGCACTGGCTGGGAACCGAACCCAAGTCTCCTGCATGGAAAGTGAGAATTCTACCAGGAACCACCACTGCCACATCCAGCAGAAAGCAGATACTGGTAATTAGGGGCATGCCATTTATTGAAGAAGGAGAATAGCATAATTATAAAGACAGATGTGGAAGGAAGGAAGATGTTAGAAGGAAACAATCCATATATACCTGGGGAGGACGATCCGGAAGGGGACCTTGGCCTCACAAGCCCTCTGTGGATCCTTCCCAATCCCCACAGGCGAGACCGTTCTCCCATTTCTGCGCTTGCACAGTTCTCTGCTCGCACCCTGATCACAGCACAAGGACTAAGAGATGAATACAATCTTTATGTAAGGAGCTCCGGTGGCGCAGTGGTTAAGCGCTTGGCTGCTAACTGAAAGATCGATGGTTCAAACCCACGAGTTCTCCATGGGAGAAAGATGTGGCAGTCAGCTTCTGTAAAGATTTACAGCCCTGGAAGCCCTATGGGGCAGCTCTGCTCTGTCCTATAGGGTCGCTATGAGTCGGAATCGACT
>NW_004444101.1:922238-924094 GCF_000243295.1 Trichechus manatus latirostris | reverse complement strand
GCTTGATCCAAGTGAACAACCCAACTGCTAAAGAGCTCCTCTAACTCAACATCACCATTACCCTCGCAGCTTCCCAGTGCAGCTCCATCCCTGGAGACTTACCTGAGTCTGAGCATGCAACATGAAGCCTACCTGGTCCCCTGGTGCAGCCGTGTCTGAGATTATCAGCAAAATAAATTTGGACCTAATTAGCTAGCTCAACCCTCCACCAGAAAGGAGCAGGCTGGAAAGTTTAGGCTGATTAATAATTGTTACTGACAATGAGTGTGATTAAGTACATAATTTTGAGCAGTTGAACTATAATTTGACTGAAGCCTTAGGAAGAATTAGTTTGAAAAGGCTGACAGGTAAGTCGAAACTCCCACATGCACTTCCACTTGGTTCAAACCAAGTCCAGTGCCAAGGGTTCACTCTCACCTTGCCATTGTTTTAATAAAACATCTGCAGAGCTAGTACACACATGGATTGCTTCCTTGAAAACGCCGATGCCCACTCCAGGGCCGGAAAGTGTTCACCTTGGGTGGTACACTTTGCCCTGTCTCATTTCCACCCACCCCTTCCCCACAAGGCATCTGGCTGCAGCTGTGCCCATCATTCTCTGGCCAAAGCGTGGCTTTCATCTTCATTTCTTTACTGTCCCAACCAACACACCAGTGAGCATCGTCTTCCATGTGCTGCTGCAGCTGCTGGCGTCTTTTATCATGGTGGCCTGAAGAAAGCCCCTTGACCTGGGCTTCCTAAATCTGCCCTCTTTAGACAATGGGTGGTCTGTGGTTCCACTTGTGTGTCCTCCAGGTACGTTCTCCTTTGCAAGAACATGAGATGTAGTCCTGGGAACTAATTTCTAAAATAAGAATATATGGTATATAAATAAAATCAGTTGCTATCGAGTCAACTCCAACTCATGGCAACCCCACGTATGTCAGAGTAGAACGGTGCTCCATGGAGTTTTCATGGCAGTGATGTTTTGGAAGCAGATCGCAAGGCCTCTCTTCTGACTCATCTGTGGATAGATTTGACGGAACCCCCAAATTCCTGAACAGGCCTGGACACACATGGATCTCCCCTTTTCTTAGTCAAGCTACATGGATGTTGGGTGCCATCACGGTGAGGGAGTTGGTTTCCCATTCTTTGTGATATTGCACGTGTCAGTGGAGCACTTAGAAGAGTGCCTGGCTATAAACAAGTGATGGATGTCTTTATTATGAGGCATTGGTGGGTCAGTGGTAGAATTCCCACCTCCCACGCATGATACCCATGTTCAGTTTTCAGCCAATGCACCTCATGCATAGCCACCACCCATCGGTTTTGCCATCCCGCTAGGCTTAAAATGAGCCAAGCCAGAGGTGGGAGGAGAGGATCTCACTACCATCAAGGAAGAAGAGTCAGGAGTGGAGCGCATCCTTTGGACACCGGATCTTCGCACTGAGAAGCTCCTGGAACCAGGAGACGGAGAGAGAGAACTGTAACAGTGAAGATGGCAAGAAGCGGTGGCAGCAGTAGAGGCAGGAGACCAGCAGGAGACGGGCAGGAGACAGCATGGTGGGCTTCCCAGACCACAGAGTGAGAAAGCTGAGCACATTTGGGCAGGACGTGTGCTGGCAGAGTAGGGTGCCTCCAGCACTCGGTGGAACTAGGTTTGCCGACCCATAGACCTAGAGCTGAGCATCCTTGGGCCAAGGCTTACTGGCAGAGTGAGGTGCCTCTGGGCACTTGTCAGCAGAGCTAAAAGAGCCGAGGGGCCTAGGGCCAGAGAGAGATCTGCCTGAGGGCACGGCTGAGAAGAGGCTGTTCCAATCGAGAATTGTATCCTGACTGCTCCTAAGCCTGAATTGTAACCTGTTACTTCCCTAATA
>NW_004444101.1:902216-920638 GCF_000243295.1 Trichechus manatus latirostris | reverse complement strand
TTTTTTTAATTGCAATAGTTAAAAACCAGGGTTTTTATCTCTTGTTTACCTTGCAGAAATGTCAGGACATGTACCCTGAAAGGCAAGCAGCCCAGCGAGTGTCTAGGACAGACAAATGGCCTGGTATTTCGGATCTCTCATCTGGTACTCATTAGATGGTAATATTATTATACTTCTTGTCAAATAGAAGAAAAGAGCTGTGTTCACTGTGAATGTGAAGCTGTTTGAATGTCAACAACCAGGCTCTGCCCCTCAGGACGAGCTTTTCATGAAAGAAACGTTGTTGCAGCCATAGATCTGTGTTCCTGGGGGTTGTGTGGTGACTCCACACGTATCGTCATCAAACTCAGGTCTCTGTGTGGTGCAAACAGTTTGTGCTCCACTACCCACCAGTGGCTCCAAGGGAGAAAGACCTGGCAATCCGCTTCTGTAAGATTACAGCCAAGAAAACCCTATGGGACAGTTCTACTCTGTTCTCTCGGGTCACTATGAATCGGAATCAAGTCAATGGCACCCAGAAACAACAACAAAAACACTAATTGAAAGGATGGTGGTTCAAACTCTATCAGTGATGCTACAGAAGAAAGGCCTGGCAACCTGCTTCCATAAAGATTATCGTTGCTGTTAGCTGCCACCGATTAGGGGAGGGTTGCACAGCCAATTATTGTAACTGCTGTCAATAAATTGTACACCTGTAAAAAGTTGAATTGGCCGAAGTTATGTGATAGATATATTTACAACAATGACAAAACTGCAGAGTCGAACTGCTCCATAAGGTTTTCTTGGCTGTGATCTTTTTTGTTGCTGTTGTTTCTTTTGTTTTTCTAAATTTTATTTGTTCTGTTGTTATTGAGAATATACAGAGCAAAACATTATACCAGTTCAACAGTTCCTACATGTGCAATTCAGCAACACTGATTACCTTCTTCCAGTTGTGCAACCATTCTCCCCCTCGTTTTCTGAGTTGTTCCTCTCTCATTTACATAAATTCACTGCCCCCTAAGGTTCCTATCTAATCTTTCGAGTTGCTGTTGTCAATTTGATCCTGTATAGATGGTTCTTAAAAGAGCATAATGCTCAAGGCAGACATTTGTTACTGGTTAAGCTAAACTATTGTTTGGTTTTAAGATGAGTTTAGGAGATATTTTTGGTTTAAGGGTTAAAGATTATCTCAGGGCAATAGTTTCAGGGGTTCCTCCACCCTGCATGGCTCTAGAAAGTCTGTAGTTCATGATAATTTGAAATTCTGTTCTGCATTTTCCCCCTTTTGATCAGGATTCTTCTATGGAATCTTTGGTCAAAATGTTCAATAATGGTAGCCAGGCACCATCCAGTTCTTCTGGTCTCATGGCAAAGGAGGCAGTTGTTCGTGGGGGCAATTAGCCACACATTCTATATCCTCCTCCTATTCCTGAATCTCCTTTTTCCTTTGTTGCTCCAGGTGAATAGAGACTAATTATTGTGTCTTGGATGGCCACTTGCAAGCTTTTAAGACCCCAGGAACTACACAACAAACTAGGAGGTAGAACAAAAGCACTAAACACATTGTTAGGCGAATTAACTGGGATGTCCCATGAAACCATGACCCTAAACCTCCAAACCAAGGAACCGAATCCCATGAGGTGTTTGGGGGTACATAAGCAGCCTCGGCAGCTACTCTTTTGTTTTTTGTGGGTTTTTTTTTTTTTTGTCATTGTTGTAAATATATCTATCACACAGCTTTGGCCAATTCAACTTTTTACAGGTGTACAACTTATTGACAGCAATTACAATAATTGGCTGTGCAACCGTACCCTTAATCGATGTGATTTTTCCATCACTGTTTTTGTTGTTGTTTGGTTGGTTGGTTGTTTTATCTTTGCCATCCTAATAGGAGTGAAATGGTATCTCATTGAGGTTTTGATTCTTGGCTGTGGTCTTTATGGAAGCAGATCACCAGGACTTTCTTCTATGGAGCCCCTCGGTGGGTTCCAACTGCCAACCTTCAGGTTAGCGGTGGATCGTTAACCCTCATGCCATGCAGGCTCCTGTAAAGGTTACAGCCAAGAAAACCCTACGGAGTACAGTTGTCCTCTGACACACGGGGTCACCATGAGTCGGAATCAACTCGAAGGCAGTGGGTTCGGTCATCAAACTGAACATACACAAAAGACACGGGACACAGAACAGTTCCTCACGTGGGCATGGCAATGGACAGTTCCCGCCGTAGTTACCCCATAAGCAGGGCACACTTAGGCAGGTCAGACAGGTCAGTGGATGAGGCCAAGCTCCTCCATCTCCTGCCCAATGCCGCACACAAGACCCCACTCTCCAGCCCAAAGCCACCAAGTGGGCTGGCCTTGAAGATTCTAGGGGGCCAAAGGGAGACGCATGAGGCCAACAAGGAGGCTGCCTCGGAAAAAGAAGGGATGTGGGGTGGGTGTGTGGTATGAATGGTTGGCAGGAAAGCAAGGGCCTGCTCATCCTTCCACCAAGGCTTCCTCCAGGTAGAACAGGGTTGTTGTTGGTAGGTGCCATCAAGTCAATTTTTGACTCATCTTTACAGAAGCAGATCGTCCTGTCTTTCTCTCGCTGAGCCACTGGGTAGGTTCGAAATGCCAGCTTTTCCGTTACCAGCTGAGCACTTAGCTGTTGCACAACCAGAGCTCCTTTCTGTGAAGATTACAGCCTAGAAAACCCTACAAAGCAGTTCTACTCTGTCACATGGGGTTGCTATGTGTCAGAATTGACTCGACAGCACCCAGCAACATTGGTACTAGTCTGGAGCCCTGGTGGCACAGTGGTTAAGAGCTCGGCTGCTAACCAAAAGATCAGCAGTTGTAATCCACCAGCTGCTCCTTGGAAACCCTATGGGGCAGATGTACTCTGTCCTGTAGGGTGGCTATGAGCCGGAATCAACTTGACGGCAATAGGTTAGTCTGTACAGCCATGGGGTTTTTCTCCAGGGGCACCTAGCGTGGTACGGGAGAGGATGAGGAACTGTTTATGTCAATCCAGGGCTAGGGGTTTGCAGTGTGAATGCTCTAAAGTAGTGTTGTCCCATAGGGCCTTCTGCAACAGGGAAATGGACTGTAAATCACCGTTGTCCAATGTGGCGGTGGAGCGCTTTAATGTGGATGGTGCAGCTGAAGACCTGGATGTTTATTTTATTTAATTCTACTTAATTTCAATTTGAAAATCCATATGGGCTTCTTGGCTACCCCCAGTGGCCATGGCAGCTGCCCGGAAACCAAGACGGGACGGGAGAGCGAGGCCAGTGAGCACCAGGGAGCCTGCTTAGAGCAGTGACCAACAAGAGCAGGGGGCAGTATACTGTGGACCCACCCGGACAAAGGAACAGTCTGGAGTCCTTCGAGTCTCTCCTTGATAAGCTAAATCACTCAAGAGGGCAACTGGCCACTTGCCCAGAAATCAGTGTATAATTCCCTGGGCGTTTTTAGGGGCAAAAACTGTGCTGAGGGGTGAACCCTGGAAAATGTGGTTACTTTCTACCATTATGGTTATTTTCTCAATTGGTAGAGGTCACTGTGCCCTTAGAGTGTCTGATGCTCCCATTATGAGCGAGTGGCTTTCTGGGATGTTTAAAAGCTTCTCAGATGTGCTGAGGAGATGGTGTCCTGGAGACACTGCAGGTCTGGTATGTTCACGGTGCTTTATCGTATCATTACAGCCTTTTTCCAACGTTTTAAAAAAATCCCTTAGGGGGGATAAGATGCCTGTTGATTAATTAAACTCAGTGACAAGCCATTTACCCTCTCCTGGGGCTTATTAAGCCACAGATATTCCATGAAGGAGCCCCTAAAGGAGCTGCAGTGTCTGGAGGAAAATATTTAATCACCTCTTGCATCCTTCACTAAAGTTCTCCCTGGTGTTTTTGATGACAGATGCCTTTTTGGGAGCTTGTACTTCCCCTCCACACCGTGCTCCTCCTTGATAGGAGTTCTTGAGATCCTTGGATGGGGAGTAATCCTCACCAACATAGTACAGAAAAGCAAGATGGAAGGTGTTCACACAGCTAGATCCAAACAGAGGGCTGACCCAGGCCTCCAAACCCTCAGTGCCGTCCTCTCTCTACTATGTAATGTCGTCTCCTGAAAACTTTTTAAAATTAGCCCCTCTTCTCATGTTTCTGTAAAATTTCCACCATGGTATATGTTCAGATGAATGAAAAAAAGAATTGTCTTGGACATAATGTCAATGCCCATCAACAGATGAATGGATAAACCCAATGTAGTCTATACATACAATGGAATACTGCTCAGCCATAGAGAGAAATGAGGTCCTGATGCACACCACAAGGTAGATGAACCTTGAAAACATCAAGCTGAGCGAAATCAGTCAGTCACGAAAGGCCAAATACTGTCTGATCTCACTTATAGGAAATAAGCAAGTATATAGAAACCAAAGCTTCTTAGTGGTTCCCAGGGGTGGGAGGGAAGGGGAAAGGGGAAGTTTTTCCTTAGGAGGCATAGAGTTGATGTTAATGGTGGTGGAATGGTGTGGAGAAAGATAGGAATAAGGGTTGCACAATATGAAGGATGTAATCTGTGTTATTGAATTGTACGTGTAGAAACTGTTGAATTGGCGAATGTTTTGTTGTATATGTTTTCACTGCAATACAAAGAATTATTGTCTATATAGTTGCACAAGAAGATTCTATGTGTAGAGGGAAAATACAAAAAACCAAAACCAAAACCAAACCCACTGCCGTCGGTAGATTCTGACTCATAGAGACCCTATAGGACAGAGACGCTATAGGACAGAGTAGAACCTGCCCCATAGGATTTCCAAGGAGCGGCTGGTGGATTCGAACTACTCACCTTTTTGTTAGTAGCCATAGCTTTTAACCACTGTGCCACCACGGCTCCAGAGGAAAAATAAAGGTTGGCAAATCTGTTTCCGTGTTAGGAATGGAACGATAGGCAGACTGTTACCTATTACAAGGACTGTTAAATCGTCCCTCTAAGAGAGTGCTGGAAAGTCCCGGCCAAGGGGCCTGGGAACCATGGTTTACACTTGTGGGGGATTCTCTGCTCATCAAAAGCTGATGACTGGTGGTCGTGAATCTCAGGTTGTGAGGAAGCCAGGTGACCTGCCATGTGTTTCCGATGATAAAATTAACAGGATTAATGAAAACCTACCTTCCACAATATTTTTCTTGGATTGACCAAAAAATACATGTTAATCCATTATTTAGCTCAGCCGCAGTTGCAGCGAGCAGCACCTCCAGAAGATTCCACGTGGTTCTGTGCCCACGCCATCCAACTTGGGCAGCTGTGGGTATGGGGTAAAGGGGCCCTTTCATGGAAAACTACTTGACTCTTGGTTTTTAATACGTAATCCCACAGCGCTATGGGTTTTATTTATTTTTCCCATTTATTCAGATCCAATTAACAAAAAAGTCATTCAGAGAAGGCTTATTAAATACTGTCATTTCAGAAGTTAGACTTCATTTTAATGTGGTGGTTGTACTGTCCCCTGGGGTTTTAGAAAAACAACGTTTTCTTCAACATCTATGAAGTTGACCTTAGCTCTTGAAGTTTTCATGTTATCACAGTAAAACGAGTATACCTCGATGGTGTTTTCAAAGGGGAACAAGCTGGCCAGCCCCCACACAGGTGACCAAAACAGCAGTATTTCCCTCTAGTCAAACATCACGTGAGGTTTCTCTTACTAAAGCCACATTCAAGCTCCTCCTCTGGCTCCTGCTGGTACGAATCAATTATAGCAACAGCATGCAAAGGGAGGCTTAATGATTAATGGGGTCATTCTATACAGAGTATTTGGTGGCGTAGCTAACGTCCTTTATGAGCTGAGGAGCTAGACAAGCAAATGGAAGTCACTCTGGCTTGTGAGTTCTGTTCTCAGTAGGAAAAAAGCATTCCAAATAATACTTCATGTGTATCGTCTTCTGGACCCTACCTGCCAGGTAAGGTGGTGGAGGTGGGAGTGAGGAGAACCAGCTTGAAGTTTGTTTGGAAGCTCCGCCATGGTCCTTTGGAATAATGTCTCCATCACACGTGGATTCCAGGACACGGGGAGACACGGCTGTGACAACTCGGGTTTTGTCATGATGACTGATAAGATTTCCATATCTACCCAATCCTCAGCCCCCGCCACCAGCCCCTGCTTCCCAGGGAAATGCTGCAGGTAATTAGAGAGAAGCCTCCTTGCCCCTGGCTGCTGCGTGGGTTGGGTATCCTGGCATGACCGTTGTTGTTTGGTTTTCATTAAGGAACCCGCAGATAGTTGCTTTCAAAAACCCAGGTGCCCTAAGGATCTCTGTGGTGAGTCTCGGCCAAATGCATGGGAGTTCCGTGAAAATGCACGGATCGATCAGCCGGGACCTTTGAGTGAAATCCCTTGGTCCTACAGAGAATTCAGGTCTCATTCATTCGTTCCTTAATTCAGCAAACACTTATCAGTCCTACTATCTGTAGGACAAGGTATGAGGACCCAAGGACATGAAGATGAGTAGGGCACAGGCCCCTGTTTATTGGGTCTGCTGATCTACCCCCAGCTCCTCTTAGGTGTAAAATATAGTAGAGATTGGGGACCACTCAGGCCCTGGGTGGGGCAAATGGTTAACATGCAAGCCTACTAACCAAAAGATTGGCGGTTCAAGTCCAGAGGCACTTTGGAAGAGAAGCCTGGTGATCTACTTCTAAAAAAATCAGCCATTGAACTTTTTGTTGTTGTTAGGTGCCACCAAGTTGGTTCCAACTCACAGCGACCCTATAGGACAGAGTAGAATTGCCATGTAGGGTCTCCAAGGAGCAACTGGTGGATCTGAACGGCCGACGTTTTGGTTAGCAGTCAAGCTCTTAACCACAGCACCATTCTACTCTGACACACTCGGGGTCATCATGAGTCAGAGCCGACTCAATGGCAACTGGTTTCTTTGGAGGGTAACATTCAAGTGAAAGGAAACTCAGCTCAAGTGTCTAGCATGTTGGGGCACTCACAGATGGGCTGTTTCCTAATCTTAGCCTTCCCTTCTCTGCTTCACCTGGGATTTCCCAGTAATGGACAGCAGTCAGCCAAGTGTTCACTGAGAGACACCTTGGAAGGCCGCCCCATGGAGTCTGTGGAGTAGGCTCGGATTCTTGTCCCTGGAGGAATTCCACCTCCGCCAGGCAGCCCTCAAGGAACCATAAGCAAGCTTGAGCCATATCCGTGTGTGACCATGTTTTTCCAGCAACCCTGAGTTAATCAACTTTGGGGAATGATCCCTATGTTACTTACACAGGCCCTGGCTAAGACAGAGGGTTACATAAGTTGAATCACCATCGGTGGGGCAGACAAATTGTCTATTTTCCCCAGTGTTATTGCTTTTTAGAAATCTGTGAATTCCTCAGATATTATGCATGTAATCACAGGGTTGGGTTTTGGGAACTAATCACAGAGTTATGAAAGTAGAAAAAGGAACTTCACATTTGAAATGTAAGAGCAAACGGCTCAGGTTAATCTACATAAAATGTATGAAGATACAGAAAGAAGATTTCTTTGAGACGACCAAGATGACTTTGTAATGCAATTGGTTGCAGCCGCGTAAAGTTAAATCTGCCAAGTTTGCCAATCCCGAAATTGATGCGAGAGACTGATGGATTGATAACCGTCCTCCGAGCCCCTGGGGTGGACATGGAGCACCGCAACACTGTCGAAGGCTGCCAGTGGGAAGCTTTCTCCCCAACCATCTTTCACAATCAAGTGAAACGCTGCAGCAAGGTTGGAAAAAGAAGGTGGAAGGGAACCAGCATCGATAGTACACATCTGTCATAGAACTGTAGCAGTGAATCCTCACAGCACCCTTCCAGATGGATACTAGCTCGGTGTTCACACTCTAAAAGAGAGAATCAGACTGAGAGTCTAAGTCCCTGGTCCAGAGCAAGAATCAGTCTAGGTCTGTCTGATTCCTAAGTCATGTGGCTGTCACCAAGGTCACTGTGTGGTGCAAACAGTCTGCACTCAACTGCTAATCTAAAGGTTGGCGATTCAAACCCACCCAGTGGCTCCTCGGGAGAAAGCCCTGGCAATATGCTTCTGTAAAGATTAAAGTTGGTGTTAGCTGGCCGTGGAGTCGATTCCAACAAAGTTTTCAAGGCCATGACCTTTCAGAAGTGGATCATGAGGCCTGTCTTCCGAGGTGCCTCTGGGTGGGTTCGAACCACCAACCTTATGGCGAGTAGTTGGGTACGTAAGTTTGTGCCACCAGGGACTTCCTGTAAAGATTACAGCCAAAAAAACCCTATGGAGCAGTTCTACTCTATAATATATGGGTTTGCCATGAGTCGGAATTGACCTGACAGCAACAGGTTTGTTTTGGCGGAATTGTTTTTTTTTGGGGGGGTTGGAATGTGCTACAGAGAGAACGCACCCCTGTTGGCAGGCAGAAGAAGCGAGCTTCTGTGGGTGGGCGTCCTTGTTCCCAGAGCTGTGCTGAGAGTTTGGTTGCCCAGCCCAGGGAAGTCTGCATCCACCTGTTCCCCTCGGCCAGGGCTGACCCCAGATCACTATCTTCTCAGCCTGGGCCAGTTTCTTGAGCTGAATTAAAACCCCAATAGGTCCCTTCTGTCTGCATGCTCCCTAACTGAGGGAAAAGTTGCCAAAAAGTGAAGCCATCTCCTGCATTCATTCATTTAATTGCATTAGGTCAGTGAGGCTCTGTTAAGCCCACGAGGTGGCTGGGCACTGTGCTAGACCCTGGAGATCCAGAGGTGTGAAAGGCATCTCCTCAAGGAGCCCTTCTCTTGGAAAACGGTGGGATGAGAAGCTAAGTTCAGGGAAACACTCTAAATAAACACCCCACTGTTGGCTGAGGACTCTCATCTTTGGGAGTTTTCCATATCATGTAACATACTAGGTACTGTACATGAGAGAATAGCTCCTTAAAGAAATGACCGTCTTTTAACAGCAAAAAACAAGCCAGGTGGTTTGGGTTTTCCAGCCTTCTCCGCCCACCATATTGTTAGCCCAGGAATCCAGCTTTCTGCGAATAAGCTTGCCATCCATGTGTTGGATGTTATTAGCTGCCAGGGAGTCAATCCCCAACTCATGGTGACCCCATGCCAACAGGGTTGAATCACTGTGATCCGTAGGGTTTTCATTGGCTGATTTTTTGGAAGATTTCCATGACTTACTTCCTAGTCTGTCTGAGTCTGGAAGCTCCGCCAAAACCTGTTCAGCATCACAGCAACATGCAAGCCTCCACGGACAGACGGTGGATGGTTGTACTTCAGGTGTATTGGCTGGGAATCGCCTGCATGGGAGGAGAGAATCCTACCGCTAAGCCACCAATGTCCCCTTTGCTATCCACAGGTGATCAATATTATTGGCAAGCAGTCAGGAAAGAGAATGAATTGTCAGTCTAATACTCTCACCGTCGTCTTATAAGAGCAAAGCTAGCTACAGAAAGAAAGGGGTGGGGGGAGGGAGAGGGAGATGAACCTCTAGGTAAAACAGTCGGCGTATTTTGCTCAATTTTCAGTTTACTTTTCATCTCCTTTGTTTTGAGCAGATCCCAGAGGCCATGTTTTCTATTTTCAGACAATGCCCTGGCAGGCCGTCTTACTTGGCCTTTGGACGACTCCTGGTTTGGCGAATTCTGTAAAATCAACCTGTATTTCATCAACTATATCTGCTCTGGGAACCAAAGACTCTTGGCCGGGGCTGACCATAGCCTGGAAAAAAGGGAAGAAAAAGGACTTTGCTTTTGTGAATTGAACTTGGGTTTCTGGGCAGCTGGACTGGCTGCCCCAGGACACCCACTGGGTTCCTGAAATGGGCTCTTTGTAGACCAATTCTTTTTTCTAGAGGCAGCTGATCCTGGGGTCAAATCTGGGCCTCAACACCTGACGCCCCCTGTGCCAGCTGCTTCCTGCACAAAACAAGGGTGATGATAATGCTCTTTCCATGTCCCAGAAGGAGCCCTGGTGGTGCAACAGTTACGCGCTCAGCTGCTAACCCAAAGGTTGGTGGTTCAAACCCACCCAGTGGCTCCGTGGAAGAAAGGCCTGGCAATCCACTTCCACTAATATTATAACCAAGAAAACTCACTGGAGTTGTTGTACACGGGGTCTCTGTGAGTTGGAGTTGACTCGATGGCAGCTAACAAGGACAACAACCAGAGCCCAGGTCACGAGGAAGTGAAAGACTTTTGTGAATGGCTGGGCTCAGCGCTGAGCACAGGGAAGGTCACGTAGAAGCACACGGGGAATTTCCTTCCCTCTTGCTTGCTGTTGGGGACTCAGTCTGCAGCGGACCCTGCTTGGAGATTTGGGATCTGCCCATCACCTCCCGTGGTGTTGCTGCAGCTGCAAGTCACCAAGGCTTGAGCCCAAACTGCCAGAAGCCCCTGTTTTTCTTCAGCCAGGACACAGTAGCTTTTTTGTTTTGTTTCTTTCAATTTTGTGGGCCTGGTACTACTTTGTAAGTCAAAGCCCATGGAGAGATATTTTTTTTTATTTCACACAGAGAGAAGAAAATCCATAGACTCTTCAGTATCTTACTTTGCAGGGCTCTGAGCAGAAAAAAATCTGATGTTGTGCGAAGCCCATTTCCAAAGACAGCTTCTGAGAAGTGTTGGTCGAATCGCGTTCCATTTCTGTTATGCTTTCTGAATGTACCTATCGGCCATCAAGGATGAGACGATTGTTTAATATGTTTAAATCAATCACGCTCACTGCTTTCCTTGTGTTTTTATTCCTCGTTCTTGTTAAAAACCAAACCAAGCCTATTGTCATCGAGTCGATTCCAACTCATAGCAACCCAATAGGGCAAAGGAGAACTGCCCCATAGGGTTTCCAGGGAGCTGCTGGTGGATTCGAACCGCCAACCCTTTGGTTTGCAGCCGATCTCTTAACCACCGCACCACCAGGGCTCCACTGTTGTTGTCAGCTGCCGTCACGTCAGGTCTGACTCACGGCGACCTTACGTATGACAGCACAGAACATTGCCCAGCCCTGCGCCATCGTCATGATCACCGCTGTGTTGGGTACATTGTGGTGGTGATTGTGTGGGTGCAGCTCAGTGATGGTTTCCATTACAGGGTCCACCAAGTCCGGGATGTTTGCTCCAGAACCTTCTCCCTAGATGCTATTATGGCAGCCTTCTGATTTTACTGTAATCCCCACTCTTTGTGATCAGGTTCCACAAGACTTGGAGACCCTACCTGGGCCCCTCCATTCCCAGTGATAACTTCATATCATGTGATTAGAGGCCGCCGGGCTCAACACTTCCCTGTTGCATTACCTGGCTTTGCGTTACCTGGCTGCCTAAGCTCTCACCCTGGTGGAGGCGTTTAAACCAAAAAAAAACTGTTGCTGTCAAGTCATTTCCGACTTACAGTGACCCTACAGGACAAAGTACAACTGCCCCATAGGGTTTCCAAGGAGCGGCTGGTGGAATTGAACTGCTGACCTTTTGGTTAGCAGCCTAACTCTTAACCACTGCACCACCAGGGGTGGAGGCATGTACACAGGCCCGGATTGCCTCCTCAGTGACTAAGGGGTGAATTGCGGATCCATGTTAATCCATGACCTCGGGTTCCTCCTAAAGTATTTTTAAGGGGGCCCACACACCTCAGGTGTCTCCCACCACTCAATTTTTCCATCTTACCTTGCACTGTTTCCCAGGATGGGTGGAAATGCACAATAAACCTTAGCCTGGATTCTTCCCTAGCCCAGGACAAAGAAACATTCTTGGAGAAAACCATCTTCTCCCTCTTCTTCCCCAGGGAAGAGCTATTTATTGAGCGGGACAGGTAAGGGCCTGTGGCAGACAGGCTTTCCTGCGCTCACAATACCAATGTGAGCCACTTTCCTAAAGTTCCTTCCCTACAGCCATCTTCTCTAGTCCTTGAAAGTCATCATCACGCCAAGTTCTCCCCTGAGAGTGTTTTCCGTGATGCCCACCCTCAGGGCGAGTGTAGATGGATTTGATCTCTCTCTTTTGTGCCTCTGGGATGCTCAGACTTCACACAAAAGGAAGAAAAACTCAACTCTTGGGCTCTGAAGCCACTAACCGTGCTTCTATGAGGCATCTGAATCCACATCCGAAGTTGGATGGTAATCAGAAGCACCTGGAAAGTTTCAAGAAGTATGGCGTGTGGGGCCAGCCAAAATACCCACAGTGGGCCCCCAGGAATTTACTTTGTTTAAAAATTTTCCCAGTTGAGAGCCTTTATTGCCGGGCTTGGAAACATCATCATGTTCAGTTCAGACTACCTCTGCCAGCCAGTCATAAATGTTCTACCAAAAAAGGGCTCCCCGTCAACAAAGATAAAAGGATCTCTTTCCTGCAGGACTTCTCAGAGCCTTGAATGTGCCCAGAATACATTGTGAGGTTCCCATAATGCAGTGCAGAATTACTTTAACCTGTTTGACCAGGTTGTTGTTGCTTTTAGCTGCCAGCAAGTTGTCCCCAACCCACTGTGACCGCGGACAAAATAGAACGAAATGCTGCCCAGTCCTTCGCCATCCCCATAATCAGTTGCAGGTTAGACGGGTGATCCAGAGTGTTTTCATCAGCTGCTTTTCAGAAATGGATTGCCAGGCCTTTCTTCCTAGTCTGTCTTAGTCTGATAGCTCTGCTGAAACCTGTCCAGCATCATAGCAACATGAAAGCCTTCACTGACAGATGGGTGGTGGCTGCACATGAGGTGCATTGGCTGGGAATTGAACCTGAGTCTCCACATGGAACACGAGAATTCTACCACTGAGCCACCCCTGCCCCTAGAGCCCCCCTTTTCAAGGAGCACCCCGGGACTCCTGCTGGGTGGGACACACCTGGAGAGGGGCTGCAAGGAGGCAGGGGCAGGCATCCCGTCATTTAGTGTCCTTGTATTGGTGCCCTTGGAGCCACCTGTGCTGCTAGCAGCTTATCTCAGCTGATATCCATCACCCCGAGGACACCCCGAAGCTGTCAGGGACTTGTTGACCAACCTCAGCCATGTCCCTATGTCTCTATGCCTTCCCTGGACCCCGCGGTCTCACATCAAGAAGCCAGAGTCTATGGCCTGAGAGCGTGCGTTGTGGGCATTGAGGTTTGGTCATAGAGGGGACGATGCCTTGGCTGTTTCTGCTCATGATTTGTTACACCCAAAGCAGACTCTAACCAGGAAGAGAAATACGCAATGTCCACATAGCCGACGGAGCCGCACAGGCCAGAAGTGACAGGTTAAGTCAGCCTGGGGCTGGTGACCAGTAATCAAGCGCAATGACTCACTGACCTCTCATGGGCTGGTGGTTTGAACTCGGCCTACATGAGCCACTCACCCTCCTTATTACTTCGTGGGTTGGATTTCCTTCTCCAGCAAAGATTTCCGATGAGGATCCTGGAGGGCTCAGCTTCTGTCTTGTCATTGCCTTTAAAATTAGAAAGCTTGTTGCCGTGCAGTTGATTCCAACACATGGCAACCCCATGTGTTACACAGCACTGCTCCACTGGGTTTTCTTGGCTGTAATCTTTACAGAAGCAGATCACCAGGACTTTCTTCCGTGGCACAGCTAGGTGGTTTCAAACCACCAACCTTTAGGTCAGTGGTTGAGTGCAAACTTTTTTTGCCACTCAGGGGCCTCTGGCATTGCCTTTGGAGTCCATTAAATAACGTGTTAACACCCGAGAACTAAGAAGAGAAATTCTGGGTCTCATGACTGTACTTGGGCAATCATAGAAATAGTGTGAATTTTCACCCCTGCTAGTGATGAGTGTTGGAATTTACTGAAAAGGACAATAGAAAAGATGCACAGGCTGACAGAAAACCACTCGTTCCTTCTGGAGAAGAAGTTCCAACAGTGCATTCTACAGCAGCGAGAGACTGAGTGCTGTTACGCGTTTAAAGGTTCTCACACGTCCTCCTTGCCTCTAAGTTCCAGCAATAGTAGCTCTGGCAGGCTCGTGAGGGTCAGCCCTGCCTTTGGAGCCAGGGTGAAAACTGACCCCCGTCCTCCGCTGGAAGAATGCAGGCCCCACATCCGGGACCCTGCTCAGGCTCCAGAGGGCTCCGTGGCCTGGACATGACCTGTGGGCTCCATGTGCACCATGGGTGTACCCCGATGGGTCTGGTTGGTGCCAAATTATCCTCATGAACAAAGGGCCTTTCTACTACCTTGAGGGAAAAAGAAACAGCAAACTAACAGTGAGGCACATGGGTGGAGAAGGTGCCCATGTGCGCCAGTACTGGGGGTGCTTAGGTATTTATGCAGCGGGGAGCAGACAAGATACCAGGCTGTGCAGTGGAGCCGGAAGGAGCTGCAGCCATCGACCTGGAAAACCACACTGTCTGTGCTTCCCTACTGCCTCCCAGCCACTCCCTCAACTTCCTTGTCCTGGAGCTTCGTTTTCTGTCTTCAGAGGGGGGGTGGCCATGACGACCTTTGATTGCCACCCAAAAATATGTTCCTGCCACACAGTTCTTAACAACCTTGGTATTCATTAACTTCCGTCAGCTCTGAGACACCTCTGCTCTTCCTTGAAGAGTCTCCTTCCTAAAACTGACCACATCCCAGGACTGGTCCTGAGGACAGCTTCACTGTCTCTGTCCCTGCCCCTGCCACTGGAGGCTGGTCATCCTCAGGCTAGAATATGAGGGCCCTTCATTTGCAAACGTCCCCTGAGAACCCCTTCTTTGTAAGCCATCCATGAGGACCCCTTCTCTGTAAACCATCCATGGGGACCCCTCCTCTGTAAACCTTCCATGGGGACCCTTCCTCTGTAAACCCTCCGTGAGTCCCCCTCCTCTGTAAACCCTCCGTGAGTCCCCCTCCTTTGCACAGCTTTCTGGCGCCTGCAATCTGCAGGGCGGCCCCCTCCTCTGGGCTCTGAGCACCTCCAGCAACAACACCAGCATTCTTCTCACGCTGTTGCCCCATAACCGCGTCTCTACATCTCAGGTCCAGCTGCCCTTCTAGGCCGCCAGCGTCTCAAAAACTAGGTCGGTCCCAACCACCTGTGGCATTTTAAAGGCCAGCACAGTACTTGGCACATAGTGGGCCCTCCATAACGCTTGTCCGATCAAAGACTGAGCGAAGGACTGCATGGACGGATGAATAAATTAACGGGAACAAGTAGGGAATCAATTGCCGGGAAGGCATTCATCGACCGCGCAGCCCCAGCTCGGCCAGCGCACAGCTGGGCCACTGACGATTTTTCATTTACACGTCAGGGTCCACATGCAATTCCCCTTCTCATTACGGTAGAGCCCAGCACAAAATCCACACTTTTAACAACGACCCTGAGAAATGCACCAGTGGGAAGACCGTGAATACGTTCTCCGCATGGATTACAGCTCGGCAGAAAAGATGAAAAGAGGAGCTTCAAACATTTTCCTGTGAAAGGCTTAAAGGAAGCAAATTCAGCGTGGGATGGCGGAGGCCAAGGCTCTTTCAGGCGTACCCCAGCCACCGCCACGACATGTTTGCCGCTCACCCCACGACATGTTGCCGGGCCAACATACATTCTGAGTCACCCAAGCAGATTTAATGCCATCATCACCGTGACTTTGTCTTTGCCTTTCCTTCTGAAAACTGTTAAAGAGGAGATTCCAACCTACCTAGGCAATGATTTTAATCAGTTTCGCTCCGGAAGTAACTACGGAAATTCAGATCTTTCCATTCTGCTGCTTCTGAACATTACACTGTAACAATTGCCTGGTGAAGCCACCACTCTTCTTTTTTTTTTCCCCACCACGTCGGGAGAATTGACATGATTGGCATCCGTTCTGGGTCCCCACATGGAAGGGGCTGAGGGCATAAGCATATGAAAAGCCATCAGAAATGAAGCTTTTGAAAACAAGAAAAACACCCGAATTGTCCATCACACTTCACATACCAGACAGATAACCACGTCCGCCTTCATGAAGTGCACCCCACATGCCCATTTATCTCCGTGCTTGAGAAGCGTGACTGGCCATGTGTCCTGAGACATGTACCAGGACTTACAGGACTATACAGTGAACATAAACCCCTCTGCAGACTTCAAACAAGCCCAAAGAGTATGTTGAGTTGGCCCCACTCATGACCACCCTGCATAATGGAACAAAACGCCACCCCGTCCTGCGCCATCCCCATGATTGGTTGCCAGTTGGACTGCCATGATCCATAAGGTTCTCACTGGCTGATTTTCGGAAGCTGGTGGCCAGGCCTTTCTTCCTAGTCTGTCTTAGTCTGGAAGCTCCGCTGAAACCTGTTCAGCATCATAGCAACACGCAAGCTTCCACTGACGGACAGGTGGTAGCTATGCATGGTATGCACTGGCTGGGAATCAAACCTGGGTCTCCCGCATAGAAGGCAAGAATTCTACCACTGAACCACCAGTGCCCCTAGGGTGCTTTAGAGCTGTGATGTATTTCAATCCTTACAACATACCAAGAAGCACACTAGTTAAGTACTGGGCGGATATGAAAATGAATCATGCACAGGGTTTAGGAAATTTTTAAGGGTGTTGGTGTGGCCCTCCACAGATTTCAAACCACTTTGTCCATTCCTTAATCCAGTGATTCAACAATACTTACTCACATACATGTTCTGTCTTGATCTTTAAGATGGCCCTTTAACAGAGGTAGAGAAGTAGCTCTATGGGTGAGGAAAACCAGTGTTATGGATTGAATTGTGTCCCCCAAAAAGATACGTTGAAGTCCTAACCCTGGTATGGGTGAACGTGACCTTGTTTGGAAATAGGGTCTGTGTAGTAGGATCATCAAAGACACCCTTTGGGGAAGATGCTATCTCCACCTGACTGTCAAGGAGGAAAGTGAGGTTTAGAGATGGGAAAACTTATCCACGTTCCAGAGGATGGTGGACGGTGCCCCCACACCTGCATCCATGTGTGGTGGGAGGTGATTTTTTTTTTTTTTTTTTAATATTAAGTGATGAATCTCCCTGCCTCGGCGTGCTGTAACCCTTGACCTGTTCCTCTCTCAGCCCACCTGTGGCTACACAGTACAGCACATTGCTCCAGGTAAGAATGTCACAGCCGAAGTCAAAGAAAAGGTCTTTGATTTTCACAAATCATAGACCCTGAGGGGACTCGCAGCCTAGATGACTGGGGTGGGTGGGAGCAAGCTTTCGGTGCCCAGGCAAGGCAAAGAAGGGGTGGCTAGAAGGAGCAGAGGGTGGAGTCCCTGATGCAGCCGCCAAATGGAGCCCACTCCACAGAGAGAGCTGACTCTAGAGTGGCCTGCGGGATCTGGGAAGAAAGGGGCACCGCACCGTGTCCTTGCCCAGGGAGACTGTGGGACATGCAAAGTCCATCCAAAGAGGTGTTACACGGGAAGTGTGGGTTCGGTGCAGGGGTCACTCTCTCTCCCTCCCTCAGCACCTCAGTGTGGAAGGAAGGGGGCTGGGTGGTTCCCGTGGGCGGGAGAGGACTGTGAGAGCAGAAAACGGCCTGCGACAGCAGAAAGAGAACTTTGAGTAGGGGTATCATGGAAGGAGACCTCCATGGGGACCAGACAGGCAGGAGACATCTCAGCAGATGCCAGCATGGGCAGCCCCCAACCAGAGACCACCCCCCAGAGCTTAGAAGTAATCCCTAGGCAAAGGTGGGGGTGGTCTCTGAATTGACCAAGAAGGGGTTTTGAAATAAAAATCAAGTTGAATTATTTCTGAAGTTACACCTATTGCACAGTTGAGTCTGTGGCCGGTAATGTATGCCCACACGCACCCTCCCCACCTTGAATTTGGCACTTGGGGAGAGTCTGAACTTCTCTGAACTTGGACCACTTGCTCAGGGGCCCACTTTCCATCCATTTCTCCTGTTGAAGAATGCATATTTGGGTTGTAATTTCTCCTGATATCATATTGCCATTCTGTTCTGACTTCTCCTTCACCTTGATGTTTCTGCCTATGATTATGCTAATACCCGACTATCTGCATTGCTGTAGGTAGGAATTCTATTTGGAGCAAGGCAAGGAGTGCATATACCTGAGAGCACATATGCGCGTCAAGTAGATATTTAAATGAAGTTACAGCCTTGCTACTCGGTTACTAATCAAAAGGTTGGAGGTTCGTTCGATTCCACCCAGAGGTGCCTTGGAAGAAAGGCCTGGTGATCTGCTTCCAAAAAAAGAGTCACTGAAAATTCTATGGAGCACAGCTCTACTCTGACCCACGCAGGGTGGCCATGAGTCAGATTCGACTCCCCAGCAACTGGTTTTTTCATAGTGTTGGTCGGGAAACTCTAGGTCACAAAACCCTTTTCAGGAAGTCAGAGCCCCCTGCAGCGGGCTCTGTCCACAAGCCCCTGGGGGCTGTCCACCTGCAGTGTGTGGGTGATGTGACTTGCACCCAGAGTGCCTTTCCGTATGGTCTTCTACCAGTTACCATCCGGTCCATCCTGACTCATGGCAACCGGATGTATGTCAGAGTACAACTGTGCTCCGCAGGGTTTTCAATGGCAGACTTTTTCAGAAGTAGGTTGCCAGG
>NW_004444101.1:900445-901296 GCF_000243295.1 Trichechus manatus latirostris | reverse complement strand
GGGATCAGTGTCAGACCCTGAGCCGCGGGAGGGGGGAATAGCTGGCGGGCCTTTTCTCAGCCTGCTTTGTCTCGACACCCTGCAGGCGGCACCCTACCCGCCATCTCCCCACCCAAAACATCATTGCCTGCAAACTGTTTTTTAAAGTCACTCAGTGTGTTCAAATGGTTTTCCTGTTATATGGTTTCATCGAAGTTAACCCCTCAGGTTTTACCTTTATGGTGGCACTCTTTTGGAAAACATATTTAGTAGGTTGATCTATATAAGCAATGGAGTCCTCCAGGTGGTGCAAATGGTTTAAGCGTTCGGCTGCTAACCAAAAGTTTGGAGGTCCAAGTCCACCCAGAAGTGCCTCAGAAGAAAGGCCTGGCAATCTACGTCCAAAAATCAGACATGAAAAACCCTGCAGAGCAAAGTTAAAACCCTGCGCACATGGGGTCATCGTGAGTCAGAATCGATTCGACGCCAACTGTTTTTATATATGCCGTATAGATCAGCGTCTTACTACACAGGCTACCTACATGCCCACACATGCTTTTAAAACTGAGACTCGAATGCTTTTCTAGGGGAAAAAAAAAAAACTTTATTAAAAAAATAACTTACACATTGAGAGAATTCTCTGAGTTACGACTGTTTTTCTTGTGCACATCGCTGGGACCTGGAACAGTTTCTCGTTTTTGTCATCTTTTAATGTAAGTTTACAATACTATTAATGTCACCAACTGCATTACAGAGCAGTGTTCATTCCATATTCCACACTGGTACAAAGCACCACACAGATATAAAACTATCGTAAATAAAACATTTCAGCCAACACTGGCATATATTTATATATATTTATATATATATAT
>NW_004444101.1:898582-899517 GCF_000243295.1 Trichechus manatus latirostris | reverse complement strand
GCAATGACCGAGAAAGGAACGGCAAAGCCCAGGATCACGGACACCAGCTCCATGCCGATGAGCCACTCCTTGATGCTGTGCTCTGGGTAGAAGGACCGGCAATAGGTCTCGTTGTTGGCGGCCAGTGTGATGGTCTTCAGGTAGTAGGTGTCGGGCAGGGACACGCAGAAGGCCAGCAACCACACCAGGATGCAGACGAGGCGCCGCACCATCTTCTTCCGGCAGCTGGAGGTGTTGGTGAAGTAGGTGATGGAGAGGTAGCGGTCCACGCTCATGCACGTGAGAAAGAAGATGCTGCCGAACAGGTTGATGGAGAAGATGAGGTGCGTGATCTTGCAGGTGAGCTCGCCCATGGGCCACTGGTTATGCTGCACCAGGCTGACCACCCACACCGGGATGGTGAGGACCACCCAGAGGTCCGCGATGGCCAGGTTCAGGATGTAGCAGTGCATGTCGTAGCCTGTGGTTTTGGCCTGGATGTTCACCCAGACCACCACAGAGTTGGCGATCATGCCAATGACGAAGATGAAGATGTAGATGAAGGAGAGCGTGTACAGCAGGACGCTCTTGTGGGGCATGACGGGACACAGCACGGAGTCGACGCCGATGCAGTCACTGCTGTTGCACGGCCAGCTGATGTCGGAGAAATTCGCCGGCTCCGAGTAGTCGAAGACGTGCATCTCCATGGTTTTGAGGGAGGCGATCAAATGACCTACAGGAAACCAAACACAAGAGACGCAAAAAAGAAATCATGAGGAGAAACTCAAGTTTCCAGCAAAACACACTTTTCCAGTGCCCCCACGATATGCTCTGTAGCTTCACTTTAGCTCTGCAGCATCCACAAAGATGACTCCCTGGGTGGTACAGTTAACGCACTGAGCTGCTGACTGAGAGGTCGGAGGTTCGAGTCCACTCAGAGGCACTTTGGAAGAAAG
>NW_004444101.1:895341-896950 GCF_000243295.1 Trichechus manatus latirostris | reverse complement strand
CGTAGTTGGGACGAGTTGTGTCTGGGTGAGGATTTGGGCTCCTGACCACTAGGGTTTAACTTCAGACTAGCTGGTCGCTTACCCAGCTGTGTCTCCCTCCCCAGGACAAAGCACCTATATCACGGAGCTACTTGGAGGGTTGAAGAGCGACTGCTAATGGCCTCCCGCAGGGTCTGGCACAGAGCAGATGCGCCAAGGAGCTGCGTCCCTCCCCGTCCCTTCCCTGGCAGGAAAGGAAGAGCCAGGGAATCCTCCAGCCAGGCATCAGTTTTCCTCTTAGCAAAAAGCATTTTAAAAAAAAAACCAAACCCGTTGCCCTCTAGCAACTCCAACTCATGGTGCCGCCACGTGTGTCCCTGGGTGGGGCAAATGGTTTGCTCTCGGCTACTAATCAAAAAGTTGGCGGTTCCAATCCACGTAGCGGGTCGGCTGCTGTCTGCCTGGAAGCACCTCCTGGCCGCCTTCCCCAGCCACCCTCCCTGCACCCTGGGCTCCCAGGAGCAGCAGAGCAGGCTGGTTCTCGCCTGCCATGGAACACAGCACTGCCGTCCACAGCGTGGTCTGGTTTGTAAAGCCCTTTCTCACTCGTGCCCTCACCCGACCCCACATCCCTGGGGAAGGAGGAGCGCGGATGGCGGACAGCCACAGCTGGGCAGAGGTGAGGCCGACCACAGCGAGGCTGGCACCTGGCGTGGCTCCCGCCCTGCCCCCTGGCACAGCTGGTGGGGCCTGCAGAACTGCCATCAATCCTGAGCTGGGCCATCCCCAGGGTAGGACAGAAAGGAATGACGTGTCTTTGTTGACCTGACCCATGTTCCGGAACACCGAGGAGCCACAGTGCCCTGGATGCAGACGCAGCGAGGCCAGGACCTCCCCAGGCTGGCAGGACAGGGAACGAGACCTGCCTCTAGGGAGAAAGATCAGGCGAATCCGTCCTTAGGAGTCCCTGGATGGTGAAGCCCTCCCTCGGCTGCTAACAAAGGTTGGAGGTTTGAGTACACCCAGAGGCGCCTCGGAAAAAAGGCGAAAAGCCAGCCGCTGGAAACCATACAGAGCACAGTTCAATGACACACACGGGTGCGCCGTGAGTTGGAGTCGACTCAACAGAGCCAGTGTGGTTTGGGTCTCTGTTCTGGGTTCCTCCACGGCCCTGCAAATCAGACTCCCGGCCACTCTCCCTCTGGGCTGCCACCAGCCTTCAGAGTCCTCAGAGCCCAGGGCAGTGGGGAAAAGGGCTCCGGGGCCCATCCACTCCTTCAATGGCCCCTGCCCGCTGGACAATGAGAACTTTATTTAGTAATGGGGCCTCTGAGCCAAAAACATTATTGATGTCACCCACTCTTGTCACTCTGAGCACAGTGAGGCTCTTTCAGCAGGGGAGGGAGATGTCTGCCCAGGGGCCGACACGGAGAAAACAGAGGCTGGGAGCTCCTGGCTGGAAGGTGAGAGTCCGCTGGCCCAGCAGATCAATCGATCGATCATCAATTATTGATCACTGATCCTCGGTTGGCCCAGGGAGCGCACACTACTGCTGGCTGGGAGATGATATACGCTCGGGACGCCCCAGGCCCAGGCCTCAACCCCACACCTTCTTCTGGGGGCCTGAACC
>NW_004444101.1:890643-892948 GCF_000243295.1 Trichechus manatus latirostris | reverse complement strand
AAGGTGGAGGCCCCAACCTGACTGAGGCAAAGACTCTCCCTAGAGGAGAGTTGGAGGGAAGGGTGAGGCCTGGAAGGGTGGGCTGGCTAACCTCCTGCTAGGCCTCAGGCTGCCCCCTTGGAAGCCGCGAAGGTCCTAAGCAAGGAAATGGCGCTTGGGCAGAAAAGGCTTGGAGACCAGTGGTGGCAAAACAACACAGAAGGCTTCCCAGTGGGGCTGTCTAGTGGCAGGGTACACCAGAGGAGGAGGCCGGCCACCTGGACAGAGGGAAGCCTTGTGCCTCAGCAGGCCAGATAAGATAGCAGACTAGGCCTGGGGCCCCCTGGGTGCCTCTGGACCCAACAAGGAGACATTTAGATCCACCCACTTCCAGTACCAATTACAGATGTCCAGCCCCGAAGTGAACTTCTTTGTTGGCTTTCTGTAATCTGACCCGTGTTCTCCTAAAATTCAACTTCATTGGAAAATTCACTTTTGCACAAAAATAAGAGCTGATCACCTGGTTCTCAACCTTCTTCCGTATTTGTTTTTGTTGTTGTGTGCACCCTCGAGTCAATTTTGACTTACAGTAACCCTATAAGACAAAGTGGAACTGCCCCATCTCGCAGTTATCTTTACAGACGCAGACTACCACATCTTTCTCCCTCAGAGCTACTGGTGGGTTCTAACCACCGACCTTTCGGTTAGAAGCCGAGCGCTTTAACCACTGTGCCTGCAGGGCTCCTTTCTCAGAGCTTATACACCTGTAAACCAAGGCGAAGAATACTCAATATACCATGGAGTGCCAGAAAAACACTTGGAAGAAGTACAGCCAGAAAGCTCCCTAGAAGTGAAGATGACGAGACTTCGTCTCATGTACTTTGGACACGTTATCCGGAGGGGCCAGCAAGGATGGCACGATTTCATCTCATGTACTTTGGACACGTTATCCGGAGGGGCCAGTCCTTGGAGAAGGACATCATGCTTGGTAAAGTAGAGGGTCAGCGAAAGACAGGAAGACCCTCAACAAGATGGACTGACCCAGTGGATCCAACGATGGGTTCAAGCATAGCAAAGATTGTTAGGATGGCACAGCACCAGGCAGAGTTTCGTTGTGTTGTACATGGGGTCACTATGAGTCGGAACCCACTGGACAGCACCTAACAACAACAACAGCAGCAACAGACCAGACCAGGACCGATCAAAAGGCTGAGTTATCTAGGGTTCACAGTGATGAATGGCGTTCTCCTGACCCTTCCAGTGGCTCCAGAGACTTTGTCTCGTGAGAGTCAAGCTCTTGCTGTGGTCTCTGAGAACGTGCCTCCCACCTCCACTGGCTGGCTGGGGTTTATGGGCGCAATTTAGATAAGGAGAGCCCACGCTACCAGAGAATCATTTGGCGACTGGCTTTGTTTTGTTTAGCCCTGCATTAAATCTAAGGGAAAACAAACCAACTCGCCAAGATGCAGAAGTCCAGGGAAGCCCGCGGCCCTCTGCCAGGGCCAACATCAGCCCGGGGAGCTGTTGGTCCTCAGGCCAAGCAAACAGAAAATGATGCCTCCGGCTGCACGTTCATTAGTGGCCCTGGGGGATCCTATGTTCTGCATATAGGCAGCTGCCTTGAAACCTTTGAGAACGCAATCAATCAATAAGAGGGCAGAATGAACACCCTGACTCAGACAGAGGCTACCTACTCCCAGGGACTTAGACACACTTCAGGTTAACACAGGGAACGTCCTCTACTTTCAGAATTCCGGGGATGGTGGGTAAAAGAAAACCCACCTCTAGAAACCCGATCTGCCCTATTGTGCTCAGCTGCCCGACAGGGAGGCGGTGCGGTGGGAGAGGGGCAGAGCCAGAGAGCCAAGCATCACAAAGGCCGCTGTCTGGGCTGGAAGAGAGGAACCAGAGCCCAGATTCCCACCCAGCGGTAGGACCAGGGCGCGGGGTGGGGACTGCTGGTCCAGGCTGGGAATCCACCATGGCTCCCCAGGCAGACTCAATGGGGCTTCCCGGAGGACTCCCCGCCATCCAGGCTTCCTTTAAGGTGACGTCTCCATCTCTTCCAATAAAAAGGAGAAGACATCTCCAAAGGTGTCCATTACGATCAGAAGATGAGAAGATGCTAGGTAGCTATGTGGTGGACAGAGCTTTCAGAGCGGAAAGTCCTTATCTGTGCCTTAGCCAACAGCAGTTCGAGGCCATCGTAGATAGTCTCAGCCCCCCTCCACCCTTGGAGCATGTTGAACAAAACACAGTGTTGGCTGCCATACCCACTTCTGGCTCAGCAAAATGTTCCCTATAAAACTACGCAATTCCCTGATGG
>NW_004444101.1:882785-889373 GCF_000243295.1 Trichechus manatus latirostris | reverse complement strand
GGGCATGCTAGCACACCAAATACCTTCAAAGGGCTGTAAACCATTTAAGGAGGCTGTCTCCCACTTTTGTAAAACCTAATTATCCTGTTGTGACCAAATAAAGAGAAAGAAAAGAAGGAAGAGAAGAAAGAAAGTCTGACTTTTGCAACTTTCATTCTCCTGGAAGTTACAAGCAAGCGTAACTACCCATCCCTGACTTCATTCCAAAGTTCTTTCTCCCAGGCCCCGCCACTCCCTTGAACCTTGATGCATGCTACGAAAATTAAAACTCAACGTTTTACCTGAAGTATATACTTCCATTACAAAATTCTAGACTTTTTGCGCCTTTTTTTTTTTCCAGTTGAAGCTGGACTTAACACCTTCTAAGAAAACAATGAATACTCAAATTGGGTTAGGAAGGGTGAAAACAGGAGACCAGAAGGCCAGGCAGTATTTAGCATTTGCATCTCTGGACACCCAGGACCTGTTATCCCCCAGCCCTCCACCCCCACCAGAGCACTGAATTCAAATACATCCTGGATTCACAAAGATTCTCCAGACAGAATTCTGCTTCCTTAAGGGTGCCTCTTCATTAAGAGTTCACTGTCCTGAAGTCCACATCTACTGCCGACTCTACCTGTTTCCCAGTCGATAAGCCAGAAGCGAAACAGGTAGGCAGTGGAGGCAAGCGGTCTAACTCTGAGCGAGCCGCGTGGGCAGCCGGCGCCCTCGCTGCCGAGTTCCCCGCTTACTCGAGCTGAAACACCTACAAGCAGCAAATAAACACCCCAGCTGGCACTAGACGCACCAGACTTCTAAATTCGACAAACGCACAAGGAGAGTTCCTTCCACAAGTGAACAAGAAAACTGCCCTTTGCTTTCGGCAGCCAAAGGACGCCCGCAAGTTAGCAGAAGCAGTTTGCAGAGCAGGCGTGCAACGTGCAGCGTTCAGATAGCAGACATGCAGATTGCCGAGCACCCATTGCGGAGATGAAATAAAGTCGTCTGAGAAAGGTCGTTTAGCTGCAGCGAGGACGCCTACCCCCTCCTCTCCCACACCACCCCGCCTTTCTAAGCAGCCTGCCTTTGGCTTCCCAGCGCTTACCTCCGGGCTGGGCTCCTGGCTGGTGCGCTCCCTCCCGCAGTGGGAACACTTTGGCGCTTCTCTGACTCTCCGGGCTGCAGACGCGCATTATATACACTGCGGGAAGGCGCCTCTAGATGGCAGTGTGGGAACCCTCATCTCTGTCCCTCCCCCGCCACTCTCCTCCCTCCCCCTCCCTTACGCGCACGCACGCGCGCGCGCACACACGCACACACACGCACACACACACACACCCCCATGCAAGCCTTGCTCTGTGGTTTCCTGCAAAAGCTCTCCCGCACAGCGCACCCTCGGGAAGCCCCAGCCTTCCTTTATTTACGAAGTCAAATGAAACCACAAGGGCCACAGCCCACGGGGAAAATGCCAGCACAGCTGCAAAGAACCCCTAACGTTTTGCAAAATCCTCCAATAGTTATCTGGCCCCAGGTATATCTTGAACAATCCCGTTAGCACCGAGAGTTCCCTCAAACTTCGCTCTAGGGGAGACCTTGTTCCCAAGACAAATTGCTCTGAACTTCTGAACTCTGGTGTGGATCTGTTCAGCCTGGGTCTTCTCTTTTAATCTCTCCAAGACAGAAGTAAGGGTTTTGGCATCAGTAATTAATCGGTACCGTATCATGTATCCCGAGAAGACAGAAAAGGGCCTTTATAATAGGTTTTATTTGAATAATTTTATTTGTGAAGGACTTCAGGCCTAAATTCTCTGGGCAGCTAAATCAAAACGATGTTCTGAACGTCTGCCCAGTGCCAGGCACACGTTAGGGGTGTGGTGAGTGTCTTTGGATCCTATCTTCCTTCTGAGGCAAGGTTAGCACTTTGTTTTTGTTATTGGAATCTGCATTCCTAGCAAATTCTGTCCATGGGGAACCCAGCCTAGAAACACCTGCCCTGACATAGTCTCCTCTAGCGCCCTATTTAGAAAATAAACCGGAAAACAAAGACCCAAACTTGAAGGTCCTGATTATTGAGGCTCCCCCTCCCCCCAGAGTTACTGAGCAATGTTAATTGCTTTTGTTTCTTTTCTGATTCTCGGGGAGCTCTGTCAGGGCTGTTGGAGTCAGATGTGCAGAGGCACTTTATTTACACTTTCTCCCAAGATAAAACTCTTCGAGCTTCTTTTTATACTTCTACTAGAAATAACAGCAGACAGCCAGATGCCAAATCTGGGGGATTGTGAGGTCAAAGGCTCACGTGGCTAGAAGGCCTTGGTGTGGAGAAAGCTGGTAACAAAAGAAATGTTTTGTTTATATGAAAGCTTCATTTTGTTACCCCTGAAGGTGGAACACCGTGGGATTCAGGCCTAAAGGGTGGCATTAGGTGCACCCCTGCCTTCCAGGGGCTCTCCGGGGGCTGCCGTCACCCGCAGACCTGACCCTGTGGCCAGCCTCCCCGCCCTCTCTGAGCCCTTCAAGAGGCTGCTGCAATTATTCTTGCAGCCACATCAGCCCCGAGGCTACACTTCAAAAATCTCCCAAAGTGCGTGCAGCTGTCAAGGAAACCCCTCACCAGACCTAAGACAGGCGAGACCGCCCAGCCGTGCCCACAACACTTCTTTGAAACTTTTTTTGTTCCTGTTTCCTCCTTGTGGGTGACCCTGTGTCTGAGGCCAGTGGAAACGTGTGCCGGCTGAGTGAAGCAGGTCTCTGTGGCGCTGGAGCCCAGTCCACTCTTCAGACGGAGCATTTCTCATTCCTTGCTCGGCAGGTGTGGGCGGAGATGAAAAGCAAACAGTGGATTTGAATCCACTCTGAACTAAGCATGCTCTCTTACACACAAGACATTGATGAGAATCTGACAGGACACAGTTGCTGATGTGGAGCAAGGAAAACGCAAAGTAGTTTAAAAAAAAATAAAAAAGAAGAAGAAATGACAATGAGATACCATTTCACACCCAATGGGATGTCTGTAATCAAAAGGAAATTAGCAAGTGTTGGTGAGGATGTGGAGAAATTGGAACCCTTGTGCGTTGCCGGTGAGGATGTAAAATGGGGCAGCCGCTGTGGAAAACACCGAGCTACCTTAAAAAGTTAACCATAGAACCCCCATACGGCTGAGCAATCCCACTCCTACGCATATACCCCAAAGAAGTGAAAGCAGGGACTCAAACAAATCCATGCACGTGCATGTGTATACAGCATCATTTACAATAACCAACAGGTGGAAACAGCCCCAATGCCCATCAGCTGATGAATGAGTAAACAACATGTCGTATATCCATACAACGGAATATTATCTGGCCATAAAAAAGGGATGAAGTACTGATTGATACTACAACATAGATGAACCTGTAAAACATTGTGCTAAGTGAGAGAAGACAGTCACAAAAGGTCACCTGTTGTGTGATTTCATAGATATAAAGTATGCCGAATAGGTACATCCACAGAAAAAGAATGCAGATTGGTTGCCAGGGGCTGGGGGCAGAGGGAAATGGAAAGAAACTGCGTAATGGGAGGGGGTTTCCTCTGAAGTGATGGGAGAACGGTTTTAGAACATGGCGGACGTACTAAAGCCTCGGAACTGTACACTTTCAAATGGTTATGTGTTGTTTTGTTTTTGCTTTTGTTTTGCTCTGTTTTATTTCTTCTCGTCTTTTTTTATTGTGGTAAAATATATATGTAACCAAACACTTGCCTTCTCCGCCATTTTTAAGTGTATAGTTCAGTGACGTGAACCACAGTCGCCATGTTGCACAACCGTCGCCATTACCGAAAACGGTTAATTTCTGTGAAGTTCACCTCAATAAATTATTTAATAAATAAGTTTTGTAAAAAGAAAGGAAGGAATAACCCCTTTGCTGAAGGCAGTGCTGGCCATGCCTAGGCATCAGCTGGGTAGGTGGGCGCCTGCAGGCATCCACAGAGACCCCCGGGCCACCCAGCGCCAGGGCCACACGCTGAGCCTCCAGCGCAGGGATTTGGGCCCCTCTTCGGTAACCGCCTGGAGCTGGGGCTGCTCTGCTCGCCCAGCGTCCGCTCTACGGCCACACATCCCACCCCAAATACTGCTGGCTGGGGCGCGGGCAGAGCACCTGTAGGACTGCAGGCCGGGTGAATTCCAGCTGGCACCCTTGTGGGGCGGGGCTGTGCGTTTGCATGGGCTGGGATGCCTGCAGCCTATGGAGTCTGGAACTAATTAGCTGTTCAGCGCCCGTCCCAGAAACCAGTCCTGGGGGACAGTTAGTGGGCCAGGAAGCGCTGCTTTGTAAGGAAACAAGATTCTGTTGCCTAGGACGTAAAATTTTCTTTTGACAGTTTCAAAGTTTGCCCCGGATCACGTCGCAGACCAGCTTTTGGAAGGACTGACTGCATCTGTAGGGCAGGGGTCACTCACAGTAGTTAGTTTGGGCAGGAATGTGTTGAGTTACCCCTAAGGGGGAACTCTGGAAAGGCAGGACGTCTGCTGTCCTCCAGAGTCCAGCTGCTGACCCAGAACGCGAAGTTTCTGGCTGCCTTCTACTGTGTACTTACGGTGGGGCTCCTGGGTCGTGCAGATGATTAACCAGAAGATTGGAGGTTCGAGTCCATCCAGAGGTGCCTCAGAAGAAAGGCCTGGCAATCTACTTCTGAAAAATCAGCCATTGTAAACCCTATGGAGCACAGTTCTACTCTGACATATAGGGGGTTGCAACCGGGTTTTTTGAAGGACTAATTATAAAGGGTCGTGAAGGGAGTTTCGGCCGAGCTCTCCCTCTCCTCACCTGACTACAGTCTGCAGCTGGGATTTTATACACACAGAGCAGGCCGTCCCCTCCGGGCTCTGATTTGCCCCCAGGTGTGGCCCCATCAACCTCCTGTCCGAAACCTCACATCACTTTGAAAGCGCTGGTAGCCTGGAGGGTCAGGGCCCTGGCCACCAGTGCCAGCTCTCAGTGAGCACACAGAACAGAGGCAGCTTTGTTAATGGTGACTGCGAAGGCTACCCCAAGACACTCACTGTGCCACTGCCTTCAGCGCCTGAAGACCGGAAGGCTGAACCTGCCCACACCGTACTTATTCCATCTCTGCGCTGAACAAACACACCAAGAGGCCAGACTGTATGAAGAAGAATGGGGCTTCAGGACTGGAGGAAGACCATTCACCTGCGATGTGCAAGAGGACCCCACCTTGCTTGCCGAAAACAAAAATCCTCACAACTGGACGGATAAGCAACATCATGATAAATGGAGAAAAAATTGACATTGTCAACAATTTCATTCTACTGGAATCAACAATCGATGTCCATGGAAACAGAAGCCAATAGATAAGGGACATGTTGCCCAAAGCAAATCTGCTGCAAATGGGCTCTTGAAAGTTTTAAAAAGCAAAGATGTCACTTGGAAGACTAAGGTGCATCTGACCCAAGCCACGTTCTTTTCATTTACCTCATATGCATGTGAAAGTTGAACAATGAATAGGGAAGGCAGAAGAACTGATGCGTTCAAACTGTGGTGTTGGCAAAGAATAGCAAATATACCGTGGACTGCCAAATGAAGTCTTAGAAGAAATGCATCCTGAATGTTCCTTGGAAGCGAGGATGGCAAGACTTCAGCTTACTTACTTTGGACACATCATCAGCAAAGACTAAAAGCCAGAAAAGGGCATCATGGTTGGTAAAACAGAAGGAAACCCTCAATGAGATGGATTGACACAAGAGCTGCATCAATGAACTCAAGCATACAACAATCGTGAAGATGGCGCAGGATGGGGCAACGTTTCATTCTGTTGTACATAAGGTCGCCATGAGTTGGAGCTGCCTCCAGGGCAACTAACAACAACAGTGTTTAAATTTGGATTTCAGATGAACAACGATCTTTTACTATGTCCCACACAGGGTTATCTACTTTGTCTCTACAATGCTTTCATTTCCAAAAGCAAAATACTCACATTTGTTAGATCTTATCGGTGGGTACATGGGTGTCCTTTATATTATTTGCTGTGCTGTTCTCTATGTTTGAAACACTTTATTCTTAGTATTTTAAGAAAAGAAAAAACTTGACTAGGAAGTTCTGAGTGTAGCACTGCTTTCTCTACTTTCACTTCATTGTAAAATTGACAGAGAGAGGGAGGTCTTCTGATCTCTGAGTGAGTCCTGGAATTTCTGCCAAGAGAGCATATCAAAGCACCGAGGGCCTAATGAGCTACCAGGCACCGCAGGTCATACCCAAGTCTCATTTTTCTGAAACTTGGGCAACATTCTAAAGTATTGTGATTTCACCCTCCGCAGACTTCAATATATAGATTTTAGCTTCAAAACCTAAAAACAATCCAGCTCAAAAAAAATCTAAATCTGAAGACAATCAAAGAATAAACATCTGAATGTATCTGATAAAATTATTTCAGCTGGTAGGGGTTTTGAGATTTCAAAATTTATATGCGCCAATAGAGTTATATAATTTTCATTTTCACTTACTCTTATGTTTGAAAATGCCTCTAAAGAGCTCAAAACACCATGTGAGGTAAAATTGGTAAGGGAATCCTTCCTTCTTTTTTCCCCTCTCTTCCTTCCTTCCTTCCTTCTTCCCTTCC
>NW_004444101.1:874280-882421 GCF_000243295.1 Trichechus manatus latirostris | reverse complement strand
ATAGAAAGACTATCCTCAGAATCACGCATTGCATTTAGTTTTTATGTCTCTTCAGTTTCATGCAGTCTGCAAAGTTTTTCAGTCTTTCCTTGACTTCAATGCTTTTAAAGATAACAGTCTATTTTATAGACCACGCTTCCATTTGGGTTTGTCTGATTTTCCCTCATGTTTGGAATACAAGATCTTTAAAGTCCCTTCCAAATATGACATTCAGTGAAACCCTACTGTGACAGTTACTAATTTATCACCTCTCAGCTCCAAATTCACCCTTTTTGCCTGTCCTGTGAAAATGGGTCTGGGCCCTTTAAAGATTTTTACTTTGCTGGTTGGCATGATGCTAAGATTTGTCAGTAGAGGGGGCCAGAGTGACATTGCAGGATGAAAGGATGTTGCTACCTTGTTTTGGTGAGCTGGTTCTACAGGCTTCTGCAGGGCACACAACTTCTCCAGTATCCAGTAGTGTCCAACTTCTGCAGAGTTCACCGCTCCCCCAGGGCTTGGCTTCTGCAGGTGGGAGGCTCTCCCAGGGCCCAGCTCCTGCAGCACAGTGCTCACAGCTTCTCCAGCACCAGCTGCTGCTGTGCATGGCAGCCAGCAGCTAGCAACTTCCCCTGGCACCTCCTGGGTGGTTTTGTAGCAGAGTGACTCTAACAAGATACCACCCAGTGAATAGCTTTCCCTGGTACCCTTTGTTGTTGTTGTTGCTAGATGTCATTATGTAACAGAATGTTGTATAACAGAATGAAACATTGCACAGTCCTGCATCATCCTCACAACAGTAAGTATGTTTGAGCCCATTTTTGCAGCCACTGTGTCAATCCATCTTGTTGAGGGTCTTCCTCTTTTTCGATGACCCTCTACTTTATCAAGCATGATGCCCTTCTCCAGGGACTTGTCCCTCCTGGTAACATGTCCAAAGTATGTGAGATGAAGTCTTGCCATCATTGCTTCTAAGGAGCATTCTGGCTGTACTTCCAAGACAGATTTGTTCATTCTTCTGGCAGCCCACGGTATATTCAATATTCTGTGCCAACACCATAATTCAAACACGTCAATTCTTCTTCGATCTTTGGGCAGATGTCTTGCAAGTCCTGATGGCAGACCCCACAGGAACATCTGTCCTATCCAGGGAGCCACAGTCAAGCCCGGTCCAGTGAGGTCTGGATCAGCCCTAGGAGTGGGGGCTTTCCTTGGGTGTTCTACCTCAGCCCAAGGGATAAAGGCTGTTCCTTTTATCTGCTAATCCTATCCTTTGCCATTCTCTCTACTTCTTACTGGCCAGTCCCTCATTACTTCAACCCTCTGTTATAGTTAATCATTCTTTAAATTAAATGTTCCCTGTTCAAATCACTATGCTATTTGTTGCTCCTACCTGGACACAGACTGAAACATCTACCTTTAGTGTAAATATCACCTTCTTCATGACTCTTCCTGGTCCCTCCCATTCAGAATTAACTACTCCCTCATGAGCCCAACTCAAACCAAACCTGTTGCCATCAAGTCCATTCTGACCCATGGCGACCCCATTGTTACAGAGTAGAACTGTTCCATAGGATTTTCTTGGCTGTACTCTATACACAGAAGCAGATTGCCAGGCCTTTCTTCTGCTATGCCACTGGACGGGTTTGACCCATCAACCTAGAGGTTAGTAGTTGAGCGCAAACTGTTTTGCCCCACCCAGAGACCTTTCATGAGTCCAAAAGCCTCTTGTTTAGATCTGTTGGCACAGGTCTTACAGAAGGGGACTGCCACATCTGTCTCTCATGGAGTGGCTGGTGGATTCAAACCACGAACCTTTTGGTTAGCAGCTGAGCGCTTTATCCACTACACCACGAGTGCTCTTTTCCCCATAAAGATTGCAGCCTGCAAAACCCTATGGGACAGTTCTACTCTCTCACATGGGGTCGCTATGAGTCAGAATAGACTCAAGAGCGCTCGACAACAACAAAAGGAAGTTGTTTGGGATCACCCCAGCACACAGTGACCACCACTGCACAAATCATACAGCAAAGAGGGGAAAGAAGACTGAAATGAAATATACCAAAATCTTAACTCTGGTTTTCTTTGGGTGGTGGGAACTAGGTTTCTATTTTCCCTTTGTTCTGATTTTACCAATTTTCTCAGTTTTTCAATATGTATATCAGAAATAAAAGAAATGAACTTTAAACAGATGGGCTATAGCTGAAAGTAGACAGCTTCTCTTTGCCCAGCACTTATTCTCCCTCCTGCTCTCTCTCTCTCTCTCTCTCTCACACACACACACACACACACACACACACAAACACACACACACCAACACACGCATTTACAAGGCCTCAGCCAGCGTGACCTGGCAGGAAGATCTCTCTCCTTTTCACATCCTCTTTCAACACACATTTACATCTTAAAAGATAGTCACCACTTTGCTGGGGGGAAGTCCCCTAGTTTTTCCTTACAAAAGTGCAGATTGTCTGAATGAGGGTATTAGACAGGAAACCAAGGCAGAAAGTTCCACCAGGGGACGAGAGGATGTTGCAATGATTAGAATTCAGACCGAAGGAAGAGTGTTTATAATAAGAGACAAGGGGAGAGTCTAGATGGCAGTCGCAAGAGCAAAGCTACCAGCAGCCAGACCCAGAAGCAGCACCCATGATCATGGCCCTCAGCACCCCGATTCCCCAGAACTGGGGGAAGCAGTCCTGGAGTCAGTGGGCCCGCCCTCCAGACGGCTCTTAAATGGCCCCAGCTGCAAGGATTAGAGAACCAAAGGTGCAGGAATCCAAGCAGATCAAGACCTTGGAGATCTGTGTGGAAATATAAATAAATGCTGGTTGAATTATTTTCAAACAGCCCAAGGCATATTTTGTTGTTTGCCAATATTCCATTTTACCTTTTGGGAGATACCATTCTGCTGGGTTAGGAAGAGGAAAACAGATGGGCATTAAGGACTCAGTCTGTTTTGGCATTGGATCACTGACTATTATGGAGTTGCTGGATGACAGAAAGGATTAATGCACTCGGCTACTAACAGAAAGATCGGAGGTTGGAGTCCACCCAGAATTTCCTTGGAAGACGGGTCTGGTGATCCTCTTCTGAAACATAAGACATTAGAAACCTAATGGAGCACAGTTCTACTCCGACACACTTAGGGTTACCACGAGTCAGAATCAACTTGATGGTTAATAATTGGGACTGGTTAATAAGGAGAAATCAGCAGGAGGAGGTAAGGGCTTCCTAGCCCTGCTAGAGGTGGGTGGGTCATCCTTGCAGCCACCCAACTGGGACAGCCATTTGTATGTGACACATGGTTTTATTAACAATAAAAATAATGACAGCAATGATCAATAAATATTACGTATGGTAGCACAATGGTTAAAGGCTTAACTGCTAACCAGAAGGTCAGTAGTTCGAACCCACCAGCAGCTGGGAGGAGAAAAAACCTGCAATCTGCTTCCTTAAAGATTCCAGCCTAGTAAATCCTACGGAGCCCGTTCTACTTTGTCATATAGGTTCACTATGAGTCAGAATTGACTCAACAACACACAACAACAACTCTTTGACATAGATTTTACATTTCTCTCTTGGAACCCTGGTAACAGCCTCCTTGCCAGCTGCTGTCAACTCAACTCAGACCCATGGTGCCCCTGTGTGTGTCAGAGTAGAACTGTGTTCCATTGCATTTTCAGTGGCTGATTTTTCAGAAGGAGATCACCAGGACTTTCTTTTGAGGCATCTCTTGGTGGCTTCAAACCACCAACCTTTCAGTCAGTAGCCAAGCACTTAACTATTTGTGGCACCTATTCACCATATGAATGTACTCATTTTACAAATGCAGAACCTGAGACTCAAGGAGGTTTCAGGCCTTGCCCTAAGCCTTGCCCAGCTCTTGGGTGTCAAGTTCTTCCCTGGACTGGTGGGAGACTCTGAGAACCCCTATTGCTGGAGCTCAGCCTGGGCTGCCTTCTCTCACTCCGGGTGGAACACTTGCTTGACACAAAGCAAAGAAATCTGACAAGCATGGATTTCGTGGAAGGTGAGGCCACCAATCAACACATATTTGAGTGCCCAGTGAAATGAAGAGTATTGACTCACCACTCGACTGCACCGCTGGTGACCAAGACAGACATTTCCTTCCCCCTTGTTCAGTGGGCCTGCACACTGGCCTGCAGGCGTGTGGGCAGCAGGGTGGACACCCCACCCCGCCATCCCCGCAGGACCTCGTCTGGCAAAGCACTGGTTGGCACTGCCGGTTCCCTAGACTCCAGGCTTAGGGACGAGGAAGGCATTACGGGTATCTCCCCCATACCCACCATCACCACACAGGCCTCCCAGGTAGAGCCAGCCCCTCTCAGGACCATGGGGACAGACAGGAACGGCAGAAGCAGAGATCCACACAACTGTCATTGGATTGCCAGGAGGAGGGTTGGAGCCTTCGGAAGCCACCTGCATTCAAGGAGCACTTATTTGTCCAAGGCCGGTGGACATTCCAGGCAGCCAGTGCCCCGTCTGCCGCAGACAACCTTCACCAGGGTAGTCACAGCACACAAAAGGTTACGTTAGGAACACCAGAGAAGTGGGGTCTTCCCCAATCACACTGGAAGAAAACTGATGGCGTGCAAGCGCTACTTACCAATCACACCAAACCCAGACGAAACCCATGGCCATCAAGTAGATTCTGGCTCATGGCGACCCCATGTGTTACAACGTAGAACTACTCCATAGGGTTTTCTCAGCTGTCATCTTCATGGAAGCAGATTGCTAGGACTTGACGCAATTATTGAGGGAAAAATGGTTGAGAATTTCCCTCACATTCAGGAAGCACGACTTCAGATCTTAATGAACATCTTGAATCCACTATAATTTAGTAAAAAATAAAACTCTTTGAAAACTACAACAAACCTCCCAAATGGCAAGGCCCACCAGTTGGTCCAGATGCCCCACTGAGAAGAGCCCTTCTGTAGGGTGGACACGCTAGGTGCTGCATGCTGGAAGATGAGAGTCTTCTGGTCACTTAGGAGGGACGCCATGATACCTGGAGTCCCCATCCTGGCAGGACCAGGAGACAGTGGGCACCCTCAGAAGGGAGGACTGAACAGGGTCCCCTAAAAGACTTATGTACAAAGAAGTGGGCAGATAATAAAGACCAAAGGAGATTGTGAAGCCCTCTGGGGCCCGCAAAGGTGGGAGATTACCCGCTTTGCTCCACTCAGGCCTGAGGGGTTGGGTTGAAGGTGGGGGAGTAGACCCTGGAGCCTGGCAGAGCTGGAGCAGGAGGAGAAAGCTGCTGCACAGAAGCCATGGGCTTAGTGGAAGCATGCACTGCCCAACCTTTGCCAAGAAGGGGAGAGCTGGGGCAGAAATACTTTAGGCTTCAAAAAACATCTCAACTCAATATTGTTGGAAAAGAGAACAGCTTATCTCATTTTACATAAACAAAGTTTATCATGGGTTCTTAGTAACACACTAAAGCAATACAAAATGACCTTCCAAAGTTGAGCAAAGGCAATTAAGGGCCTTTATTTAATCAAGCTACTCAAATTCTCCACCAAAAGATGCTCAGGGTAAAGTTTTAAGAATTCCATAAGTGTGTGTGCTCTTGTTATGCCTCCCGTCAAGAATTAAAGTCCAAAATGGTGGCACAGCCTTTTTAGATACATGTAAATGGGCTTTTAATAAGCTAGTTGGCAAGAAACTCACTCAATAAATACAAATCACAATTAAATAAATACTGAACTGTGCTAATGTGAGTTTTTATTGGCTGTTATGTCAGCAAAAGTCAACATTTGCAGTGCTCCCCAGACAAAGCTCCCAGTCTGCTACTCATGAGTCCCTATGCTCTCTGTCCACATTGAACAGGGACTCTTGCCCATAAGGTTTGCAATGTCCACTCTCAGCTGTCCTCCTGGACTGGTTTCCTCACCAAGGGTGGGACAGGAGACAGAGGGCCTACAGTGAGTGAGTGTCAGGTCAGAGACCTCCCATACAGAGCCACCATCTCCACGGAAAGGTTAATTAAGGAGACTGTGAGGAATCTTACATGCCTTGCCCTTGGTTCTGGCTGAAGGTAGAACAAAATATTCCCTGAAAATTCATAACAACAAGCCAGACCATATGTGGATTTGAGACCTGATTTCGTACCACTTATGTGCTTCAGAAAAATCCTGGTTGAGAATTTAGTGTAAAGCAGACCTTCATCCAGGAGCTGAACTGAAGCAAACACAAATCCTCTTTGGAGGAAAGTACTATCAACCCAGTCCTCAAAGAGTTTCCAGAGATGAAGATCCACTGATCATGAGCTCACAATTAAAACAAAAAATCACAAAACTCATGAAGAAATGAGATACCATGGGCATTAAGTAAGCAGTAATGTGTATGTAGTACATATTACTAACAAGATATGAAAAAAAAAAGGACGGTTGTAAGTGTGGTTCGTCGTAACTCAAATACATCGTTTAAGTCGGGACTATCTGTATTTCAAACAGTTACTTTCTCTGTGTAGAGAGCCTGTGGGCAATTTTTATTTCCTTCTTTATGCTTTAATGCATTTCCTGTATTTTCAAGAGTTGTTATTGCTGAGGTCTAGAATGAAAAGCGACATCACCTCTCGCCATGACGAAGTGTATGAGGGGATGTTGTCTGAGGAAGGTGGAGCAAGAGTTCTCAGCTGACTCCCAACTTGCAGACTCTGGAACCAGTGCGATCAGAACTACCACCAAGAGTGGGTCCATCATTCAGGGACAGTTGTTGTTGTTGGGTGCCGTGGAGTGGATTTCAACACATAGCGGCCCCATGTGACAGAGTAGAACTGCCCCATAGGGTTTTCTAGGCTGTCTTCTTTACGGGAGCAGATCAGATCTTTCTCCCACAGAGCCACTGGCTAGACCCCTATGAACAAAGCCAGTGTGCTGTGATGTATTAGCTTCCAGTGGGAGTAACTGTCTCCCAGGGCACTCATAAACCAGCCTTTCTCTCCCTGTAGACAACTCTTAGAGAGAAGCCAAAACGTAGAGAGAAGCCAAACGGAAGAAGGGCAGGTGAGCCTAACTTGTAAGGACTCCAGGCTAACACAGTCTACGTGTCCTCCCACGGGGCACATCGGCTCAGGCCCCACATCCCATAGACAAGGGGATGAGCACTGCCTCTGTGTACTCTGTGCTGTCCAGGAGGACAAATCCCCTCCTCCTTTAACACCTTCAGTCAGGAGGTGAGTCCAGGCTGGAAGGTGAATAGACATGTTCTCAGCTTTGGGTTTTATAATTTAAATCTTGGAGAACACTTCTCATTGTAACCTCCAAAATCTGACAATATATCTTCTTAAATTTACAGTGGAAAAAAGTCTATGTATTAAAATAACAACGTGGACTGCTCTCCCGCCCTTGCACAGAGAGAAACAGACAGAGAAGAAACTTCATTGGCCGCTGAAGTCAAGAATCCTCAGTGGGTCGAGAAGAACCCTGAGCAGCCAGCCACCCAGATTAAAATGGAAAGAGGCTGACTTCTTACCTGGATATGCCAATCATTAAGGTGCCTGTTTTGCCTACAACTGAGTAAGAAACAATATTCAGCTCTCAAATTCAGCAAACGTACCCAGTTTTCCAGTTTCTCATGAGATCAAGAATCGTCAGAACGAAAATCCTGGGACAGCCATAAAACATTACCTTCCTTTGGTGCTTCAAAATTCACAAAGCCCTGTCGTATATCTTCTCGGGTAATCCTGAAATGAATCTCTGAAAAGGATGCAAAACTCACTGCGGTCAAAATATGACTCTCTCCTTTCTAGTCACACTGAAAAACAGCTCAGAGGACAGCAGTCCCACGTCACAACTTCCTTTCCTTTCTCACATGCTGTCAACCTGGCGGTTTTCAGTTCTCTTCTCCTGTGTCTTTAAGGCACATGAAATTCAACGAGGATGGAATAAACCATGCAAATAACTTAATAAATAAACGTGACTTCTCTTTCTAATAATATAAAAGTATTTGGCTTGGAAAACATCATAATGAACTTCCCATGACAGCTATAAAGTATGCTCCCAGGGGTTTTATCTTACATCCCCAGAGAGAAAAGATCCCATATTACGTACCATGAAATCTTCATGTTTTGTAACCACGTTGTTGCGTTGAGATTGAAGTCCCTACAAAATTCCCCCAGCCCCTTCTCACTA
>NW_004444101.1:871921-873228 GCF_000243295.1 Trichechus manatus latirostris | reverse complement strand
CCCCCTGCAAATATGTCCAAGTGTCTCCAATTAAAAAACAGAATCTATATTGTGGCTACATGCACATTTCTCTCATACTTTCTAGCTAAGTTTCTTAGAGATAATTGTCTACACTTTCTGTGTCTACTTTCTCCCCAGTCGAGTCCAGATCTCCCTCAAAAGCATCAAACCTATGTTGACTCCTTTCTTGATATACCCCAAGGAGCCCTGGTGGCACAGTGGTGAAAGCACTCGGCTGCTAACTAAAAGGTTGGAGGTTCGAACCCACTAGAAGTAGGTTGCCAGGACTTTCTTCCGAGCCACCTCTGGGTACACTCGAACTGGTGGATTTGAGCTGCCAACTTTTTGGTTAGCAGCTGAGCTCTTAGCCACTGCACCACTGGGGTTCCTACAGGAGTGGTTCAAACTTCTCTGAGTCATGGCTTCCTTTGTGTCTACGGAAAGCTACAGACCCTTCTCCCAGGGGGAAAATGAAGACGCACAAGGCTATAATGATGCAGCTATTTTATTTTGGGTTCCACTGTCCTGTCAAATTTACCCTGGGAGGTTGATACTCCCTCTGCACCTGGAGGGAATTTTGGTCATGTCCCATCACTGTCTGTCTCCTTTAGGTAACGAAAAGTACCTATCCCAGTAATTAACATGTCCAGTGAAGTAACTTCATCAAAACGTGTAATTTCATTTAAAGTTCCTCCTTTCACCAGCCCAGACCTGCTACAGGCTGAGCACCTATTGGGGAAGAGTCAGGGTGGGGCTTTATCTCTCTTTCCCGACTCTGCATTTTACCCATCCATCCCTTGGGGGTGGGGTGGGACTCACAACACGTCAATAATTCTCTCCACAACCATCTTTTCATCTCTAAGCCCTTTTTTCAGAGCTTCAGTGTGGGTGAAGTGTTCAGCATAATAAAACTCCTGTTTTTTCACTGCCCCCTGCTCCATAGCCTCAAATTTCGCTTTGGAATATGGCATCCATGTTCTTGGTCTCAGCTGACACTGAAACAATAGTTCCACTTTTAATATCCTGTTGTGTACCACTTCTGAGAGTCCACAAAACGTGAGCCCCATCTTTCCGATTGGCGCCGGCCACTCCCTTGCACACCCCCTGAGCCTCAGCGAGATTCCCAAGGCATGAGGTTCTCCCTTTGCACCTTGTGTCCCCTCTGCCCGAAGTAACCTCACTTTCCTGGTCTGCTAGGATAATGCCAAGACGTAATCTTTTGAATCACCTCATATGTATGCGAAAGCAGGACAACGAACAAAGAAGACTGAGGAACTGATACATTCAAACTGTGGTGTTGGCAAAGA
>NW_004444101.1:839988-841171 GCF_000243295.1 Trichechus manatus latirostris | reverse complement strand
GCCACAACCACTGACTGCTCTGACTGGAATCACAATGGAGGGTCTCAGACAGAGCTGGAGAGAAATGTAGAACAAAATTCTAACTCACAAAAAAAGACCAGACTTACTGGCCTGACAAAGACTGGAGAAACCCCGAGAGTTTGGCCCCCGAACACCGTTTTAGCTCAGTAATGAAGTCACTCCCAAGGTTCACCCTTCAGTCAAAGATTAGACAGCCCCATAAAACAAAAAGAGACTAATGGGGCACAACAGTCCAGGGACAAGGACTAGAAGGCAAGAGGGGACAGGAAAACTGGTAACAAGGAACCCAAGGTCGAGAAGGGAGAGTGTTGATATGTCGTGGGGTTGTTAACCAACGTTATAAAACAGTATGTGTACTAACTGTTTAATTAGAAACTATTTGTTCTGTAAATGTTCATCTAAAGTACAATTTAAAAAAAGAAAAGAAAATACTCTTGCTTCCTCACCCTATGATGAGATAGCTCTGGGGTATGTTCTCACTGTTTCCCAGAGTTCCTCAGAGGATGGCGCCCCAGCTGCCACAGTGGAAGCCCGCCTGCAAATGCACCCTTTTCTGACCTCTTTCCCTTCCTCGTCTCACTTCCCTGCTCCCTTACCAGTGCTTTCTGGAATCGTCTCCAAATAATCTACTTGCACTCAATTCCTTGTCTCAAGATTTACTTCTGGGGAATTGTTTTAGTTACCTAGTGCTGCTGTAGCAGAAACACCCCAAGTGGGTGGCTTTAATAAACGGAGAGTATTTTCTCACAGTGTAGGGGGCCAGAAGTCCAAATTCAGGGAGCCAGCTCCAGGGGAAGGCTCTTTCTCTGTCTGCTCTGAGAGAAGGTCCTTGTCTCTTTCAGCTTCTCTTCCTTGGTTCCTTGGAGATCTCCACATGGCATCTGTCTTTCCCCATCTGTGCTTCCTTGCTTCTCTGCCTGATCTGCTCTTTTTGTACCTCAAAATTGATTGGTTTAAGAGACAACGTACATGAATATGGCCTCATTAACCTAACAAAGAAAACCCTATTCCCTGATGGGATCACATCCACAGGTACAGGTGTTAGGATTTCAATACCTATTTTTTGGGGGGGGACACAATTCAGTCCATAACAGGAACTCAACTTAAAACAGGGCACGATGAGAACAGTTACTAAAAGGAAATTTAGCCCACTGGTTTGGGA
>NW_004444101.1:838301-839888 GCF_000243295.1 Trichechus manatus latirostris | reverse complement strand
CTTGGGTGTGATGCCTGCGGGCACTCACCTGGAAGGTGCTGAGTGGGTGGCAGTGAGAGAGAAAACTATCTGTAGGCACTATGGAGATTATTTTCTCAGTGATCAGAGGTGGTGCTTGCCTTTAGATTTCCTTTCCCTTCACATTTAGGACTTAAGCTCCTTTGACCCAAAGAAGAGGAGACTTGGTGGCACAGTGGTTATAGCACTCAGCTGCTAACTGCAAGGTCAGTGGTTTGAACTCACCAGCTGCTCCACAGGCAGGAGATGTGGCAGTCTGCTTCCGTAAAGATTACAGCCTTGGAAACCCAATGGGGCAGTTCTACTCTGTCCTTTAGTCTCACTAAAAGTCAGAATCGACTCGACGGCAACCGGTTTGGTTTTTTGGGTTGGTCCAGAGAAAACAATTGGGCTTCAACTGCCACAATCCCTGTCCATAGCTGGTATCTGAGCACAGTTTTGGAGGGTTGGGGAAGGGAAGAGAGGAGGTGGGACTGGAGCCCTTTGAGTTCAAAGAAGGAAGACGTGATAGAGAGGTAGTGTGATGGTTAAGACTGTGGGTCAACTTGGCTGGGCCATGATTCTCAGTGTTTGTATGTGATCACTCCCATGATTGAATCTGCTGTGAGTAGCCAATCAGATGAAAGGGAGTTTTCTTGGGGGTGTGGCCTGCATCTGAATATAAGCAGACGTTCTGGCTTTTTGCTTACTCTGGATCCTGCAGCTGCCTCCTGTCATCTCATCTCCGGTTTTTTGGACTTGAGCTGTCAGCTTATCTGCCGAATTTGGGATCTGTCAATCTTCACAGCCTGTGAGTGGAGCCCTGCTCTTGGACCTGCCGATCTTGGGTTCACCAGCCCCTGCAGCTACGTGAATCAGGAGAAACCTTGCGGTCTTGCCGGCCGATCTTGGAATTCGTCAACCTTCATAGCCTATGAGCGGGAGCCCTGCCCTCAGACCTGCCGATCTTGGGCTTGCCAGCTTCTGCGGCTACATGAATTGGGAGAGGCATCTACCCTGATCCAGGGACTTGGGACGTTCTAGCCTCTACAATCGCATAAGCTGTTTCCTTAATATAAATCTCTCTGTATATATATTTATAAGCTTCACTCATTTTGCTTCTCTAGAGAACCCAGCCTAAGACAGGTGGGGCGATAAGAAGCCACATGTGATTGGAGAGTGTTCACAGGTGACTTCTCCATGATCTCAGATTCAGAGCAGCTGGCCATGCCTTTTGGCCAGCCCTCGCCTGTGCAGCCAAGGCATTGGCACAGATACCTGACTCAGCTGATGAGAGAGTAAGTGTGTCAAGTCATACAAGGAAGCCTTTTTCCTCAGTTTTGTTCTGAAAAAAAAAAGTATGTATGTTGGTGGGGAATCCACAGGAATGAATCCAAGCATTTCAAGTGCTGCTGGTTTCCACCTCCTTCTCACCCAAGGTCAAAAAGATGGTCACTGGCCTCTGGGATATGGTTCTTGCTGTCTCTGAAGATGTCTGTCTTCCCCCTCACAGGGAACTCCCTACACAACAACCCAGGGATTTTCTTATAGCTGTGGCTTTCTTCTAAGTCAAGTTCCCATTGTCCCTTT
>NW_004444101.1:836517-838201 GCF_000243295.1 Trichechus manatus latirostris | reverse complement strand
AGCTGTTTCCTTAATATAAATCTCTCTGTATATATATTTATAAGCTTCACTCATTTTGCTTCTCTAGAGAACCCAGCCTAAGACAGGTGGGGCGATAAGAAGCCACATGTGATTGGAGAGTGTTCACAGGTGACTTCTCCATGATCTCAGATTCAGAGCAGCTGGCCATGCCTTTTGGCCAGCCCTCGCCTGTGCAGCCAAGGCATTGGCACAGATACCTGACTCAGCTGATGAGAGAGTAAGTGTGTCAAGTCATACAAGGAAGCCTTTTTCCTCAGTTTTGTTCTGAAAAAAAAAAGTATGTATGTTGGTGGGGAATCCACAGGAATGAATCCAAGCATTTCAAGTGCTGCTGGTTTCCACCTCCTTCTCACCCAAGGTCAAAAAGATGGTCACTGGCCTCTGGGATATGGTTCTTGCTGTCTCTGAAGATGTCTGTCTTCCCCCTCACAGGGAACTCCCTACACAACAACCCAGGGATTTTCTTATAGCTGTGGCTTTCTTCTAAGTCAAGTTCCCATTGTCCCTTTTGGCTGATATACCCAGATCCACCCCATATTCAGAACCTGTGCAGAGAACTATGAATAGAAAGGAAATCCAGAGGTAAACACTACCTTTGGTCACGAGGAAGACAAACCATAATTCACACAGGTTGTTCTCTTACTTACGTAGTCTAGTAACACATGGGGAGGGTTTGGGGATGTTCATCTTCAGGTTTCTGATTGCTTTTTGCACTTTCACTTGAAATTCTGATATACATATTTTCATGTAGCTAATAACCTTCAAAACGAACTGTATAATGACTGTATTTATTCATTTGGTTGTTTGCCTAGTATTAAATATTGATCTTCTAATGCGTATTTACTGAAAACAAATTTGTATAAATAGGTATGTCCCCCTTAGGAAAAATTCCCAGGAGCAGGTAAAAAGATCATAATATTCTTAATCGGTTCAGGAGGAGGAAGGGGAGAAGGGTATTATGTCCTCAGATTACCTGTGGGAATGAACCTTTTCCCGTCTTTATTTACTAAGTGTATTTATTTTTGTGAAAATGTTTTCTCATAATCCTGCCGATTTATTCACTGAGTGCTGGATGTGTTTTTTTTATCAATTTGTGTAGATGTCAATGTAATATGGAGATTTACTCTGTGCTATTTTTAATGTGTAGACGGTCAGCAAAAAAAGAGCAAGACCCTCAAGGTGATGGACTGACACAGTGGCTGCTATAACGGGCTCAAGTATTGCAACAATTGTGAGGATGGTGCAGGATCAGGCAGTGCTTTGTTCCGTTGTACACAGGGTTGCTATGACTCGGAACCGACTCAACAGCACCTAACAACAGCCACAACATTTTTAATGCAATCTTTTCCCTAGTGTAAGTTATGAACATTAGGCTGCCAGGTTCTGGAGTTTGAGAACTATTGACGAATTCATCTCTATGCTACGGGTTGTAGATAAGGATCTTATATAGGCTCAAACCAAGACAAATTAGTCACTGCTTGATTAAGTTCAAATATTCTTATACACATAATAGAGAAATGTGGGAGGTAGAGGCATCTGGCACTGCTGACTGTACCTCATCTTCTCAGACACCCACTTCGGAACTTTTGAAACAGTGCCATTACTGTACTCTCTTATGGCCAAGTTTTTATTTACTAATTACCTTTCCTAATATGAAAAAAAA
>NW_004444101.1:834530-836417 GCF_000243295.1 Trichechus manatus latirostris | reverse complement strand
TAGATGTCAATGTAATATGGAGATTTACTCTGTGCTATTTTTAATGTGTAGACGGTCAGCAAAAAAAGAGCAAGACCCTCAAGGTGATGGACTGACACAGTGGCTGCTATAACGGGCTCAAGTATTGCAACAATTGTGAGGATGGTGCAGGATCAGGCAGTGCTTTGTTCCGTTGTACACAGGGTTGCTATGACTCGGAACCGACTCAACAGCACCTAACAACAGCCACAACATTTTTAATGCAATCTTTTCCCTAGTGTAAGTTATGAACATTAGGCTGCCAGGTTCTGGAGTTTGAGAACTATTGACGAATTCATCTCTATGCTACGGGTTGTAGATAAGGATCTTATATAGGCTCAAACCAAGACAAATTAGTCACTGCTTGATTAAGTTCAAATATTCTTATACACATAATAGAGAAATGTGGGAGGTAGAGGCATCTGGCACTGCTGACTGTACCTCATTTTCTCAGACACCCACTTCGGAACTTTTGAAACAGTGCCATTACTGTACTCTCTTATGGCCAAGTTTTTATTTACTAATTACCTTTCCTAATATGAAAAAAAAAGTGATCTACCCAGTTTTGATTTGTGGGTTTAATTTAACAGTCAATATTTAGAATCAAGTACCTACTCTGTATAATAGAAATCCTCCATCGAGAAGATTCTATTGGAAACACAAACCAGCTGACAAGTTTTGAGGCGTACCAGAGGGCGATCGTGTGGGGAATTTGGTGTGAAGCACTGGATAAAAACAATAATTTGCCTGTTTAAAAATGATTAGCTGTTTAAACTTACGACACATGATCATTCCCTGTGCTTACAGCCTTGTGTCTTTCCTCAGTGAATACTGCATTAGGATGCATGTCGTATAGTTTTATTTTATATGCATTTGTTGTTTTCAGTTGCTATTGAGTGGGCCCCAACTCATGGCGACCCTACACACAACAGAATGAAATGCCTATGATCGGTTTTGGGTCAGAATGTTGTGATCCATAAGGCTTTTGTTGGCTGATTTTTGGAAGTACAGCCAAAACCAAAAAAAAAAAAATTCAAGTCAATTCCAACTCATAGCGACCCTATAGACCACTAGGCCTTTTTTCCTAGTCTGTCTTGGTCTGGAAGCTCCACTGAAACCTGTTCAGCATCCTAGCAACAGGCAAGCCTCCACTGACAGACTGAGAAAGGGCTGGAAATCTACTTCTGAAAATCAGCCAGTGAAAACCCTATGGATCACAACAGTCCAGTCTGCAACCCTCATGGCAGTGTGTTTCTCTGTTGTGCATGGGGTCGCCATGGGTTGGGGCCGACTCAGTGGCAGCTAACGACAAGAAGTAACAGGAGCGATGGGGAGGCTGTTCCTAGCTGCAAAACTAAAAGGTCATTCACGCCTGTAGTCAGTCATGTGCCCCTAAGGAAGAGGTCTCAGCTTGGCAGAGAAGAAAGGGAATTACAATTTTGTTCTCTGGGAAGAAGGCTTCAGCATTGGGAAATGAAATGTGTGGTAGTTCTGATGCATGTTTTGGGTAATCTTTCACCAATGAGACAAGAAACAGCCCGAGTCTGATAAGCAGCTTGAGACTCTAAGTATGCAACATCATTAGAATTTATGGTGCAAGTTTAATCTCAAGTACTGAGTTAAAAACCTAACCCAGAGGGAGTTTGCAGTCTAAGCTGAAGCGTAGCTGACAATTGTTATTGAAAGCATGCCTGGCATGTTTACGTTTAAGTAACAGGTAACCCTCCCTGGGTCTGGAAAATGAGGAAAGCTATCAATAATGGCTCTTAACCTGTTCCAAGTTCATGCCAGGTCAATATGCCACTAATAATTTCTTCACGGAGGAGATTGATGCTGCTCGGCCCCTGGTGTTTATTTGGTGCCATGAGC
>NW_004444101.1:832242-833530 GCF_000243295.1 Trichechus manatus latirostris | reverse complement strand
GTTATTTTTTAACCCGGAAGTATCTCTAAGAAAGCCCTGGAGAGTAGCCCACTTTGGTATATTTTTCCCGATTCACCGCAGGCTCTCGGTAAAGGATAAACTCTTAGCGACGGTATCAGGCAGGTGGGATCTGCTGACAAGGGTCCTGAGGCGAGCAGCAGCCTCTCCCTGTTGCATGATCGCACTCGGCCTTATAACATGTTGCATTTCTAGTGTATTATTTTCCCTTTACTTAGTCATGACACTAAAGTGAATGTGAAGACCGCTAGGAGGCAATCTCGACAGTAGGAAAATCTCTAGACTTGTGAGGCAGAGATACAGAGTACAAAAGAAATAACCAGACGAGGTGGGCTGTGTTAGGGACTCAGAAGAAGCAAAGTGCGATGGGAGTTGAAAGGGAGAAAGTCTCCCTTCCGGATGGAAAAGAAGGAGGTGTGAAGAAGGAAGCATTTGACATAGAGAATGTTACTGCACACACGTACACACACACACACGCACACTCACACACACACACGTACACACTCACATGCACACTCACACACGCACACTCACACACGCACACACACATGCACACACACATGCACACACATGTACACACGCACACTCACACACGCACACACACGTACACACATGCACACTCACACATGCACACTCACACATGCACACACGTACACACACGCATGCACACACACGTACACACTCATGCACACACACGTATACACACACGCACACTCACACGTATACACACATGCAAACTCACACACGCACACATGTACACACACGTACACACTCACACGCACACTCACACACATACACATACACACACTCGGACGCGCACACACACGCACACACACATGCACACTCACACACATACACTCACGTACACACTCACATGCACACTCACACACGCATGTGCACAAGTTCCATTTGCAGAGCAGTTTCCACCTTGCAGAGGCTTTTCACAAGTAGGAGTCCAATCAGCCTTGTAACAACCCCACGGACAAGATAGGTTTGGTGCTATTACTCCCGTGTTACAGGGACTGGCCACGAAAAGACCTATCTCCCAAATAATGTCTACTATTTTCTTCATTAATCAAAGTATTTTTTAAACCACCTGCTTTTATACCATGTGGCAGGCGGAATTCTAAGATGGCCGCCATGATTCCTGCCCCCGGTGTACCAAATCCAGTCACTACCGAGTCGGCTCCCACTCATGGCACCCCCACGTGTGTCAGAGTAGAACTGTGATCCACAGGGTTTTCAGTGGCTGATCTTTTGGAAGTAGATC
>NW_004444101.1:829329-831057 GCF_000243295.1 Trichechus manatus latirostris | reverse complement strand
GTTAACAAAACTGCCACTAATCCCTCCTCATTAACATCATAGAGATAGGATTTATAACACACAGGAAAATCACAGTAGATGACAAAATGGTGGACAATCACACAATACTGGGAATCTTGGCGTAGCCAAGTTGACAGATATTTTGGGGGTCAGAATTCAATCCATGACACTGACTCTAGTTCTGCTCCGTTCCCAAGGTCTTGAAGCAAGCAGAAACGAATGTGACCCAACTTGGACTTCTGGTTCTGCAGAAAACAGAAACTGCTCCTCACTGAAGATGTCTGCACTTCTCAGTCGATGGGTTAGAAGGGGTTGATTTTGCAAAAGACTGGACCAGGTCAGTCCATGGCCATGGCTGGAGAACGGGGACCAGGCTTCCTGCAGGGATCTTACTCATGAGAGAACCAGAGCCTCTTTCAGAGCCTGGAGACATTCCACATCCAGTTGTTGGCGGGGGATGTGGATTTCCCTCCCCCTGTGTGCAGCATGGCAATAATGATGATGCTTCAGTAGGCTGGGCCTTGCCGGGCTCACCACACTCTCTTGCCCTCCCAGGCATATCTATTATTGCAGCCATTTCCTCTAGTCGGGTAAACCCACCCCCAACCCCAGTCTTCTCGAATTTATAGTATCTGGTGTACAATTAGGAGCCCAATATCTGGTGTACAATTAGGAGCCCTGGTGGTGCAGTGGTTAAGCCCTCAACTGCTAACCAAAAGGTCTACGGTACAAACCTACTAGCGATTTCACAGGAGAAAGACCTGGCAATCTGCTCCCCAAAACACTACAGCCTAGGAAACTCGATGGGGAGGTTCTACTCTGTCCTACAGCTCTGCTATGAGTCTGAATTTCTCCATGGCTGTGGGTTTTGGTATACAACTAAGCTCTAAATCTGGACCTAAGACTGTATCGTGAGCTCTGCTGTAGAATGACTTCTGGGCTAACCAGAATTTTCAAATGCTGATTCCATTTCTCCCTAGCTTAGCCGTGTGTGTCTACTGGACTGAGCACCTGGGACCACGTGGTGGTGATGAGGGAGGCCTTTTATTTCATCCCTGGACATGCGTGGTTTACAGTGGACGCACGTGGTTTACAGTGGACGCAGCATTAATGGATCTTCCTGCACTGTGGCTGGCCTCACAGTCCTCTCTGGAGCCCTGGGGGCACAGCCACAGAGCCAATAGTGACAGCTTGGCAGCTGCCACAGCCCCACCCTAACTTGAATCAGAACCACAGTCCCCGCCCCAGCCCTGGAGGCACAGCAACAAGAAAGCGAGAAGCGTTTATTGATATTTAAAATGCCAGCCTCCCCACTCCCAGTCTGTCACGTACCATAAGGCCAAAGGAAAGCAGGAGAAAGTTCACATTAAATTTGAAATCATAAAGGTACTGAGAAATTCCAAACTGAAAAATTGAAATGCCCCCCAAAAAACTGATAAATAAAGCTAAAGCTTAAAATTATGGTGTTGGTAAAGAATATTGCATATGCCATGGACTGCCAGAAGAACAAAAAAATCCATCTTGGAAGAAGTACAGCCAGAATTCTCCTTAGAAACCTGGCTGGCAGACTTCGTCTCACATACTTTGGGCATGTTATCAGGAGGGACCAGTCCCTGGAGAAGGACGTCATGCTTGGTAGAGGATCATCGAAAAAGAGGACGACCCTCAAAGAGATGGACTGACACAGTGGCTGCAATAATGGGCTCAAATATAGCAATAATTGTGAGG
>NW_004444101.1:824944-826814 GCF_000243295.1 Trichechus manatus latirostris | reverse complement strand
GACATCTGAGACAGCCATTTCTGCAGTAGGTTTAAGGCTGAATTTATGAATGGCTTGTGGAAACCATGTCCCTTTTAAAAGACAGCAGGTGTTAAAACAATGAGAGGTGACCTCCTTTGCATCTGGGTTACAAAAGCTGCCTCAGTGTTTGTGAAAAAAACAGGATAATAATAATAAAAAAACAACATCCTGCTTCTGGTTAGTTCCTTTTCATTATTTCTCACACTGGGAAGTTTTATTTATAGGTAGTAAAGGCAGCATGGAAGAAACACACACACACACACACACACACACACACACACACACTCGTTTCCCAATGGAAGTGATGTCTATGTGACGTAAAAAGGCTTTGGTGTTTGTATAACCTATTATCTTTGGAACTCCATCTAGAATGTAGTGTTTGGATTGCTCATATCCCTTTTTAAATAAGTTGACTAGAATATTCACAACAAAATCTATCAAATAAGACTCATTTCCAGTCTGAGAGATGCTTTGCTACATTACTGTAACAGGCTGGAGAGAAGCCAAAATTCATAATTGAAATGCTTTGCAGTTTGCAAACATAAAAGTCGGCTGCTGTGGGAATTTTAAATTGTCACTGTCTTCAAGGCAATACCTCTCTGAGGAGTAGTCTTCTGAACAACCCGCAAGGAGCAGATTTTTGACATCTTGGCTATGTCCCAAGATTTCTGTGAATCCCAAAATTAGGAGTACTGCTAACTGAGGTGAGGATTTTAGGCAGATGCCAAGGCTCCCCCAATAGCTAAGGGGCTAACTGCCACCCAAAAGCTTGCTGGTGCCAATTTTTGCCAAGTGCTTTATGTACATTACTTATTTGATCCTTGTAACCATTCTCTAGGTAAGTACAGCTGTCTCTTTTACAAATGATTTTATGTCCCAGAACTTGGGGATTGCTCTGTTTAAGAGCCAAAGTGTGAATGTTAGATCTTGGAATTGAACATCCAGGGTTTACAATACTTGCTTCCATGATAATGAATCAGCGAAATGCATACTTTTTTCATTTCTGGTTATTTATGCAAATGTAAGATGCTTAGCATTTCATCCGTTTGCCTTTGTACAGATATAATATCAGACATAGAAAGTGACCATTTTTACAGCTCAGAGTTTAATATGTTCCATTTTAAAATATACCTCTTATGTAGATTGACATTTTATACTTAGAAGGCACAGAAAATGTTTCTCCCATCTAAGTTTAGAGGAGAAGGCCTTCAAATTGGATTTGAACTTTACACCTTTTCACTTTTATCTACCTATCCCACCTCCACTCTCTACAGTACTGCAGGCCTACCCAAAGAACGTGTTGGAACTGAATCAAAGTCACCGGAAGCTTCCACTGCCTTTTCACTGTGCCTTGAAGTATCATCAAATCATGGCAGGAGCATAGCAGTCACTCTTCAAACTCCAGAACTTTCTCCAGGGACAATTTACATGGCAGACTCATTCCAAAGCCAAGTAAACTCATCTTTGAAAGACCCAATTCTTTTGCCATGGTGTTATGGATTGAATTACGTCCCTCTAAAACGTGTGCCAACTTGGCTAGGCCATGATTCTCAATATTTTGTCATTGTTCACCATTTTGTCATCTGATGTGATTTTCCTATTGTTGTAAATCCTACCTCTATGATGTTAATGAAGCAGGATTAGAGGAAGTTATGTTAATGAGACAGGGCTCAATCTACAGGATTCGGTTGTGTCTTAAGTCAATTTTTTTTGAGTTATAAAAGAGAGAAGTGAGCAGATAGACAGGAGGACCTCATACCACCAAGAAAGAAGCACCAGGAAGCAAAGCACGTCCTTTGGACCTGTGGTCCCTGTGCTGAGAAGCTCCTTGACTGGGAAAGATTGATGA
>NW_004444101.1:821269-822738 GCF_000243295.1 Trichechus manatus latirostris | reverse complement strand
CTTCTTTTTTCATGGTCCAGGTTTCACATGTGTATGAGGTGATTAAAAAGACCAGGGCTTGGGTCAGGAGTACCTTAGTCATCAAAGTGGCATCTTTGCTTTTTAAAACCTTTAAATCTTTCTTTCGTTTTATCCTACAAATAAGCTAGTGCCTACCTAACTTCAAAAGCCCTCCCTTGTCTCTGTAATCTCTTTCTAGCTCCTTTCCCTTCCTATTATCTTCGCAAAGCTTCACTACGCAGTCTATACTTCGTCCCTCCAGTTCTCCTGTTCTTCAGCATCCTCTCTTTCCCTAACATGACCGACAGTTCTGTCAATATCACTGCCTTTCTTCCTGTCCCCCAGGCTGAAGCCCCCGTGTCACCTTTGACCTTTTCCTCTGAGCCACACCACAGCTCCTATGAGTTACACTTTCTCATTATTCTACACCTTTCCTCTCCATTCTCAGTCTCTTAGTCAGAAACAGTCAAGGTCCTGATTACTTTTTGTCTTTTCACTGGTCTCCCAGACTCATGATAACTCCAATTCTCCTTCCCAAATAAGCCTCAATAGCTCTGGAGTCGCCATAAGATTTCGTACAAAATGCTCTGCTCACCATTGAGCACGTATACCATCTGGCCTCAGTCTATAATGCCAACCCTATCCCCAAGTCAAACAAAGTCTTGACTGTCAAATGAGCATATCCCCATAAGTGTCCTGTTTCTATATCTTTGTCCATGTTATTCCTTGGCCTGGAATGCTCAGCTTCTATTTCCACAGATTGAAAGTCCCACAGCCAGCTCAAATCCCACCTTCTGCTTAACACCTTCTACTTCCCCACTTCGAGGACTAAAGTGCTCCTGACCCAAGCCACAGTGTTTTCAATAGCCTCATATGCATGTGAAAACTGGGCCATGATTAAGGAAGACTGAAGAAGAATTGACCCCTTTGAATTATGGCATTGCTGAAGAATATTGAATATACTATGGACTATCAAAAGAATGAACAAATCTGTCTTGGAAGAAGTACAGCCAGAATGCTCCTTAGAAGCAGGGATGGTGAGACTTTGTCTCAAATACTTTGGACATGGAATCAGGAAGGATCAGTCCCTGGGAAAGGACATCATGCTTGGTAAAGTAGAGGGTCATCAAAAAAGAGGAAGACCCTCTACAAGATGGATTGACACAGTGGCTCCAACAATGGGCTCAAGTATAACAACAACTGTGAGGAGAGCGTTCTGTTGTACATAGGGTTGCTATGAGTCGGAACTTGACGGCACCTAACAACAACAACTCTACTCCTTGAAGGCAGAATTCATTCTTATCAGGGTCATCTTTTTATACTACACAGGGTTCAGTATTGGGCTTTGCAAAGAGCAGGCGTCAATGAATATTTGCTTATATGACTTGATACATATTAAGAAGACTAGGAAGATAGATTTTCCCAAAGCCTTGGCAATCTGATTATGAGGTCTCACATTTTAAATGAAA
>NW_004444101.1:819742-820823 GCF_000243295.1 Trichechus manatus latirostris | reverse complement strand
TTTTTTTTGCTTTTATGACAGGATGTGACTCTTGAATGGAATTCAGCAGGACGAAGAGAGACCAGGGAGGGTGGAACAGGGCACTGTGCCTCCATGGAAGCCCAGGAACTGTATGAGGCCATCATCTGGGTCCTTCGGTGAAGTAATTCCTTGGAGCAACTGGTCAATCATCTTGCTCGTGCTGCCCAAGCAAGTGGTTGTGAGTCTTCCCCGGGCTGGGCATTTGGTCCAGTTGTGTAGTTTGTAGTTTAGTCTATGGTATGGTGTATTCCTCTCTTGCTCTGTTTTAGTCTTGTCGTTACGGGGAAGAATGGAGGAGAGTTTGTTAGCCAAGGAGGAGGACGTCGGGTCCTTGAGTGAGAAGGTGGCTGTTGGAAGACTTATTTGGGCACCATTTTGATTGGTTAGTGGCTTGTATGCCACCTTGTGGCATGAAAAGTCCCCGCTAGCTGTTGCAGCTTGAGTTGCCTGAGGCAGAGGTCTAGACAGGTGAGCTGTTTTGGGGATTTCGCTCTGGTGCAGGCCTTGGGGAGACTCAGGGGTAAGCGAGAAAGCGAGTTTCCTGGTCTGGCTGAATCACTGTGGCAGAGTGAAAGAAATTACAACGAAGACTGATGACTCATGAAAGAAAAGGTTCTAGTACATGAACTTCATGTGGATCCCACAAAATATTCCAGAACAGACAATAAAAATGATTGGTGAGTTGTTAGGAAAAGAAGCACTGTCATCCTAGGTTCTCTAAAAACAAGGCGCATAACAGGCTAGCCTAATTTTAGCTTTCTTTAGTCACTGTTCTCATAGATAAGGACAATGATATATATATGGAGCCCTGGGGGCGCAGTAGTTAAAGAGCTTGGCTACTAACCAAAAGGTCAGCAGTTCGAATCCACCAGCTACTCCTTGAAAACCCTATGGAGGAGTTCTACTCTGTCCTATAGGGTCGCTGTGAGTCGGAATTCACTAGATGGCAATGAGTTTTGGGTTTTATATATATACCTACAGATATATACATATGTATATACATATCTGTATCTATCATATGTATATGATATACATTTGTATATATCAGGTCACTATGAGT
>NW_004444101.1:804468-805511 GCF_000243295.1 Trichechus manatus latirostris | reverse complement strand
GTTTCAGTAAATTAGTATTATTAACTTACAGTAACATGAAACATATGTAAGGAATTGTCTTCTTTTATTTATTTAGTTACATTTTCTTCCCGACAAGTTTCTTCATCTGTCTCATCCATGCTATGTTCCTCTCCCCAACACACACACACTTTTTGCTGATGCCTTGGGTCTGGATACTGGATATCCTGTTTCTTTCTATCTTATTCATATTTAACATGGGTTGGTCTTTTAAAATCTTCTATTTGCTCAAATACAGTGTGGACAAATTCTCCTTGACTCCTTTCTCACTGTACCTGAATAAGTGAACAGCTAGTGTATTATAATTTTATTTATGTCCCTATAGACTAAGTGCACAGTACGGACAAGGACTGTTGCACAGAAATCCTGTATGGAAGGTCTAGACTCAGCTTTTCTTCTGAGGTTTTGCTGAATTCTACCACCATTCAGCCTACCTTGTTAGGAGTGCCTCATATTCCTGTAACAGAACACCCTTTCTTTCAGTTTCCTGTAGCTGCCATAACAAATTACCACAAACTGGGTGGCTTAAAACAACAGAATTTTCTTCTTTCACAGTTCTGGAGGCTAGAGCTGAAATCAGTATTACTGGGCCAAAACCAAGGTTTTGGAAGGTTCACATTCCCTCCAGAGCCTCTAAGGAAGAATCCTTGTGGCTGCGTCACTGCAATTTCTGCCTCTGTCTTCACATCACCTTCTCTTCTACGTGTGCATATGTGTCAAATTTCCTTCTGCTCCTGTCTTATAAAGATACATGTAACAGAGCGCCGGAAGATGAGCCCCTCAAGTGGGAAGGCATTCAAAATACGACTGAGGGAGGGCCATCTCCTCAAAGTAGAGTCGACGTTACTGATGTGGATGTAGTCAAACTTTCAAGACCTTTGTTTGTTGATGTGGCACGACTTAAAATGAGAGGAAATAGCTGCAAACATCCATTTATAATTGAAACATGGAATGTACAAAGTATGAATCTAGGAAAATTGGAAGTCCTCAGAAATGAAATGGAATGCATAAACATCGATATCCTA
>NW_004444101.1:801745-802408 GCF_000243295.1 Trichechus manatus latirostris | reverse complement strand
CGCTGCACCACCAGGGCAGCGGTTACTCTTAGTGACTTACTAATAACTAACACCCACAAAGCATTTTAAATTTACCATGCCCTAGAGCCTATTTCATTTTCATTAAGATCAGAAAGGGCAGTGTCTGCATCTGTCTTGTATCCCCAGAGCCTAAGTCTGTATGTGGCCCACAGTTGGTGGTTTCGTGGTAAAATCCTCGCCTTCCATGCAGAAGACTGGGGTTCGATTCCCGGCCAGTGCAGTAGAGGCTTGCGTGTTACTGAAACCAGTGGAACTTCCAAACTAAGACAGACTAGGAAGAAAGACCCGGCGATCTACTACTAAGAATCAGTCAATGAAAACCTTACGGATCACGAGGTCTGATCGCCAACCCATCATGAGGACGGCACGGGACCCGGTAGCGATTTGTTCTATTGTGCATGGGGCGGCCATGTGTGGGGCCCTTTCCACCGCAGCTAACAACAGATACCTAGGAAAGTTTGGAACGAACGAATGACTACTGTCCCCACTTCACAGATGGGAAGACTGAAGGCTGTAATCATTAAGGACCTGTCCCAAGCCCCCGAGGCTGAACAAGATGGCCCGTCTGGAGACCTAGGGGAAGTGGGCTGGATAACGATGGGCCAGGGGTCGGGGGACCTGAGCTCGCTGGGAGGGTCGCCC
>NW_004444101.1:792944-801467 GCF_000243295.1 Trichechus manatus latirostris | reverse complement strand
GCGGCGGGAAAGATCGGAACCCTCTCTGTGCCCTGCGCGCTCCGGGCCGGTGAGGCCCCGGCTGCGGCCTGTCCCTGCCGGAAGTGAGGGTACCCCCGGTCCCTGTCCCTGTCCCTTCAGGGCACCCCCCCACCCCCGGCGCCCTTAGTGGTGCCCTGACCCCAGCAGCCGTCGCCCGTCCGAGGGCGAAGAGCACGGAGAGAACCAGCCATGTCGAACGCGTAAGTGATGGGCCCTGGCCTGCTCCCCACCAGCCACGGGTGATGAGCCCCGAAGATGCCATAGCAAGCTATTCCCTTCTCTCCCCTTCCCTTCCCTTTCCTCACTTTCTCTTCTCTCACCTTCTCTTCCCTTCTCTTCTCATACCTTTTCTTCTCTTCTCTGACCTTCTATTCTCCTCTCTTTCCTTATCTTACCTTCTACTCTCCCTCCATTAATCTCCTCTCCCCTTTTTCCTTCTTCCCCTCCCTTCCTTGCTACCTTTTTTGCAAATTCATATATGCCTCAGGATAGAGTACAGCTTCTTGTGGAAGAGGTCTACTGCCCCCTTGAAGATTAGCTCCTTGCCATGACCACTGCTTATGCCCCCTAAGCCCCTGTTGACGTATTCTTGAGGAAGCAGTACATTTGTGTTACCTGCTTTTTTTGCTATTCTTTCACAGTAAAAAGTGGGTTGCTTTGTGAAAACATCTAGGTCCCAATATTTAAGTCAAGGAAGATCTTGAGGCAGATTTACTATCCTACTTTCCTTTTTATCAAGGAACCACAGCTGGTCGTGTACAAGATAGGAAATAATCCATCCCTCTACCATTTAAGAGCCTTTCCACCATGGTTGTCTCATTTGAGCTCCATAATAATCATTTCAAACATGTACTTTATGTATAAATAGTAGAACCTGTGTGGGTGCTGTTCTACATGCTTGAAATAGAATAACTCTTTTAATCTTCACAACAACCCTATAACATAGGTGCTGTTGTATTATTTTTTTTTTTTATTTTACAAATGAGGAAACTTAGTCACTGTCTTAGTCATCTAGTGCTGCTATAACAAATACCACAAGTGGATGCCTTCAACAAACAGAAATTTATTTTCTCACAGTTTAGGAGGCTAAAAGTCCAAATTCAGGGCACTGGCTCGAGGGGAAGGCTTTCTCTCTCTGTCAGCTCTGGAGGAAGGTGCTTGTCTCTTCACTTTCTGCTTCCTGGTTCCTTGGAGATCTCCATGTGCCTTGGCATCAATCTTCCGCAGGTTCTAGGAGGTTGTCAGTGCAGGGACCCCAGGTCCAAAGTACGCTCTCTGCTCCCAGCTCTTCTTTCTTGCTAGTAGTGAGGTCCCTCCCTTCTCTGCTTGCTTCTCTCTCCTTTTATCTCTTGTAAGATAAATGATGTGACTCACACTTGAGTAAGGGTGTGACTTGAGTAAGGGTGTGACTTGACTCAAGTCACACTCTCTTGTAAGGCAATGACTCAAGGTACACCTCCCACTGATCCTGCCTCATTAACATATAGAGATTAGGATTTAGAACACATCACAAAATGGAGGTTAATTACATCAAATCACAAAATGGATGACAACCACACAATACTGGGAGTCATAACCTAGCCTAGTTGACACATGTTTTTTGGGGACAAAATTTAATCCATGACTGTCACAAAGAGACCAAGTAGCTCAGACAGCAAGTAGACGGCGCCAACTCCAGCAGTATGGCTCCAGCTTGCACTCTTACTAATACTAACCTACCTTTCTAGTCAAGTAAGTAGGAGCAGAGAGATTAAGGACTTGCCGAGGTTTTGCAGGTGGTTGTGATCTGGAGTTCAATTTTGGGCATGTTGAGTTTGAAGTGCTTCTTGGATATCAACTAGGCAGTTGAATACTCAAGTCTGGAATTCAGGAGACAGGTCTGTGTATTAAGTATAAATCTGAGACCTGTTGGCATATAGTGGTATTTATGAGACATGGAATGAGTATAGGTAGAAGGGAGAGAAAGGGTCCAAGGATGGAGCCTTGGGCATTCCAGAGGTAAGAGACTGGAGAGAAGAGGAGAAACCAACAGAGGAAACTAAGGAGTGACCAGTGAGGAAGAAGCAAAATCAAGAGAGTGTGGTGCCCTGGAAACCAGGTGAAAAAACAGAGTATTTCTTGGAGGAGGGAGTAGTTGGCTCTGTCAAATGCCACTGAGACAAGTCAGAGGAGAACTGAGAAATGACGTTGGGATTTAGCAAAGTGCAGGCTACTGATGAGCTTGCCAGGAGCTGATTCAGGGAGTGATGGAATAGAAAGTGCAGTGCTCTGAATCACTTTTGTGTGGCCCTTCTCTCCATGGTCTTGTAACTCCCACTCAAAAGATTGGGTGGAACTATGCAAATAAGGTAATTGTGGCCCACCAAGAGGATTGGTCTGCTTTTCCATCCTGCTAAGCTTAAGATGAGCCATCCCAGAGACAAAGAGGAGAGGATATCATCACCGCCAAGGTAGAAGAGCCAGGAGTGGCGTGCATCCTTTGGACCCAGGATCCCTGTGCTGAGAAGCTCCTGGAACCAGGAGACCAACAGAGAGAGAGCTTAACACTGAAGTAAGCAAGAAGTGGTGGCAGAGAAACAGCAGCAGGAGAGACCGGCAGGAGATGGCGCAGTGGGCTTCCCGGCCCACGAAGTGAGAAGGCTGAGTGCCTTTGGGCAGGAGGCTTGCTGGAGGAGTAGGGTGCTTCCAGGCTCTTAGTGGAGCTAGGTTTGCCGACCCTCGAAGCTAGAGCTGAGCGCCTTCGGGCCAAGGCTTACTGGTGGAGTGGGGTGCCTCAGGGCTCTTATTGGTAGAGCTAAAAGAGCTCTGTAGCACTTGCCTGAGCAGGGCAGAGTCCGAGGGCCAGAGAGGCATGCTGGCTGTCCTGATGGAAGAAGTGTATCCTGAGTGTTCCTGAACCTGAATTGTAAACTGTTACTTCCTAATAAACCCCATCATCGTGAGTATAGTCTGTGAGTCCTGTGTGGCCATTGCAATGAATTATTGAACTCAGCAGAGAAGTAGAGAGTGCCATGGGAGGGACGGTTGGTGTCAGAATTGGTAAAGGTGGTGGAGAGAGGAGGCATGTCTGACCTCTACCTCAGAGGAATCAGCCTAGGGCCATTGATCTTGATTCTCCTTACCCCTCATGAAGTTAGAAGGGGTCTGATGACGCTCCTACGCCATTTTTACAAAAGATTGACTAAAGAGGGACTAAACCTAACCAGTAGTCATTGGGTTGATTCTAACTCATGGTGGCCCCGTGTAGACAGTGAGCATAGCTGACTTTTCAGAGGAGTTTTGGTGAAAAGGAAAGGAAATGGAGTGGTAGCTGGTGGTAGGGGAAATGGAGTCAGGAGATGGATTTTTTTAAATATGGGAAAAAAATAGCATGTTTGTTTACTGAAAGTAGTGGCCCAATCGTAAGGAAAGAGAGGATGATTTAGGAGGAGGGAGAGTGGGGTGATGCTGTTCGTAGTGTGACGGCGTGGCACCCAGTGGATTGCTTGAGGTATCGGCTTTCGTTGCAAGAGCTCAGGTAGTTTATCAACGGGCTTGGTGGCAGGGTAGAGTGCATCAGTGAAGATGCTGTTCGCTGGGGATCCTGGTGGGGACCGAGAAAGTCTCAGTTGGCAGATGATGGCAACAGTGAGGGGCAGTGGGGGATACCATCTGATGAAATGAGATTCAGAATTGGGGGTGCTTGAGGGAGAGAGGGAGAATGGTCTGGACGTGACGGTGAGAGCCAGGAGGCCCTTGACCCAGTTCCACACCCAGCACTGTGGGTGCTCAGGGAGAGAAGGAGCCTCTAGTCGAGAGGGCTGTGGGGGGTGGGGTGGGTTTCCCTCAGCAAGAAGGTGGAGGGGATGTTCAGGGAAGAAGATGGGAACCTAGATAATGCTGGGGAATTAGACGTTTGTATCATGCATCAAAGGAGCCCTGGTGGTGCAGTGGTTAAGCACTTGGCTGCTAACCAAAGGGTCAACAGTTCAAACCCACTAGCTGCTCTACAGGAGAAAGATATGGCAGTTTGCTTCTGCCCTATGGGACAGTTCTACTCTGTGCTATAGGGTCGCTATGAGTCGGAATCTGCTGGATGGCAATGGATTTTTGTTTGCTTGTTTGTTTTTTTATGGATCAAGTATAAAGTCACTTGGGAAGAATTCCCACTTTGTAGTATCTGTATTTCCCATTGAGTTGCATGCTCTGTCTGAATGTTCACGACACCCCCACCCCAACCCCCGCCAGCTATAGGAAAACTGCCAAGTGGTAGAAATAATGATCTGTTCTTTTTCAACTGTCATAATCATACATCTCCACCCCCAGTCCTCCTCGCTTCAGAGCTGCAACATCTCTAGGTCCTGTGCTCAAGTCTGAAACCAATCACATATTTTTTTTAAAAATCAAGTCGTCTCATGGATAAAATACTATCTTCTCTTTACAAGGTGCATTTAAAACGTCAAGAACACGTCCACTTCTGTTCTCCCATTCCCACAGTAATCCTCTGCGGTGTCCAGGGTGGGTATTATTATCCGTGTTTGACACTTGAGGAAGCGTAGGCTTAAAGAGGTTAAGTGACCTGCCAGAGACAAGGAAACGAACTGCCGTAGGAGACAGGCCCTGGTTTTCATTTACAGCATTTTTTCCTTTAAAAGGCGTCTTGCTGTGCCCAAGAGAAATGAAAACATACGTCCACACACAACTTTGTACACATAAATGTTCATAGCAGCACTATTCGCAATAGCCCAAAAGTGGAAACAACCCAAATGTCCATCAACAGATAAATGGGTAACGGAGATGTTATATATCTGTACAATGGAATGTTACTCATCCATAAACAAAAGTGACATCATGCTACAACGTGGATGGGCCTTGAAAACTCATGCTGAGTGAAAGAGGCCACTGACAAAGGCCACATATTGTATGATCCCATTTATATGAAATGCCCAGAATAGGCAAATCCGTAGATAGAAAGTAGTTGTTAGGGCCTGGGGGGTAGGGGTGGGAAATGAGGAGTGACTGCTAATGGGCAAGGGATTTCTTTTTGGGATAATGAAAATGTTCTAAAATTGAATAATGGTGATGGTTGCATAATCTTGTGTGTGTATTAAAAACTGCTGAACAGTATGCTTTGAAGGGGTGAATTTTATGGTATGTGAATTGTCTTAGTTACCTAGTGCTGCTATAACAGAAATACCACAAGTGGATGGCTTTAACGAAGAGAAATTTATTTTCTCACAGTCTAGGAGGCTAGAAGTCCAAATTCAGGGCATCACCTCCAGGGGAAGGCTTTCTCTCTCTGTCAGCTCTGAAAGAAGGTCCTTCTTATCAATCTTCCCCTGAACTAGGAGCTTCTCCGCACAGGAAACCCAAGTCCAAAGGACGCGCTCTGCTCCCGGTGCTTCTTTCTTGGTGGTGTGAGGTCCCCACTGTCTGCTTGCTTCACTTTTCTTTTATCTCTTGTAAGATAAAAGATGGTGAAGGCCACACTCCAGGGAAACCCTCTTTTACATTGGATTAGGAATGTGACCTTAGTAAGGGTGTTACAATCCTACCCTAATCCTCTTTAACATGAAATTACAATCACAAAATGGAGGACAACCACACAATACTGGGAATCATGGCCTAACCAAGTGGGCACATATTTTGGGGGGGGGGGTCACAATTCAATCCGTGACATGAATTATGTCTCAATAACAAAAGCCAATAACCAGTTGCCATTAAGATGGCTCCAACTCGGGGCGCCCCCATGTGTGTCAAAGTAGAACTGTGTTCCACAGGATTTTCAGTGGCTGATTTTTTGGAAGTAGATCACCAGGCCTTTCTTTGGAGTTTCCTCTGGGTGGACTGGAGCCTCCAACTCTTCAGTCAGCAGCCGAGCACATTAACCATTTGTACCACCCAGGAACTCCTCTTAAATGCTGGGTATGTTATATTCCATTAAATCTGCTGTGGTTTCCCCAGGTGGAATCAGGAGGGAGCCTGCTCAACCCAAGATCCCTTGCTGTAGACACCATGCCCCTTAGGAGGTTTTGGGTCTTTTTTGTGGGGTTCAAGTCACGGCGTTTATGGGGACAGCCTCGTTAGGGTATTGTACAACCTTAATGCTTGCTTGTGTTAAATGTTTTGAAGTCTGATAGGATGCCTTTAATCTTTTACTGTCTACTGCACACCCCTCCATTTTTAAATTATTGCTAGGTTCAGTTATAGATTCTCTGTTATGTTATTATCCAAGTCTTTGTAATATTAAATTTGCATGTCATTCTCAAGAGTTCGCTGTCTTTGTATGTTGTTTCTTGAGGCTGGAACAGATACCCCCTTCTGCTTGTTCACATGTTTTTTATAGCTGCAGCTAGAATTCTCGAATTCCCTTCAGCTAGATCTTGTGTAGCCTGTACCATGTTGCCTCTTAAATATTTAATGTTCTTCACTGGTACTGTGCGTGGGGGTGGTTGTTTTCATTTTTTCTCCGCACTTGGTTTTTGTAGTTTTTATCTGTGTCTTGCAACTTTGCAGCACAAATTTACAGATTGTGTTTTGTTCTGATTTCCTTGGGTTTTTCAGTGATGCCATTTCCAAGCAGTGGTTTTAAAAATCTTTTGTATTAATTCCTCTAATACCTCCTTCGTCCTTTTGGGCCTGCTTTTTGAGGGTACGTTTCTGGTGTTTCTTCACTGGAAATAATTTGGGTCTCTGGTTTTTAGTGTTTTGAAGGGGACATCTCCTATTGCTTGAGGGTGTGGGGTGGGAATTTTCCATCAGGAATGCGCCACAAGTTAAGATTTATTGAGCATCTTGGCGTCTTGGAAATAATTTACGGTTGGTGGTGTTGTTCTGTTGCAGTATTAAGTTAAGCTTTCCTTTAGGATGAAATTGCATTCCTGGGGTGACCCTTCCTTGGCCAGAGGCATCTGGGCTTTTGATCTGGGCTGTGTGCTGTTTTCTAAGCGGAATTTCAGACTCTAAACAGAACTAGCCAGTGATCTTCTTTAACGTTGCCCTGTCAGGTTGAAGCCCCAAACCGTGTTTAGTCCTAAAAACAAACCAAGGCGTTTTTCTATGTTGCACGTTAACAGTCGTTGAACCTGTTAGCATTCTCAGCCCGTGTCACCTCTCAGGTCAGGAGACACCTGGGGGTCACTGTCCCTCCTCAGATTCTAGGAGTCTGGGCTTTGTTAAACTAAGAACATGCTCAAGTTTTTATACGTTCATAATTTTACATTGTGATATAAAGATAAAGCAGAGATGCAATAAGCTCTTGTCCATCGTCATACCAAGAATATCAGTTCCTCACAACAGAGAGTCCCTGATGGAGGAGGAGAAGGGTGGGGTACAGAACTCAAATTCATGTAAAAAGACCAGACTTAATGGTCTGACTGAGACTGGAGGAACCCGAGAAAGCATGGCTCCCGGACTCTCTGTCAACACACAACTAAAACCGTTCCCGAGGCCACCTCTTCAGACAAAGAGTGGACAGGACTGTGGGACATAAAATGATACTCGTGAAGAGTGTGCTTCTTAGCTCAAGTAGATACATGAGACTAAATGGGCAGCTTCTGTCCGGAGGCGAGATGAGAAGGCAGAGAGGGTTAGGAGCTGGTTGAGTGGACGTGGGAAATCAGGGGTGGAAAGGAGGAGTGTGCTGTCTCAGTACAGGGGGAGCAATTAGGGTCACGTAACAATGTGTGTACAAATTTTTGGATAAGAAAACTAACTTGAAATGTCAACTTTCACTTAAACTACAACAATAAACCAAAAAAAAAGAATATCAGTTCCCGTCATCTTCTTGTGTGGCTCCTACCCTCTCCTCTTTGCTTGTCATTTGAGGCATGGCCAACAGAATTGCAGAATATTCCCGATGCTTTGAACAGGTGGAAGATGTTGCTTTTCTTATGACTGTACTTTTGTGGGGTGGTGGTGGTTGGTCCTGGAAAATGGCATTGCTTCTTCATCGTTTATCATGCAGGGGCGAAAATGTCCTGTGCTGAATGGAATTAACATTTTCTGATAATAACGTTCCCTTTTATCATCACGTTGTCTAGCACCGTGCTCTTGCACTAGCAAGATCTCTTCGTCGTGGTAAGCTTTGTGGAGTCTGGTGTTGGGGTGCGGCTGGGATGGCGTGCCCCTTGGCAGCGTCCGGTATCCTAGCACAGTGGAGTGTTGGGGCAGGCGAGGACGTTTTTGTAACTCCTCAGTCTGTGTCTTGTTGTGGTGTTATCACAAGTGTGCCACGTGATTTATCACCCTGCTGTGCTTCCTTACACATGTTGTCATTGTTAGTTACCATCGGCTTGATTCTGACTCGTGGCAACCCCACGTGTGCGGAGTAGAACTGCTCCATAAGGTTTTCGAGGCTGTGACCTTTCGGACGCAGAGCACCAGGCCTGTCTTCTGAGGTTCCTCTACGTGGATTTGAACCACCAGCCTTTTGGTTGGTAGTCCAGCACTTAGGCATTTGCATTCCCAAGGGCTCCTCCTTAACAACAGGAGGCAATTAAGTTAGCGGCTAAGAGCTTGAAC
>NW_004444101.1:787641-792176 GCF_000243295.1 Trichechus manatus latirostris | reverse complement strand
CAGAATATTTAAAGACCCCTCCCCCAAATCAATTGTTAAATAACACTAAAGCAATCCTGTTTGAAATGGGCAAAGCAAAAGACCAAGCATTTAAGGATGAGAACTTGCAAATGGCCACTACTTTCATGACAAGATGCTCAGTCCACTAGCGCTCGGCTGCAGGCACATGAACATGGGGAGGTGCCATTTCTTGAGCTATTGAGGTGGCGTATTTGGTGGTGGTGGTGGTGGGCGAAGAGCTGGGAGTACAATATCCCAACACAGTGGAATGTTGGGGCAGGAGAAGAGATCTGTTGTTAACATCTGTGCCAGATGGGCCTAGAACCACACAAATCTGAGTTCAGATGCTGGTCTCACCTTGTAGGAGCCACGTGGCCTTAACAAATGATCCCATTCGCCCCGGTCAGCGGGAATAATATGAACACCCATTTCATAGGATGTTGTGAAGGTGATGTGAGAGATGTGTGCTGAGCTGTAGCTCAGTAGATGGCATGTCATCAGTGCTTCAGAAAGTAATTTCTGCTCTTTATTATTCATAGGGAAGTAGGGAGCATGTTTGCAGAATGGCAGATGGGGGACTGGGGCATAAATGCCTGAGGAGGGAACACTCACTGGTGGCACTGGTCGACGAGGGGCTCTCAGTTAAACATGGTGGACCGAGCACACCTGTTATCTCCACTCCCTCTTAGATTATCTCTAAAATGGCGGTACAGGGTTTACTCTTCAGTAACTATTGGGTTAACAGTATACCAGCCACTTTTTATGCCTCTGGACCTTGTAGGTAGTATGTTATTCTGGCTTTAATGTGTTTAGCGTCAAGGTGGGTCCCTTTTGACACGTGTGAAGCTCAGCAGACCGGAGTTGGAGCCTCATTGTTGTGTAGGTTGAGTGTTCTATCAGGTGATGCTTCCTGGATGTGTTAGCTTTGTAAACTTTAGTGAACCTTTATTTCTGTGAGATAAGGCTTGCAAGCATAATTACGGCTTTCCTGTGTGGTAGTTAGGGAGCCCTGATGGGTTTGTTTTGGTTTTTCTGTGTCAAAATTTGGAAAGCTAGAGGTTATCCACGTAACCTAATGCAATGGTGCCCACAGTAAATTCACTATTTGGTTCTTGTTGGTATATTGTCATACCGCAGGTCAGTGGCACCAGAGTGGCGTCCTTATAAAGAGAGAGTAGTTTGGAGACACGGACACACAGAGGGAAGAAGGCCATGTGATCATAGTTCTCAAAATCCATATTACCAACCAAAAATTTAAACACACTCAATTAGTAAGCATGCATTCCTACACTGAAAACACATGACATCAAAAAATATATTTTTTAATAAGAATTGGTAACGGAAGGGTTATAAGGCTTTAAACTCATGAGGGCAGAGAGAGCATTTGAGTGTATGACAAGGGAAATCAAGAAAATGCAGGAAATGGAAAGCAGACACGGATGAGAGGGAATAGACTTAGAGCTGAGAACGCGGAACCCAAAGGCCAGCAAAAGGGAAGCCATAACACACCAGCCCTTCCCAGGCAAAACCCTGGGAGGAGGGAGGCTGGACAGCCTTGGACTTCTGAGGTGGGGCTGGAAACAGGAGGGAAAATGGTCAGGACCCTGCCTAGCCCCACCCCAAGGCGAAGCCTACTAGTTGACAAGCCCCTTCCCAGGCACACTGTACTTCCAGTTAGCTTTTCAGTGCTTGTTCTTAAATATAAAAGGAGAGCCAAAAGTTACCTTGTTGTGGGTTGAATTATGGCCCCCAAAAGGATATGTTGAAATCCTAACACCCAGAACCCATGAATGTGACCTTATTTGGATGTAGGGTCTTTACGGATATTATCAAGTTAAGACGAGGTCATACTGGACTAAGATCCACCCTCACTCCCGTGACTGGCGTCTTTATAAAGAGAGAGCAGTTTGGAGACACAGACACACAGAGGGAAGAAGGTCATGTGCAGACAATGGAGTGATGCATCTATGAGCCAAGGAATGCCAAGGGTTGCTGGCAGCCGCCAGAGCCTAGGAGAGGCAGGGAAGGCCCTAGAGCCCACAGAGCGCATGGCCCTAGAAGCTTGATTTCAGCTTCTAGGCTCCAGAACTGTGAGACAATTAATTTCTGTTTTTATAAGCCACCCAAGAGATCAGCAGTCAGCGGTCTAAATGCTCGTGTGGCTATCCACAACCAGTCCTCCTGTTTCCAGCCGCACTCAGAAGTCCAAGGCTGTCTACCCTTCCTCCTCCCAGGATTTTGCCTGAGAAGTGCTGGAATGTTACGGCTCCCCTTTGCTGGCCTTTGGATTCTGCGTTCTCAGCTCAAAGTCTCTTCCCACTCATTCATGTCTGGTTTCCATTTTCCTGCGCTTTCTCGATTTCTCTTGTACCTTGTGATGGAAACCTTAGGAAAACAATACACACCAAAATTTGAAAAGTAAACAATGTCTCCACCATGAATGTGTTCATCAGAGTCTTGGGAGGAAAGGAATGGCAAACTCACACAGGGACTCTGGTAACAGGACAGTGACAAGTGTGGGCAAAGTTGGGGGACACCATTAAGGCAGGGGACTAGCAACAGCAGAGTGCTATGGAAAAATCAGTTAACTATTCTGAGTATCAACTTCTTCATCTTTTAAATGGGCATAATAATACTGGCCTTACAGGTATAGTGAGGAATGACTTCATTTCATTTAGGCAAAATGCTCTTGAAACTGTTCATAGTAATAATAGTAGTGGTTCCAAAAGACACATGCGCGTCAAAACAGCACCTAAATTGTCTAAAGAACCTCGCAGCAACATACAGTATTTTTAACTCATACTTGATTATGCATTTTATTTTGAGATTCCAGGTGTCTAGTATGTATGCCTTGCGATGTAATTTTTACTTACTGTGTTGTCTGTCTTCCCTCAGAATGTATAATAAGATATGGCATCAGACCCAAGAAGCCCTCAATTCTTTGCTTGACAAAGAGTCTCAGAAGATAGACCCCCATAAAAATCAAGTTTTCATCTTCCAAATGTTAGCCACCTTCTACATAAAATACATACAGATCTTTAGAAAGCTGGAGAATGTCTATGACCAGATAGTCCATCCACAAAAGCGAATACTGATCCGGAAAATGCTGGATGGGGTGATGGGTCGCATCCTGGAGCTGAAGAATGAAATGGTCGAGTTGGAATTCACCGAGTTTCACTATTTTGATGACATTTTACAGGACCTAAAGTTGGCTCCTGTAAGTACCCTCTTTTTTTTGACTTATTAGTTTCTTTTTGCTTTAAATAAGATATGTTAGCCTGTAACCAATATACTACATACTTTCTAGACATATTTACTGGTTGTTTGGTAGTAAAAATTGAAACATAGCCCTTCTATTAGACTCTATTGTCTTGGACAAGACAAAGATTGGGTTCCCCTTAGTTCTTGACACCTATGGATCTTTCCACAGTCCTTGGGTCTGTTGGGAGCCCTGGTGGTGCAGTGGTTAAGAGTGATGGCTGCTAACCAGAAAGGTCAGCAGTTCGAATCCACCAGCCACTCCTTGGAAACCCTATAGGGCAGTTCTTCTCCCTATAGGGTCGCTATGAATCAGAATCTACTGTGCGGCAGTGGGTTTTTTTGGTTTGATCTGGGTCTTTTGGGCACTGAGGTTCTGTCTTAATGGACACCGTAGTATCTACCCAGGCCTGATGGAGTAGAGTCTCCTGGGCCTTTCATACATGTCCTGTGGCACAAATCCTCCCAGTCCCCAGTAGTAGGGGCCCGCTATTCTGTTTCCATGGGGAATCTCTCTCTGGCTTTATTTCCCCCACCATCTTCTGGATGAGTAGCCTTTTGGTTGCTGGTTCCTGATCCCCAGCTGGGTGCATCTCTTCCTTTGATTTGGGCCAGTGGTGACTCAGGGGGATGTATGGCCATGGGCCTTCTAGCGTCATACTCCAAAGGGCTTGCTCGGATGCTGTGGAGCTCCCCCTGTTGGCCCCTGGTAGCACAGCACCCTCCTGTGACCATTCTCACCCTCGCTGCCCTCCTGACCCTGTGCCCTTTTGACCCTGCGCTGCAATCTGACCCTCGCTGCCAGACACCCTGGTTCTCGTCTCTCTGTCTGTCTGTCTGTCTGTCTGGGTCTTCCAGGGGCAGCTGGACACTCTGCTTCGGTGTCATAGCTCTGTAGGCCCACCTTTCATTTAAAGGGAACGTTTCTCTAAAATAAACTTAAAAGGAGAAAGTGGTACATTTTGCACACGGGATTTGATGTTTCTTGCCCTTGAAAATAGGTGGGCTTCTACAAAGGTTATGTTTCTTTCTGGGATAGACTCTCCTAGCATTATCGCTGCATTTTAGCAGAGTGAGCCACAGAGAGGGACTGAGATGAAGGGAAATGTCCACGGTCATTCCAGACATGTTTGCTTCGTTCCTTTATGAAAGCATGGATTGAGTCAACAGATATTTAGGTCAGGTGCCCTCAGCCAACCTTTATGAAAATGTCAACAGCAACTTAGGTTAAATATGAAACCAATAGTTGTTAAATCATATTCCTAAATTTAAGGACT
>NW_004444101.1:785910-786954 GCF_000243295.1 Trichechus manatus latirostris | reverse complement strand
TCTGTAGAAAGGAGGGAGAGGAAGGAAGAGGAGGGACAAAACAGATTCACCAAGAGGAGCAGAAGGGAATGGCAGAGTCCTGGAGGTGTCTTCACCTCTGGGCACGTCCCTGTGGCTGACAGACACCAGCTGTGTCCTGTCCTGGGTGCGACCAGTTCCCAGAATCTTCCTATTTGTGCCCCATTAGGCTAAGCTAGCCAGAAGATTGTTTCTGTAACCTGCCCCATAAGGAGCCTTTCCTGATAGAGCCAAGTAGAGAAGCATGGAAGGAAGAGAGGGTTTCTCTGCCACCGGAAGTTACCTGGGTTTCACCCCACAGAGACTGGGAAAGCCCAGGATCTCTGAGGTGGATGGAGACCCCGCAGCAAGCCCAGAACAATTGCTACGTATCTTCCACTCTTTTCTAATCTCAATTGCTCTGCTTCCTCACCCTCAGAATCCTAAATGGGCCATATGCAGCCATGTTGATAAGATTTTGTCTTAAAGGTTGCAAAAGCACAACACTTGACCATGCTTATTTATAAATACCATCACAACCTTAAATAAATACATAACTATCGTCTGACCACCACACTCACCTACTGGACCCTGGATCACCCATAAAAACTCCATTAGCCTAACAAAAGTTTTGGCCTTCAAAAGGCATTGCTACCTCCCAGAAATCCTGGAAGTAGTGTCCTACCAAGTCCTAAACAGGATAGCTCCTTATGCTGTAATATCTTTTTAGGGCAAGGCCTGTTGAAAATACCTCAGGTTGGGGGCAAGGTGTGGGGAGTCACACCCGGAATGAACAAAAAAGGAAACTGACTCCGAGGATTCGAACCTTAGCTTTTCCTGGTCAGCTGGTCCACCAAGAGGTGGCCTGACATGTCTGATGGAGAGTCAAGGCCGGTGTTTCTCAGTGGGGTTGGTCAAGAGCCTCCACATCCTTTAAGAATGCTTCTGCAACCCTTATTATTGAACTTGGACTAGTAAATCTCACTCATTTGACTTCCACTAAGTTGAACCCTTTGCTAAGTTAAACAAGTGAAGGATTGAAGCTTA
>NW_004444101.1:783192-785138 GCF_000243295.1 Trichechus manatus latirostris | reverse complement strand
TTTTTTTTTTTTTAATAATTTATATTTTTATCACTGAACATGTACAGAGCAAAACATACACCAATTCAACAATTTCTACATGTACAATTCAGCAGCATTGATCTCATTCTTCAAGTTGTGCAACCATTCTCACCCTCCTTTTCTGAATTATTCCTCCACCATTCACCTGAACCTGCTGCCCCCTAAATTTCTCCTCTAACCTTTCGAGTTGCTGTTGTCAGTTTCACCCCATGTAGACAGTTCTTACCAGAGCACAACTGAAAGCAAGCGTTTCGCTGTGCATGTTCTTACTGTGGTTTGTGCATGGATTGGAGTCCTCAAATTGTGACAAAAATACTTCTTTGCTTATTTTTTTTCTTTCGTAGCAACAATTAGATATTCCCATTCCCAGGTATTTTTTGAAGGAGAAGTTGGAAGTAATAAAAGGAAGAGAGAAAATGCTTGCTCAGATATTAGCCGACAGTGAATTAGCTACAACGAGCATGGTTGGTATATCATTTTAACAAAAATTAGTCCATAATGTATTAATTCTCCTTTTTCTGATGTTCCTAATTGTGTGAGAAACAATTAGATTGTTTTCGGTATGAGGAGAGCAGCAGCATGCCTTGTCATACAGCACGTGAGAAGACGCATAAACTTTTGAATGTCTTTTTGGTGATTCATCATCATTTTTCAAGAACTAGTGATCAAGATAAATAGTGATCCAAATAAAATGTTTTGTTGGTTACATCAGTATTTTTAAGATTATTGAGTAGATTATCAATTCAGTTTAATTTTTCACCCCAAATTCACGTAGCCTAAAGTCAGAAACAATTACAATTTTTATGCAAATCCCACATGCCTTCCACGTTTGTTTGCCAACCACGCCCTCTCCCTGCAAGGTATTTTTGTAAGTGAACTATGCTAATTTTTACAGCAATATGTAAAAAAAAAAACTGGCATAGCAGCAGCTTATGAAAATACTTGGGGGTGGGGCAGCGTTCATCAGACACAGGGGAGCCTTCAGCACTTCATTCAGGCCCCCCAAGGGAATCCCCGGCAGGAAGCCTGAAGAGCAGTGCAGAATTCACTGAAGGTCTTACAGAGAAAGGAAGAGGGGAGATGACATCGTACCACCATTGGCAAGACACTAAAGGTTTATCTCTGCTGATTCTCTTACCCCACAGTCCCTCCACCGTGCTATGTCTGAAGAATCGGCCATTGAAAACCCCATGGAGCAGTTCTACTCTGGCACCACACACGGGGTCACCATGAGTCAGGGTTGGTTTTACTGGTTGGCCTCCTTCCAGCCCCTGTGACACGCACAGACACCCCCAAGCCGGCAGTGCACAGGGCTTCTCTCAACCATGGGGGCACAGCAGGGCCTCACCCCGAGCAGGCCTAGAGCTCACGCAGGCCTCTGGCATCCCCGCCCCTCCGCTTGTCCCTCATTCCTCAAGGCAGGGCACGACCCCTCTCTGACTCGCCTCTACATACCCCACCTGGGAGCTCTGAAGACAAAATTTCACTGCTCGAGCTCACTGGTTTCTGTTTTAACAGCACCCATCACGTTTGGATGGTCTCAAATAGAAATGGATAGATCCTGAAAGCCGTTTCACGTATGAAACTGAATTAAATACTCCGAAAGCCATTTTAAAATCAGTCCTACTCACTGGATCCCTCTGTAACTGATTTTAAGCTCAGTATTTTACAGCATGTATATTTTAAGATTTACATTCATATATTAGAAATTTGTTTTTAATTTTTATGTTTCTACTGTTAAGCTAATGGAACATTGATAGCAATTCAGGTTTTATTAGATCCATTTTATTGACATTTCTAGTAAAGTTTGCTGCCAACTGAAAATATTATGGAGCTAATTAAAGAGTGTAAGTCCCTGGTGACATATATGGTTAAGCACTCCATTACTAGCCACAAGGTTGGTGATTCAAACCCACCCAGAAGCA
>NW_004444101.1:771480-782681 GCF_000243295.1 Trichechus manatus latirostris | reverse complement strand
AAGCAAATCTACCTCCAAGAATATAGAGTCAAGCAAAGCAAGCTGCTCAGTGACAGACTCCCAGACGTGGCAGCCGCCGCACTGTCCATTCAGAAGGTGCAAATGTGGGGTCTTTGGCGCGGGGGTGAGGTGGGGGCGGGGGATGAGGTGTCTTGACAGCCAGAGATGCATCCCAGGGTGGGAGATGGAACTTCAAAACTCAAAATTTAAAATTTTACCTTTAGTACAACTGTATTAAATTCCTGAAGGACTCATTAACTCACCTTGGGGAACCTAGTAGCTAAGCTTGTTCTTATTTCAGATTTTTATTATAAATTGGTATTAAACTCAAGTCTTTTTTTTTTTTTATTGTGGCGAAACTATTCACACCAAACCATTCACCAATACAACAACTTCCTCATTTACAAGTCAATGGCACTGAGTACACTTTTTGTGTTGTGCCCCTGGCTTAGTCATCTAGTGCTGCTATAACGGAAATACCACAAGTGGGTGGCTTTAACAAACAGAAATTTATTCTCTCATAGGCTAGGGGGCTAGAAGTCCAAACTGAGGGTGCCAGCTCCAAGGGAAGGCTTTCTGTCTCTGTTGGCTCTGGGAGAAGGTCCTTGTCATCTATCTTCCTCTGGTTTAGGAGCTTCTCGGTGCAGGGACCTCGGGTCCAAAGGACCTACTCTGTTCCCAGCATTTCTTTCTTGGTGGCATGAGGTCCCTCTCCTCTCTGTTTGCTTCTGTCTTTTGTATCTCAGAAGAGATTGACTCAAGATACAACCTAATCCTGTAGATTGAGTGCTGCCTCATTAACATAACTGCCTCTAATCCTTCCTCATTAACATCACAGAGGCGGGATTCACAACACATAGGATAATCATGTCAGATCACAAAATGGTGGAGGACCCCATAACACTGAGAATCATGGCCTAGCCAAGGTAACGCACATTTTTGGGGGACACAATTCAATCTGTAACAGCCACCATTGTTGCTATCCTTCTCCAAGATATTCCAACACAACATAAACTCAATGGCCTCAAAACAAATCTAGGCCTTTTATTCAATTATTTTAATAGATGGTGGACAATTGCTGGAAAGATTGTTGCTAAAATTCAATAAGGATGTCAATCCTTAAGGAATTGAAAAATACATTGACATAGAGACATGTAATTACAGAAGGAAGACAAGGGCTATCACCCGCTAGGTTGCAGAAATGTAGACCATTTTAGAAAATTCCAGTGACGGTCAATAATAGCTGGTCATCGATGTTCTTTTCAGAAGTGGGCCATAAAGTTTCTTTTATTTTGTCAAATGGGACGCATTTATTTGTACCCCATCTTTTTTTCAAATAAAGGTACCTTGGTGATGCAAACGGTTTGCGCTTGGCCCCTAACCTAAAAGGTTGGCAGTTCAAACCCACCCAGTGGCACCGTGGAAGAAAGGCCTTGGGATCTGCTTCTGTTAAGATTACAGGCAAGAAAACCCTATGGAACGGTTCTACTCTGTAACACACAGGGTCGCCATGAGTCAGAACCAACGCCACGGCAATGAGTTTGATATTTTGGCCTTTTTTTCAGCATATGATTGTTTACAGAAAAGTGCAAAGCATGGCAACGTGACACAGATTAGAACTAGGTTAGAGAGAAAATAAGCCTAAGGACATTAAGTGTTGTTGTTAGGGGCCACCGAGTCGGTTCTGACTCAGCGACGCCGCGTACAACAGAACAAAACTCTGCCCCGCTCTGCCCCATCCTCACAATCCTTGTTATGCTTGAGCCCATTGTTGCAGCCACTGTGTCAATCCATCTTCTTGTGGTTCTTCGTCTTTTTCGCTGACCCTCTACTTTACCAAGCATGATGTCCTTCTCCAGGGACTGATCCCTACTGATAACATGTCCAAAGTATGTAAGATGTAGTCTCACCGTCCTTGCTTCTAAGGAGCATTCTGGTTGTACTTCTTCCAAGACAGATGCCCATTATTTTGGCAGTCCACCGTATATTCAGTATCTGTCACCAACACCACAATTCAAAGGCGTCGATTCTTCTTCAGTCTTCCTTATTCATCGTCCAGCCTTTGCATTAAATAGAGCCTGACAGTCTGGATTCTTGTCCCTGTTGTTGTTGTTAGTTGCTGTCAGTCAGTTCTGACTCATAGTGACCCCATGCGTGCAGAGTGGGACTGTTCCATAGGATTTTCAAGGCTAAGACCTTTCAAAAGTAGATCGCCAGGCCTGTCTTCCAAGGCGCCTCTGGGTGGGTTCCAATTGCCAACCTTTAGGCTAGTAGTTGAGCACTGAACTGTTTGCACCACCCAGGGACTCCATTCCTGTAGCTAACTGTGTTTGAATGGGAGTAAGAGAGGGCTTGGGGAAGTTTTACATATGGGGCAAATCAGAGATTGTTTTCTTTCAAGTTCCTGGGGGAGATTAGAAGGGTTTTGAGAGAGCACCTTAGTTCAAGACTTGAGGTGTACAATTCTTGAAAGTCACTCTGTTAGGCTTCTTCACACTACTTTGGGAATTCTTCTTTTAAAACAATGAAGCACCACCCTTCAATCGAGCCCCACTCCCCGCAATCCAAGAGTTTCTCTAGAGGAAGCCTGGGCAGGGAGTCACATGAACAAGAATTGTGGGTCATTTCTGTGATTAGTTCTTCCCTTAAAAGTTTTGCTTGTAATCACAGAAGAAAAACTATTCCATCCATACACGCACACTCCATCCTGACTTTATGGTCGTTTTTAACATTTGGAATGTGCCACGTAAGTGGGAGAAGCCGTAAGACCACGTTTTCTGTACTGGTTTCTGTATTAAGCAAGTGACCCTTTATTTGCTTTAAGGTGTGGAGAGCCTTCCATCAGAGTAAGAAAACAGGAAAAGAGCGAGGAGAAGAGATGATCTTCCTGGGTATGGTAAGTTTTCTCATAGATGGGTATGCATCTGGTTTTAGAGGAAACAGAATCTCTAAGACTCGTGGATGTCTTTAGAGAGTGTTTGAGGGAAGAAATGAAAGCACAGTCAGTGACCAGTGACACAGGAGAGTGGAGTCCTCTGGGTCGCACAGAAGCCAGCCCAGGGGATTGGAGAGAGCGGGGAGTGCCACTTCCACATCTGTATAGGATGTGCAGACGTCCAGACGTAGAGACAGGCTGTGCACTGCTCACCACACGCTGTCCCCCACTGCTCTCAGCGTGCACGTGACGTCATTAGTACAGTCGATTCTCATTGTTCACGGTATTTGTGTTCTATAAAGTCGCTATGAAACTGATTAGCAAATCCTGAACCATTGCTCCAGGAGAGACACGGGGTTAGTGCGGTGCAATCAGTCATTTTTTTTATGGCCTTTCTATCCATGGTCTGGGAACTCCCACAGAGTGATTGGTTGGGCCCCAGTCTGGCAAGGGATTGGTCGATTTACTATGCAAACAGTGGCTTGAAAACCCACCCAGTAGGATTGAGCCCCCTGCGGTCCAGCTAGGGGATTGGTCGGTTTTGCCATCCTGCTAGGCTTATATAGGGTCCAATCCCATGGAGGTTCATAGGACTTCACTACCCTCAAGAAGAGTCTGGAGTGGAGCGTGTTGTTTGGACTGGGTCCCTGTGCTGAGAACCCCCTAGACCCTGAAAAGCGGGCTGTAACACTGAAAACAGAGAGACAGTGGGCTGGTAGGCCCATGGAGAGAGAGACGGCTGTGGTGGGCTTGCAGTCCCACGGAAGAAAGCCAGGCACTTCTGTGCAGGAGGTTTGCCTGCTGTTAAAGAGCTGTGTTACTTGCCCATGCGGGGCAGAGGAGAATGTGCCCCGTGCAACACACAGGGCAGTGTGGTAGGAGCCACGTGGGTCCTCAGGCATTGGAGGCCCAGGTAGCATGGCGGCAAGAGAGAGAACCATGTGGGCCTGGGTACCATGGTGGGAGCCGGTGGTAGAGGCCTAGAAGGGCCCAGTGGCAGAGGCTCAGGAGTTCCTGTGCAGAGGTCTTCCCGTCAGGGAGGCCCAGCAAGGCCCAGCGCCACAGCAGACGCCTCAGGAGCATGCAGGCCCCCCCTAGCTTGGTGGTAGCCAGAGGCAGCAGTGACATGAAGACAGCATCAGACCTGAACCGCAGCACGCCAGCCCACCAACATAGGAATGAACCTGGGTAATTTGGGGAAGCGTTTCTCCTTTAAGGATCTGTTCTTATTGTTTACTGTTTGTTCTCTGTAAACAATAATAATGGCTTTCACTTTGCCAACACTGTGTAAGTGTCTCTTGTGTCCTGCTCGATCACAGATGGCTGTAGCACCCATGGAGTGGTTCATGCCAGTGAGTGTACGTGTCTCATTCCTGGCAGTCTTAGGGCTGCCTGGAAGTTTGAGGCACAGCCTGTCTGCACGTGCAATACAGATAGACAGATAGGTATACAGTTAGGTTCCTGCAAGCCTCTGGCACAACATTTCTGTCAACCGAGCAATACATAACTTTGTTTTGTGTGTGTTTCTGTTTACAGACACCTTAGCATTTGGCTGCTCACCAAAAGGTTGGCAATTTGAATCCACCAGCCACTCCTTAGAAGCCCTGTGTGGCAGTTCTACTCTGTCCTACAGGGTCGCTATGAGTCAGCATTGACTCAATGGCGACAGGTTTTTTTATTTAATAGATATTGCTGATGCATCAACATTGGACTTACAGCTAACAGCACTATAACTCATGCTAAACAAAACTTACCTAACACACGTGTTTTCTCCATGAGGCACATCACAGCCTTCATGCCCTTAGGAACGCTAGGCAGCGCTTTAGCACTGCGCTTGGGGGCCATTTTCAACAGCAAAATCACCAACAAAACCCACACAAATGCAAAAACCGTGACACTAAATGTATCATAAAAAGGACAGTTGCTCACAGTGGGAGAGCTGAAACAAGGTGGAACATGGCCTCGTTCAACCTCAGCTGATTTGAACTGCCAACCTTTTGATTAGCAGCTGAGATCTTAACCACTACGCCACCAGGGTTTCCTCATTAAATATAGGCCCTGTTAAATTTGTGTTTCAGTCAGCCAACCAAGTGAACCGTTAGAGCTGCTTCCAGGCTTTCCAAGCTGTCACAGGAAATTGAGAATCTCTGCTCATTGCCTTCATGCCAACAAGCTCGGCCTAATCCAGTGTTATATTCCACCATCCTAGAACCCATTCCCACACATATTCACCAGATTTTTGTCAGTATCAATCAGCAAAATCCTATGGGTCTAATGGATCCAATGGCAACAAAGGGTTGTTGGGGTGAGTCTTGAGGAGAGTAGGCACCCCCTTGCAATGCAGCTGCTCCAGATAAGATTACTAGAGTCTTCAAAGAAGATAAGGCATAGGAAGGCAGATGTTTCCACTGGGAAGGGAAGCTCGGAGAAACTCGAGATTCACATTTCTCCGAGTCATTTGAATCTGTCCGTGGGAACCCATTCCAAGTCTCTATCCCCAATCCATCAAGTCTTCCTAACCTTCATATGAGAAACTTAGAAAGGCTGTGATTTCTCCTTGATGTTCTCACTCTGCAACCTCACAATTAAATTTTGTGATTGATTTTCAGCTGTCTTGGTCTTGTGATTACAAGAAAGAGAAGATTAATGTAGGGATACCATAGAGCTAGACTCAAATATATAGGGTTGCTATGAGTCAGAATCAACCCAACGGCAATGGGTGTGGTTTTTCTGTGTATAGAAATTGAAGCTGTCTGGTTCCTTGACTGTGACTTGAGCTAAGAGTTAAAGACCTATATTTGGCATTTTCCTGCTGTAAGAGCTGCAGTGCACTTAGAAAACTCCATCCTGTACCACAGAGCTTGTGGTCAGCATGACTTCCGTCTCAGTCAAATGTAGCATTCATCTGGTCTCCTAAGATACCTTCGGGCCATCATGGCTACCTCATCATAAGCAACCAACAGTGATAATTTGACTAATCTTTATGCTGTGAATGACTGGCATTCCCGTTATCGAGGAGCTCGATACTGCGTCCAAATCTAAGGGTATAACCAAACTGATTTTATCTCTTTATTTGGCTGCAATTTTCTGTACAGGTAGTCCCCAACTAATGACAGGGTTCAGTTCTAATGACTCTGTCGGTTCTAACATAAGTCAAATACCTCCTTTATTTATTTATTTTAGTTTTCATTATGATTGCCTTTTAATTATCAGTATCTTTATAAATCCGATCTTTATCTGTCTTTGGCGGTTGGCATGAGAATGATCACATCAGCAAATTACGCACTAAAAACACTGTAGTACGTATTACTAATGACAAGTTGTAGAAAAAAAAGAACAATCGTTAAGTGTGATTCATGGTAACTTGAATGCATCGTAAGTTGGGGACTACCTGTATTTTCTGGAACTTTCTAAGTTCACTTTGTTATTTGTAGAAAAATAATTGTTTTTTTAGAAAAAGCAAATGACAGTAGAATATTATCCATTTTTCCTCCTAAGATCTCCAAATTGTTTGGTGTGTTTAGATAGCTGGGTAGGTAATGATAAGACAGTGTTTCTCTGTTCAGCACCTTTAAGATTCACACAGATATGAGATACAATAAAAACAATAGTTATCTTCAACTTTCTACTTTAAAAATTAAATTAGCAGTCATGAGCCGGTCGAGTGAACATGGGAAATCCAGGGTAGAAAGGAGGAGTGTGCTGCCACAGTATAGGGAGAGCAACCAGGGTCACAAAACAATGTGTGTATAAATTTTCTATTGAGAGACTAACTTGAATTATAAACTTTCACTTATAGCACAACAATAAATTAATTAATTAATTAACAGCCAAAGATTCAGTCTAAGATAATCTAAGTTTAACATGAGATTTTACAATTTACTCAGTCATTTCCATTTAATTAAATTTTCATTTAATTGCATTCAGCCTACATTTATTGAGCCTCTACTCTCTGCCACGCACCATAAACTCAGGGAATGGCCAAGCACTGTTTTTTCTATTTAATTGTGTTGTGTTTTAGGTGAAAGTTTACAGCGTAGATTAGTTTCTCATTCAAAACTTTAATACACAAATTGTTTTGCGACATTAGTTGCAATCCCCGCAATGTGTCAGCGCGCTCCCCCTTTCCCTTTCCACCCTGGGTTCTCCGTGTCCATTCGTCCAGTTTTCCTGTCCCTTCCTGCCTTCTCCTCTTTGCTTTTGGGCAGGTGTTGCCCGTTTGGTCTCGTAGACTTGACTGAACTAAGAAGCACGTTCCTCACGTGTGTGATTGTTTGTTTTATGGGCCTGTCTAATCTTTGACTGAAAGGTGAACTTCAGGAGTGGATTCAGTTCGGAGTTAGCAGGGTGTCCAGGGGACATAGTCTCGGGACCAAGCACTATTTTTTCACTGAAAGTCCTAATAGCTTGCACTGATACCATATAAAGAGAGAATTGCATGTTTTTTTCTATAAGACTTAGAAAAGAGCTATAGTTGAGAAATACACCAAATGCAGAACCGTGACATGATAAATTCTCTTTTACTATAATTGTTTAGATTTACTTTGTAGATTTTCTCTGCTCAGCTCAAGTGAAAAACTTGGTATTAATTTTTCAACTGTGCAAAGTTTGGATAGTATAAAAAGAGTAACTTATCTGTTTTATATTAAAAATGACCTTCTTCCGTTTGCTTTTTCTTTCCAGTATGTCTTCTCTTGGTATTGCATGTTCTGTTGAAATTTTATACCATGGAGAAATACATGGATTCAATTTTTTAAAGAATGGTATCTTCTCCATTCTGGCTGATAGCCATAAAAATCTATTTCCGCAGTTCCAAGAAGTGTTTTCAATTGAATATATTCTTCCACTATATCATGGAGGAAGATAGGGACTATTCAATTAAAAATGTCATTTTTCCATTATTTCCTTTTGTCATATTATGCTAATGTGTAAACCATCAACTTATCTGATCAAAACTCTATTTGTGTCTTTATGAGAAGCTTGGCAGGTTTCCAGGACCTGCTATTCAGTTGCTGAAACCAGAATTAGAGCAAGAGGCATCATTAGGCCTCCAATGCCTGGCCAAATGCTTCTGTTGCCATTGTCATATAAATTATTTTTCAGATACTGCAATTTTAAATATTTATATTCTAAAATCTACAAAGGAAAATAAATAGCACTCTAAAAATCCACGTGCAGCTCTTTTAATTGGCAGAGCCAACAGTGTGAATCAACGAGAAGGAAACTTAATGAATGTAATACATTTCATTCTGCGGATGGATCCCTTTGAAATAATTTGTCCTACAGTCGTGACCATCATATATTTTATGTTCCCCCAAAGCTATCAATGTTTGCATTATAATAATGAACACTGGGGGCACACGTATTAAAGAGGAAGACCCGTCACTTTTCACCGGATCAGCCAAATCCTAAAAGCACCGTGAAACCCTGTTCACTTTCAACCTGTAACATGAAACAAGCTGTAGTCTAGATTCTTCTCTAGTCCATAAATTAGTCTTCTCTCTTATTAACAAATAACCCCAACTGAGACCTGGGGCTCCTGCGTGAGTGTGGCCCCCTCGTGGGGGTCCCCTTGGGAAGCTCTCCCATGTTGTAACCATCTTCTGCTGATCTAAACATTCTTGGGGCTGCTTTTGGGGAACTGCCATCAAAGCCAGAACGAGTGGAGAAGCAAAACCAAGTCACTCTCTTATAGGATCACACTTTAGTATTTAACCAAAAGCTACGTCATCCAGCCTGATCGCATGTATTATTCATTATATTTGGCTGCAAATGACTTTTGATTCTTTCTGAAAATAATTCGTTCCCCAAAAAACCCCACATTTGCCATGATTTACGATTTTGTGTAGGGGTGAGTGGGGTTTGTTCGGTTTTATTTTTGTTATTTAAATGAAAAAGAGCTGCCCCCTAAGTGTTTGGGGGGTAGGGAGGGGGAGGCAGTATCTTAGACATGAGTAGATGTCTCTCCCTGCACCAGCTTTGAAGCATGATGCCCAGATGGTGGTTCCAGTTCAACAGTGCTGAGGGAAGAACCAGCCGTCCGGGGTGAGCAGCTGGGAACCCGTGCTTTAGAAGTAGCCAGGCCTGGGTTCTAAGCCCGACTCTGCAGTGTGCCAGTGGAGGCAGAGAGACTGACTCACCCTCCCTCCGAGCCTCAGCTTCTTTTTCTGTAAAATCAGGATAACGCTACCTATCTCACACAGGAACGTTGGGGGGACTTCATGAGAGATTATAGTTAGAGGGGTGGGCCTGGAGCTTGGGATGGATGCCCTTTCCAGAAACAGTGGATGAGGTTAATCATCCTGGACAATTAGAGTACATTGTCACTACAACTGAACAATGGCACGCGATGGAGAGCCATCCAGAAGTCGGCTAGTTTTCCTGCGGAACAGAACACGAAGTGTTTCTGAATATGCTGTTGCAGAAAATACATGTGCAACCAATTTCAAGTTGTAAAATAACTTAGGCAGCTTTGTTGTTATGTGCTACTCAAATTTATGAACCTGAAATTAGTCTGTTTAAAGTATGATCCTGAGTACCAATAAAAACATCATTTCAGACCACGTTTTACACTGAGGAAGTCTATGAGAGAAGAGAGATGGCAAAGCACAGTCGATAACGCAGCTCTGGAGACAAATGCCTCAGATCAAAGCCCTCGTCTGCCACTTCCTGTCTGCGTGACCCTGGGCGAGTTCCTTGACCTCTCTGTGCCAAAGTCCCCTCACATGTAAAATAAAGGCAATAGTAATATCCATCTCATAGGGGGGTCATGGGGAAGAAATGAGTTAATACTTGTGCACCGCTTAAAATAGTACCACATCTTTCTCCCTCGGAGCAGCTGGTGGGTTCCAACTGCCAACCTTTCGGTTAGCAACCGAGCGCTTTAACCACAGCGCCACCAGGGCTCCTTTAAATAGTGCCTAGGTTACTTTAACTGCCACCAAAGGGTTTATGTTATAACATTTTTTATATTTTTTTGTAGTCAAATTATAAAGAATGCTGCATTTGCCAAGTCAACATTTTTCACGTGCGCAAGTCAATACAACGAGTCCTATCAATCATGTTGTCTAACTGTCACCAGTATGTCTGTTGCCAAATTTCCCACCCCTGTAAACAAAAACTCTGTGCTACCTAAGCAAGGACTGCCCCCTTTCCCTCCCCCAGTCAATATCAAACTCTGGTCTCTATACCTTTGCCTCCTCTAGGTGCTTCCTATGAGTGAGCTCGTACAATATTTGTCCTTTTTGTGATTTGCCTTCTTTCACTCAGCGTAATGTAGGGACTCGGAGACAGAAGTAGCAGGTTAAGCGCCACTAAAATTGTGGCATTCCGAAATAGAGATTCACCCTAACTCACTACGAGCAGAGGGCAGAAGAAAACCAGAGGCTCTAGCTCTCTATCCAAGCTTTTTTTTTTTTTCCCCTCCCATTTTTCCTGCTGGGCTCGTCTTCCTGAGTTTGTATATTCGTATAAACACAGATATATAAATGTAGATATATTACTCTGAAATGAAATAATGAAACAAAATGGGTTATTTTAATAAACTAAGAAACGCCTTGAAATGGAACAGCTGAAGAAGGGTCCACTCCCCGGCAGGAGATAATCCACGTGCAGAATGGTGGGGAGAAGTGTGTTGAGCAGCCCAGTGAGCTGGCTGGGCCAGCGCCTCTCCGTGCTTCCTAATGAAGTCACACTCGCGCTGGGCTCAGGAGGTGCAAGGAGCTAATTAATCTCCGCAGTTACAATGGCAAGAGATTCCACAAGATGGCCGTTTGCTCGGAATAGACAGGTTCATGTTCCCTCCCTGCTCCGTCCTCGGTGACAACAAAGCCCAAGGAAGAAGCAAAACCCCGCAAGACAGTGAGCTCCTCGGTAAAGTTTCCGGCGTCAAATCACTTATTTGCAAGTATATTTGAGACTGATCAGTTGAAGAGATTTTCATTTGGACAAATGCCCATTTTATCTTGCTAATTTGAACTAGAGTTCTTAAAGACAAAGCCCATCAAACATTAGATAAGCATTTTAAGTTAATGGACCATGTGGTCCTATTTTCCCAAAAACTCAGGGAGCATCCTACGCTGTCCTATTTTTACAGCAACATCAATTATTAATATGTATATTTTTGCTGACGGAGGACCTTGCTCTAAATGTAGGTTTCGTTATCCAGTTCCGGATCATTAACTGTGGAAAGCTTGTAAATATAATGGTTTATTCACATGGGAAGCCTTCATTAAGATGCATTATTCTACAGCTGATGTATTTCAAT
>NW_004444101.1:769037-770029 GCF_000243295.1 Trichechus manatus latirostris | reverse complement strand
TCATCATCATCTTAGGCTCTGCAGGTCATACGACTACTCAATGTCACAGCTTCTCAGTGCTGTCATTGTAGTGTGACCAAAAACCCATTGCTGTCAAGTCAATTCTGACTCATAGTGACCCTATAGGACAGAGTAGAATTGCCCTATAGGGTTTCCAAGGCTGTAATCTTTATGAGAGCCCTTGTGGTGCAGTGGTTAAAACTCCGCTGGTAACGAAAAGACTGGCAGTTCGAACCCACCAGCTGCTCCTTGGAACCCTATGGGGCAGTTCTACCCTGTCCCATACGGTCGCTATGAATAGGAATCAACTCAACAGCAATAGGTTTTTGGTTTTTTTTAATCTTTACAGGAGCAGACTGCCACATCTTTCTCCTGCAGAGTGGCTGGTGGGTTCCAATCACAGACTTTTCAGTTAGCAGCCAAGCACTTAACCACTGTGCCACCAGGGCTCCTTAAGCAGCCACAGACAATATATAAATGAATACGTGTGGCCATGGGTTCCAATAAAACTTTATTTACACAAACCGTCCATAGACCAGCTTTGACAGCTGGACTGCAGGTTGCTGAATCCTGCCTTAGAGCACTTGGCCTTTCCCAAAGCTGGGTAATTACCAGAACCACCTGAGGATTTTCCAAAAACTGCTGTTTCCTTGGCTCCACCTCACTCCTGGTATAGACCTGGGAATCTGTACTATTTTAAAGCTTTCAAAATTTAGAGAGAAAAATAGAACTGGAAAAAATAATAATAATTAGTATGTTCAGAGATATTTGAGGATGTGTTGCATCTAAAAAAAATGAAAAATCCCCAAGCAAACAAATAAAAGTGGCTACTAAAAAGAGTGAATAGAAAATTAAAAAAAAAAGAATTCTAAGAAATTAAAAACATGCCCCCAAAATGCAAAACAATAATGTTGTTACTTGCCATCGAGTTGATTCCAAAAAAATTAAATGAGAAATCCAAGTGGCTGCCTTGGAGGGGCAAGCCTTAGATG
>NW_004444101.1:765229-766239 GCF_000243295.1 Trichechus manatus latirostris | reverse complement strand
TGGTGTAAGTATTCCCACCATAGCTTCATGGAGCTCGAAAGATAAGCACTGCACCTCTCCATTATACAGTATTTATAGAGATATAGCTGAAATAAATAACCTGAAGAGCATAGATAATAGTAAAATAATTAGAAAGTGATGTATTTGGAATATTGATTATCTTGGTTTTTATATCATTTATTTAGTTTTAAGTTTATGCAATTTAGTTTTAATAATGACTGTGCTTAACAACCAGCTCATGAAGTTCCTTCAAATTTCACAGTTGGATCTCATGAGTCATTACGGGCTGGCTCCAGTACCCCACTGTATTTGCCCTTAATTTGTTAAATGACCTGGGCTGAATCTCTGAACCTCTTTGGAACTCAGGGTCTTTATCTGTAGAGGATAACTGTCTTTCAGTCCTCATAGCTAGGATTTCTATAGTTCTTTTCCTTCTCCAAGCTCCTTTAGTTCTTTCCATCCAAACCCACAACATAGCACTTTCATACATTATCTGACATTGTTCCCTAACGATGTTATCTGTTCATCTAATCCTGCCAACTTCATTTCAAATCCCTAAAGAAGAGGAATTACGCCTTAAAAGGGTCTTGAATTTTCTCTTACCACACTCTTTAAAGATGCCGGAGCAGTGCTGAACATTAAACCTGCTGCCATCGACTCGATTCCAACTCATTAATGACCCTATAGGACAGGGTAGAACTGCCCCGTGGGGGTTCCAAGGAGTGGCTGGTGGAGTCCAGCTGCGGACCGTTTGGTTAGCAGCTAAGCTCTTAACCACTGTGCCACCAGGGCTCCTGAGCATTGGGTTCAGGGCTTGCTAATCAAGCCTTTGTTGAGTTTGGGATCAGCAGATTTTGATGGAGAACATTCTCCCAGTAAGATTGAATGTTAGACTGACCATCCAAGAACCTCAGTGAACCCCATATAGGATAGACCCCAAAAGAAAATCACAAGGGCATATCATAATCACACTTGCTAAAACTAAAGACAAACAATCCTGAGAGCAGCTC
>NW_004444101.1:737476-738680 GCF_000243295.1 Trichechus manatus latirostris | reverse complement strand
AGGGGACCTCTGCGTGAATCTCTCCTCACTCTCCGTTCTCTGTCAGTTTTCTCACTCCATTTGGTGCTTGGCTGTGTTCTTTATCTCTTCATTTGATGTTTTAGGGTTTCAGGATTGTTGTATTCTCTGTTCGGCTTAGTTTTTTGGATCTTTGCTGTGGAGGGACGGCGTGGTGCTTCTGCTTAGAGCACCATTTTGCCGGACTGATATTACTTTTTATTTTAGATTTTTCTGTACTCTTGGATGTCTTTTTTTTTTCCCTAATAGTATTGGTTTCATAATAAAAGCCCTAGTTAAAATGTATTTAAAAAAGAAAGAAAAGCAATCAATTTGAAATAGTCCAAAACAAAGAGTTTTAAATTTAAAAAATCCCTAATTTTAGAAAAGTAGAATACTGCAGCCTTCATAACAATTTTGGAAATTGTCTTTTGATGAAAGAGTGGGGAGCTGTGTGGCTGGCATTACATGGGAGTCGTTTCCCCACTGAGGTCCTGGGAGGGCCTTGGGAGACTTGGACCTGCCCAGTGGGTCATCCTAGCAGTGATCCCTTCTGTCACAGGGAGTTCATGGACTTTCTTTGAAGAGCCAGGCCTTGCTGGCCATCCCCCTTGAGGGCCCTTCATCCTGGTATCCCTGAACCTGACAGTTTGGGGGCCGAGTTGGAGTAGCTCACTGGGTGTGTTCTGTGTGATTCACAAAGACGTGAAGATTCCTCTGGAAGTCCAGTAAAGTCCAGGGCAAATTTACTTGCATAATTGGATTACAATTATCTGATTGACTTTGGAAAAAAATCCTTTTCCTTGTTTTTTTAAATCAAAGACAAATAAAATGGAAATGTTGTCTTTTGAAACATAAAACATGATCAATCAGGATTCACCCCAAATGACAACTAAACAAATGTTTAGAAGTTACAGTTAACATACCAAAAACCCAAATCGTTACTGTTGAGTCAGTTTGGACTCATAGTGACCTTATAGGACAGAGTAGAACTACCCGATAGGGTTTCCAAGGCTGCAGTCTTTATGGGAGCAGACTGCTATACCTTTCTCCCACAGAATGGAGCACTTGGTGGGTTTGAACCTCCCACCATCGCTAAGCAGCCAAGCACTTAACCACTGTGCCACCAGGGCTCCTTACAATTAATATATACTCCTACAATTCAAAATATGTTTTCTTAGCTCATTTAATCAATACTTATAGTTGC
>NW_004444101.1:703737-736499 GCF_000243295.1 Trichechus manatus latirostris | reverse complement strand
CTTATATGGCTTTATGGTCAGAAAAGATGCTTTGTCATATTTCAATGCTTTGGATTTTGTTAAGGCTTGCGTTATGGCCTAATATGTGGTCTAGTCTGGATAATGTTCCATGTGCATTGGAAAAGAAAGTACACTTGGCTGCTGTTGAGTGGAGTGTTCGGTATGTGTCTATGAGATCAAGTTGGTTGATTGTATCACTTAGCTACAATGCGTGTGTCTTTGTTGAGCTTCTTCTGGATGTTCTGTCCTTCACTGGAAGTGGTGTGTTGAAGTCTCCTCCTACTATTGTGGAGCTGTCTATCTCTCTTTTCAGTGCTGTTAGAGTTTGTTTTATGTATTTTGGAGCCCTGTTGTTGGGTGCGTAATTATTTATTATAGTTAGGTCCTCCTGTTGTATTGACCCTTTAATCACTATGTAGTGTCCTTCCTTATCCTTTGTGGTGGATTTTACCTTAAAGTCTATTTTGTTGGAGATTAATATTGTCACTCCTGCTCTTTTCCAAGTGTTGTTTGCTTCATGTATTTTTTTCCATCCTTTGAGTTTTAGTTTGTTTGTGTCTTTAAGTCCAAGGTGTGTCTCTTGTAGGCAGCATATAGACAGGTCCTGTTTTTTTATCCAGTCTGCCACTCTCTGTCTCTTTATTGGTGCATTTAGTCCATTTACATTCAGTGTAATTATTGATAGGTATGAGTTTAGTGCAGTCATTTTGATGTCTTTTTTCGTGTTATTGACAGTTTCTTTGTTCCACTTAATTTTATGTGCTGAGTTGTTTTTCTTTATGTATTTTCTTTTCATCTTTTTCATTGTAATTGATTTTGCGTTTGCTGAGTCTTTATATTTTTCTAGTTTTTTATTTTGACTTTTAGGATTATTAGGTTCCTTTGTGGTTACCTTAGTATTTATCCCTATTTTTCTAAGTTTATACCAGTCTTTTATTTATGTCGCCTTGACTTCCTCTCCATATAAAAAATCTATGTCTATATTTTTTAAGTCCCTCTTTTTTGTTTTAATGTTGTTATCTTTTACATATTGACATCTGTTTCCCTATTTTCAGTGTTTTAGCTTTGATTTGCTTTTGTGACTTCCCTATCTGGGTTGATATCTGGTTGCTCTGTCCTGTGTTCTAGTCTTGGGTTGTTATCTAATGTTACTGATTTCCTAACCGGAGGACTGCCTTTAGCATTTCTTGTAATTTTGGTTTGGTTTTTGCAAATTCCCTAAACTTCTCCTTATCTGGAAATGCCCTAATTTTGCCATCATATTTGAGAGACAGTTTTGCTGGATATATAATTCTTTGCTGGCAGTTTTTTTTTTTTCCCCCCTTTAAGGCTTTATATATGTCATCCCATTGCCTTCTTGCCTGCGTGGTTTCTGCTGAGTAGTTGGAGCTTATTCTGATTGACTCTCCTTTGTAGATGACTTTTTGTTTATCCCTAGCCGCTCTTAAAATTCCTTCTTTATCTTTGGTTTTGGCAAGTTTGATTATAATATGTCTTGTTGTCTTTCTTTCGGGATCTACCTTGTGTGGGGTTCAATGAGCATCTTGGATAGATATCTTCTCATTTTTCACAATATCAGGGAAGTTTTCTGCCAACAAATCTTCAATAATTTCCTCTGTATTTTCTGTTACCCACCTTGTTCTGGTACTCCAATCACTCATAGGTTATTCCTCTTGACAGAGTCCCACATAAGTCTTAGGGTTTCTTCATTTTTTTACTCCTTTTATCTCATTAGTCCTCAAATAAGTTGGTGTCAAGTACTTTATCTTCAGTTCTCACTAATTCTGACTCCCATTGCCTCAATTCTGCTCCTGTGACTTTCTATTGAGTTGTCTAATTCTGAATTTTATTGTTAATCTTATGGATTTCTGATTGCTGTCTCTCTATGGATTCTTGCAGCCTGTTAAATTTGTCATTATGCTCTTCTCTAATCTTTTTAATTTCCTCTATTGCGTGTTCTGCTTTTTGCTTAATTTCCTTCCAAATTTTGTGAAGAGTGCTATATATTAATCTTTTGTATTCTGCCTCCGGTAATTCCAAGAAATTTTCCTCCTCTGGAAAATTTCTAGATTATTTATTTTGGGAGCTTGCAGAAGCCATCCTGGATTGCCTCTTTATGTGCTTTGATATTGACTGTTGTCTCTGAGCCATCAATAAGTTATTATATTTAAATATTTTATGTTTGCTTGCTGTGTCCTAGCTTCTTGTTTTGTTTTGATATGCCCAAATAGCCTGCTCGTATGAGCTAGTTTGATTGTTGGCACCTTTGAAGTTCTAATGTCCTGTCACCAGGTGGTTAGATCTGTTACTAGGTATGTGAGCTCAGAAGTCCACACACTCCTCCTGTATGGATTCAGCTCAGGTGCCCAGGTAGATAGCCACCAAGTGTGTGGTGTAGGCTCTCACTTACAGTCATAGACAGGCATGGGTGATTGGTGTAGGCAAAAGCATCTGCCTGCAGCAGGGGTATACACTCTGAGCAAGGCAGGGCTCTGGCGGCCACCCCCGAGTGTCCAGGAGGAAGGCATGTCCTTGTTCCCTAGAGCACATAGGTGGGTGGGTTTTACAGCAGGATTATGAGCACCTAATGCTGTTGGCTGTAAGGACTGGGGGGCGCCTCTTATTCATGGACCCCTATCGCAGGTGGCTAGGTGGTGTGGTTGGAGCCACCAGTCCTCAGGCCCTTGATGTGGGTAGGTGAAGACCCTGCTTCATGGGCAGATCAGTGTCAAATGTCAAGAACCTGCCACTTCGCAGCTGAAACAGTTGAAGTTAGAGTTACAGTATATACCCTGTTGTACTGTGGTAATGAGGCCCTTCACTGTTGAGATGGGCCCACACAAGTCTATGTAGTGGGAAAGGAACTCGAAGTTCTTGGATCCCTTATGCCTGTGTCTAGACAAAGGAGCTGTGTCTACCCTGGGTTCCTGGCTTAGGGGAGCCGACAGTTTTTTTTCCCCTCTTTGTTAATTTGTTCACTCTCCAAGGCAAGGAGAATGGCTCCAGGCATGTGACTGATCCTATTTCTGGCCCAGGGGACTCAGCAATTTCTGAAGCAGAGCAGGGAGTGGGGAGGTAAATGGGAGAGAGGTTTTTCCCTAAGGGGGGTATTTTTGATCTGCGAGGTGGGCCGTATGCAATTACTTATCTTTTCACCCATCCAGGGCTGCTTCTCACTGGTTCTGCACGGCTGTGTAGACTCTTCTGCATGGGTCTGTACCGGTGCGGAAAACGTGCCTCCCCGGCAGGGCCGCTTGCCTGCCTCCTCACACATCCCCAAACTGATCAGGCGTGAAGGGCTCAGACTCTCACCGGGTCAGGTCTGGCAACTTTCTCTGCTTCGGAACTATATCTCCCTCCCCCGCCACTCAGTCATGTTCCTCAACTCTGCCTTTGAAGTTCAGAGCTCCCAGATTGCCATATATAATCGAATCACTTGTTTTTTTGGGTCTTTGCTGTAAGAGGGTCCACTGGAAGTGTCTGACTACTTTGCTGTCTTGGCCCTGCCTCTCTAACTTACTTTTAATGATGTATTCTTTTCTAATAATAAGACCAATGTCTGCTTATTATAGAAAATTGGCAAGGTAGAGAATCATTCAAAGAAGAAGATAAAATGCATCTATAATTTCATCATATGGAGATAGCTACTGTAAAATATTTTGGTAAATTTCCTTCCAGTTTTTTTGTCCTGTGTATATTTTAATTACAGTTTTATGAATTTTTTTTTTTTTTTTTTTTTTACTTTTTATTTTGAAATAACTATAGATTCACAGGAAGTTGCAAAGATGGTACAGAGAGGCTGCAGGTAGCCTTCACCAGTTTACCTCCATTGCTTGCATCTTACATAATTACAGTACAATATCAAAGCTTGGAAACTGACATTGCTACAAGGTGTGGGTACAATCCAGTGCCACTTTGCCACAGGTGGAGATCGGTGTAACCTCTGCAGTGTTCTTGAACTGTTCCATGACCACCAAGGTCTCCCTCCGGCCACCCATTTATACTCACACCCGCCCCTCTACCCCACAGTTCCTAGCCCCTGGCAGTCACTAATCAGTTCCATTATTTCTAGAATGTTACATAAGTGGAACCATACATTATGTGAATTTCCTCCCAGTCTTTTTTTCTCTTATACATATAATTGATTGAGAATTTTATGACTCTTTCTATAATTTTTTAATTTAACATTGGATTTTCCCATGTCCTTAAAATATTTTCTAAAACATGTTTTTAATGATTGCCTAACAGTCTATTCCATGGATGCACTGATTAATACATGATTATTTCTCTTTAATCTTTGCTCTCTCACTAATCTTTTATTTTATTAAGAGTGTGGTGGAAGAAATTTTTGGGTTTTTTCTTTTTGTTTTTTTGCCAATAGCATTTCTTCTTCTGTTGTACATAGTGTCGCCATGAGTCAGAACTGACTCGACGGCACCTAACAACGACAACAAGATATACTTATGTGCACCACAGATACTAAAGCTGTTTTGACATTTTATTGCAATAATGACTTCCCAATTTGTCATTTCACCACCCGTCAATTTGTTGTACTGTGGTGACTACCTGGTGCTGTGATGCTGGAGACTATGTCACTGGTATTTCGCAAACGGTCAATATGGTGGACAGGTTTCAGCGGAGCTTCCAGACCAAGACAGAGTAGGAGAAAAGGCCTGGAGATCTGCTTCCAAAAATCAGCCAGTGAAAACCCTGTGGATCACAACAATAGAACAGTCTCAGATACAGTGCTGGAAAGTGAGCCCCTTAGGCTGGAAGGCACTCAAAATACACAGTGGCCAGAGCTGTGGACTCAAACGTACCAATGACTGTAACGGTGGTGCAGGACTGGGCAACGTTTCGTTCTGTTGTGCAGAGGGTCACCATGAGTCAAGGTCGAGTCAGTGGCAACTAACAACAGTTTGAAATTCCCATTGCTGTCTAGTCGAATCAGATTCACAGCAACCCTATAGGACAGAGTAGAACTGCCCCATAGGGCTTCCAAGGAGCACCTGGTGGATTCGAACTGCCAACCTTTTGACTAGCAGCCTAACTCTCAACCACTGTGCCACCAGGGCTAGACAGAGGGAAACAGAAGGAGAAAAACTGCACAGTCTTCAAGAGCCCACTGCCCCGTTTCAACTACTGAATGCCTCCCTGCTGGCTGTGAGCCCCTGCACGGCTCTTCTTTGGGCCTCATCTTTATCATCTGTAGAATGGAACAGTAACAGTACCTACCACCAAGGTTGTTGTGGGGATAAAATAAGATGTTCCATATAAAATACTTGGGCTCCACAAGTTTCTTGTTGAAATTATGAATTTTTATACGTGCTTTTCCTATTTTGAATGATATTCTCTCCAATTATTATTTTCTACTATTAGAAGTTGTATATTTTATATAATTTGTGTCATTACCTAACTGAACTCTGAAGTTTAATCCTAGAGGTTTTCCAGGTGATTCTCCTGGACCTGGTTGGCTATCTGCTTGTTACACATGATGTCAACGGGGATTTTACTGTCTCCTGTGCCCAATAGCCACTCCTCACGTCTCTTTACTGTCCAGAGAAACAGAGGGAGGCAGAGACACTCTGGGTCATTGTTAGGTGTCATCGAGTTGATTCCGACTCATAGTGACCTCATGTGACAGAGTAGAACTGCCCCATAGTGTTTTCTAGGCTGTAATCTTTACGGGAGCAGATCACCAGGTCTTTCTCCCTCGGAGCTGCTGGGTGGGTTCAAACCACCCATTGGCCTTTCAGTTAGCAGCTGAGCACTTAACAGCTGTGCCACCAGGTCTCCTTTTAGACAGTCTGATAAGCCCCCCTTTTATGCCCTCTTCTCAGGCATATTCTCCTTTGCTCCACACTCATTCTTTTATTGTGGTTGTTAGTTGTTGTCAAGTCGACTCCAGCTCATAGCGATCTTCTGTGCAACAGAACAAATCCTGGCCCAGTCCTGCACCATCCTCACAGTCACTAGCATGATTGAGCCCATTATTGCAGCTACCATGACCAGTTACTTAACCTCTCTGAGCCTCTATTGCCTCATCTGAAAATGGGGATATTGATAGTACCTATAGTGGTTCCGTGGGAGAAAGACCTGGCGATCTGCTCCTGTAAAGATGAACCAAACCCACACTAAACCCATTGCCGTCAAGTCAATGCTGATTCATAGGACCCAGGGCTCCTTCCGTAAAGATTACAGCCTAGAAAACCTTATGGAGCACTTCTGCTCCATCACATGGGGTCACTATGACTCGGAAATAGACTAGACAGCACCCAACACCACCACCACCTCATAGGCAGGACAACATGGGTTAATAAATACTAACAGTGCCCTGAGAACAACACGTGGCACATGGTAAGAACCTTTCCACAATTATTTTCAGCGTATAGGAGGGCTGTTCCGTTCTCAGATCCACCACTTGCAGCCTGGAATATTTTCCATATCCATAGTGTTTTCATTCCTGAGTTCTGGGTCTTTATATCCAAGAGGTTGACCGTCATGGCTGGAGCATCTTTTGTGGGTCCCCCAGACAAAATGCTGCATTGCCAAGTTACAGAAGGAGAGGTGGCCTGTAGTGGAGGCCAGCAGGGGAAGGGCTCATGGGGTGCGGCTGGGGCAGCCTTAAAGGTGAAGGATAATAACCAGGCCAGGAAAACAGAAAATAGACAGCAGGCAGTGTGCTTCCAGGACCCAAGACAGGGCAGCAATACATCTGCAGATCGCAGGCAACCTACAGTCTTTCTAGAAGAGGTCCTGGGTGCTTTGTGGGTTTTTTTTTGTTTTTTAAAATTAAGATATATCAACTAGTAGTAGAAATGAAGTCTTCATACATGCTACAATATGGATGGAGCTTGAAGACATTAGGCTGAGTGAAATAAGCCAATCACAAAAGGACAAATATTGTATGACATCACTTATATAAAAAGACAAGAAAAGGCAAATGCACAGATACCAAAGTTTATTAGTGGTTACCAGGGGCAGGAGGGAGGGGAAAAGGGGGGTTAATAGTGATGGAAAAATCGCATTGATTAGGGTAAGGTTGCACAGCCAATTATTGTAATTGTTGTCAATAAGTTGTACACCTGTAAAAAGTTCAATTGGCCACAGTTGTGTGATAGATATATTTACAACAATGACAAACAAAAAAAAAGAGTAGCTGCTGAGGCTGTTTATGTACAACCAAACACCTCATGGGATTTGGTTCCTTGGTTTGGAGGGTTAGGGTCATAGTTTCATGGGACATCCCAGTTAGTTGGCCTGATAATGTGTTGAGTGCTTCTGTTCTACCTCCTAGTTTGTTGCATAGTGCCTGGAGTCTTAAAAGCTTACAGGTGGCCAGCCAAGGCACAGCGATTGATCTCTATTCACCTGGAGCAACAGAGGAAGGAGAGTCAGGAATAGGAGGAGGTTATGGAATGTGTGGCTAATTATCTCCATGAACAACTGCCTCGTTTGCCATGAGACCAGAAGAACTGGATGGTGCCCAGCTACCATTACTGAACATTTTTATCAAAGATTCCATAGGAGAATACTGATCAAAAGGATGAAAATGCAGAACAGAATTTCAAATTCTCATTGACTCTGGATTTTCTGGAGCCATGGAGGGTGGATGAACCCCTGACGCTATTGCCCTGAGATAGTCTTTAAAACTTAAACCAAAAATATTCCCTGAAATCTTAAAACCAAACAGTTGCTTAGCTTAACTAGCAAAAAATGTCTGCCTTGAGCACTGTGCTCTTTTAAGAACTATCTATATGGGATCAAACTGACAACAGCAACTCAAAAGATTAGATAGGAACCTTAGGGGGCAGGGAGTTCATGTTAATGAGGGAGGAACAACTCAGAAGAGGAGGATGAGAAAGGTTGCACAACTCAAAGACTGTAATCAATGTCACTGAATTGTACATGTAGAAACTGTTGAATTGGTGTATGTTTTTCTGTGCATATTCTCAACAACAACAACAAAATAAATAAAATTTAGGAAAAAAATGAAAATATAATTTAAACGCTGTAAAATTCACCCTTTTCAATACTCAGTTCTGCAAGGTAAGACTTGTTATTTTAAGGTATGCAGGACTCAGGAGGTATATAGGACTCCCTTCCCATCTCTCATGCCCCCAGTTTGTGCCAATCTGGGGTTCCAGGAATTTGCATTTGAGGGAACACTAGAGCTATCTGCAAGTGTAAGTGTGCCCACACTTGCTGTCCAGCAGAACTTCCAGCAAAGAACCAGGTTTTGCCAAGGGAGCGCAGTACATTGGGGCAGGCAAGATTTCAGAGTTTCCTGTCATCCCATCTGCATGTGGGGAGGCCGAGTTTCTCATGCCCAGCCTTGAGGTCCTGGGCCTGGATCTCCTGGCACCCGGCCGGCATCAGCTTCCCTCATTATTAGCTCATCTAGAAGCGGTCCTTTCCTTGTGAACATGCAGCATCTCTCTACTGCTTCTGCTAGGCAAAGGGAGCTGTGCCCAAGCTTCCCAGGGGCTCTCTCGGGAAACCAAGGCATGGAGAGGATCAAGGGCTTCTTTGGGCTTGGTGGTTCATAGAGATCAAGCTGAGATCCACACTCAGGTCTCTTGAGTCCAAAACCCGCGATCCTCCCACAAGACCAAGCGTATCTCGTCATTCTGAGTGCTCCCCCTGCTGTAGAGGAGGTGGTGAGCTTCAGTGCCATTTTGTAGGAAAAGACGGCGATCACCCAAGGACACGTGGCTCCTTAGGTACCACCTGGGAACCCTGGGCTTTCCAAACTCCTGGTTCCTCCTCTTCCCACCCCCAACCCCAACTTCTTAGCATCCTCACATACAACATGGTGATGGTGTTGCCAAAAGAGAGAGAGAGAGAAAGGAATCATGGGAGTTTATAAAGTTGGTTGGTCCCCATTATTGTACAGATGACAGAGATGACCCGGATAAGTCAGTGACTTAGGTGAAAAAACAACTTAGTTACTGGCAGATTGAAGATTAACACCCAGGTGAGTAAAGACTTTCTGAAACATGAGCATTGTATAAACTAATTGTTTCTCAAGGGAAACCTCAAAATTGTGCTCCCTGAGGATTTTTTAAGAGCATCAAAAAGAAACAACTAGAATATTCACAATAGACGTCTTCCGGGTAGTGGGATCCCGGCTCTAGTTGTTTTTGTCCTTTGTGTTCCAAGTGTTCTATGGGGAGCATGACTTGCTTTCAGAATGGAAGAAAAAGAAGTTTTAGAAGGTGGATGGGAAGGGGTGGTTACCCACGGGAGGTCATTGAGGTCTCATTATTTTGAATTCCTTGGGTAATTGTATTGTCCGCAAATTCTCAAAAGCAGCTGTGGTTGGTCAAGGAGACATGAACACGTGTATAGGTTACTCACAGGAAAAGGCTGTGGCCTGTACTCGGTCATTTACTTTGGTGGAAAACATTTTAGATTGGATGAGAGTCCCAAGAAGAGGTGACATGAAAACTTAGTGTTTCAGCGTTACTCCCCAAGGCTTTAGGGACAGGTGGACAGCTTGCATAAAATCAGGTATTTTGAGGTTGGTAGTCAACAGTAAATGGAATTAAGAACACCTGGCAGCTATAGGCTCTCTTGAGTGATCCAGGCCCCAAGGTCGTGATGAAAGACAGGCCATGGTGCTCTTTTGCAAATCCAGTGAACAGATTCCCTTTTTATGCGTCCATGGACGATTCCAGGTTATACACCTGGGTCCCACAGTACCCTCTATTGTGCTCTCTGTGCCACTAGATCGCATATTTTCAGGGGCAGGGCAGTGGCTTGTTCTTCCCCGCTCTGCACTTGCTCAGGCCTGCTGCTCAGTAGGTGTACTAGATGAGCTGAGCTAAGTTACTGGGCAGAGAATCACTGAAGGGCCACCTGCATAGTGTAACTAATGTTTGCCATGTTTAATTAACATTAAACCAAGTCCACAAGAGCCAAAATACTACCTTGAGTATATCCCACCTGAATTTAGAGACCCTCTCAAGAATAGATTTGATGCATTGAACACTAATGACTGAAGACCGGACGAGTTGTGGGATGACATCAAGAACATCAGACATGAAGAAAGCAAAAGGTCATTAAAAAGACAGGAAGGAAAGAAAAGACCAAAATGGATGTCAGAAGAGACTCGGAAACTTGCTCTTGAATGTCGAGTAGCTAAAACCAAAGGAAGAAATGATCATGTAAAAGAGCTGAACAGAAGATTTCAAAGGGCAGCTTGAGAAGACAAAGTAAAGTATTATAATGAAATGTGCAGAGACCTGGAGTAAGAAAACCAAAAAGAAGAACATGCTCGGCATTTGTCAAGCTGAAAGAATTAAAGAAAAAATTTAAGCCTCGAGTTGCAATACTGAAAGATTCTATGGGCAAAATATTGAACAATGCAGGAAGCATCAAAAGCAGATGGAAGGAACACAGAGTCACTGTCCCAAAAAGAACTGGTCAGTGTTCAACCATTTCAGGAGGTAGCATGTGATCAAGAACTGACGATATTGAAGGAAGAAGTCCAAGCTGCACTGAAAGAACTGGTGAAAAACAAGGCTCCAGGAACTGATGGAATACCAATTGAGATGTTTCAACAAACGGATGCAGCACTGGAAGTGTGCGCTCTTGTCTATGCCAAGAAATTTGGAAGACAACTGCCTGGCCAGCCGACTGGAAGAGATCCATATTTATGCCTATTTCCAAGAAAGATGATCCAACTGAATGCGGAAATTATCAAACAATATCATTAATATCACACGCAAGTAAAATTTTGCTGAAGATGATTCAAAAGCAGCTGCAGCAGTATATCAACAGGGAACTGCCAGAAATTCAGGCCAGATTCAGAAGAGGACGTGGAACCAGGGATATCATTGCTGATGTCAGATGGATCCTGGCTGAAAGCAGAGAATACCAGAAAGATGCTTACCTGTGTTTTACTGACTATGCTACAAGTTATGGATAACATTGGGAAGAATGGGAATTCCAGAACACTTAATTGTGCTCATGAGGAACCTGTACATAGACCAAGAGGCAGTCGTTTGAACAGAACGCGAGGATACTGTGTGGTTTAAAGTCAGGAAAGGTGTGCGTCACCATACCTATTCAACCTATATGCTGAGCAAATAATCCGAGAAAACTAGACTATATGAAGCAGAATGGGGCATCAGGATTGGAGGAAGACTCCTTAACAAACGCTGATAGATACGCAGATGACACAACCTTGCTTGCTGAAAGTGAAGAGGACTTGAAGCATTTACTGATGAAGATCAAAGACCACAGGCTTTAGTATGGATTACACCTCAACATAAAAAAAACAAAAATCCTCCCAACTGACCCAATAAGCAACATCATGATAAACGGAAAAAAGATTGAAGTTGTCAGGGGTTTCATTTTACTCGAATCCTCAATCAACACCCATCGAAGCAGCAGTCAAGAAATCAAAAGACATTACATGGGGCAAATCTGCTACAAAAGATCTCTTTAAAGTGTTAAAAAGCAAAGATGTCATCTTGAAGACTAAGGTGCACCCGACCCAAGCCATGGTGTTTTCAGTTGTCTGATATGCATGCGAAAGCTGGAGGATGAATAAGGAAGACCGAAGAAGAATTGATACCTTTGAATTGTGTGGTGCTGGCAAAGAATACTGAATATACCATGGACTGTCAAAAGAACGAACAAATCTGTCTTGGAAAAAGTACGGCTAGAATTCTCCTTGGAAGCAAGAGTGGGGAAATTACCTCTCGCGTACTTTGGACATGTTATCATGAGGGATCAGTCCCTGGAGAAGGACGTCATGCTTGGTAAAGTAGAGGGTCACCAAAAAAGAGGAAGACCGTCAACGAAATGGATTGACACAGGGGCTGCAACAATGGGCTTGAGCATACCAACAATTGTGAGGATGGAACAGTATCGGGCAATGTTTCATTCTGTTGTATATAGGGTCGGTGTGAGTCAGAACCGACTCGACAGCACCTAACAACACCAAGAACACACTCACAGGTGAAGTGAATGCTGCTGTTCCCAGGATTGCATTTTGAGGAGCCCTGGACCAGAGTTCCTGCCCCTGTCTGGGGCCTTCCAGACAGTGGAGAAGGGCAGGGTGTCACTCTAAGGAGTGGCAGAACACCATCAGAAAATTAAAGCTGATATTGTTTTAGAGATGTAAATGGTCCCCAGTCTACTCAGTGGCTGCTAAGGTCCCCGTAAGTGCAAAGTCAGATGACTTTGGAGATGTCTCCTTTATGATGCGTAACACAATTCTGCTGCGGAGGGCAGAATTGTCCCCTGGACGGGGAGCCTTTGGGGTGTTTTTAGCAAGCTCCAACTCTGTGTCGTGTTGACCTACACCAACAGGTACGGGTCGGTTCGCGCAGAATCATCCTGCCTTTGTGTTTCATAAATGTGCACGTACCACTTGCTCGGATAAGGTCAGAAGATCTCCAGAACTAACCTTCATACCCTAAAGCTGCACTTTGCTGTAACTCACTCCTGTTGGTGCTTATAAAAGACTACTTATTTTTAAAGTATCACCTCAGAAGTGAATTTACAGTGTAAATAACTCACCGTGCTGCTGACTTGCACCATTCCTCCTCCGATCATTTCTCTTAGCTTTCTGAATTAGAAAAAAAAATGACCTACTCCTTCAAAGGAGTCCCAGGGTGGTGCAAATGGTTAATGTGCTCATCAGCTAACTGAAAGATTGGAGGTTCGAGTCCACCCAAGAGGCACCTCGGAAGAAAAGCCAGGTGATCTACTTCCAAAAACTCAGCCACTGAAAACCCTATGGAGTACAGCTCCACTCTGACACATGTGGGGTTGCCATAAGGCGCTGTTGTCTCCATGGCAACTGGTTTGTTTTTGGTTTTTGACGCCTATTAAGGAGGGAGGGTTAATGGCTGAACACTGAGGTTTAAGTGATGGAGCCGGAACAAAAACTGATGGAACATTTGAGTGGGAAAGTCTTTCCATTCCTTCCGAAATTAATCTGCCCCTGCCCATGTATCAATTTTCCTACGCAAATAAATATTTAAGGTAGAAGGAAGTCTAAAATAAAGCATATCCATCATTTCCTCAGCAGATTACCAAAATCAAAATGGCCAGTTACATAATCAGTCATATATTGTCCCTTATACTAAAAACGGGAAGGGGGCTTAGGGCAGGGAGGTTCTTGTACAAATTCAAGCAGGAGCAAAGATAATCCTTTCAAACCAAGAAGGACGCTTCAGTCTTGAGTGATAACTGCTTATAAAGTCCCCCTAATAAGAAGAAAAAGCAATGAATAAATCAGATGTGGTAGGTAACGTACCGTGAAAAAATCGCCTGGCTTCGCACACTCCTCTTTTCCTCCTTCCCTTTAAGAGATGGTGAGCCCCTCGGTTTCCCAGCGAGGGCCGCAGCAATTAAGTCCATGTGCAGTTAATTGCCTTTATTGAGTGTAAGTGAATTTATAGGCGGCAAGTGACACCTTTGGAGGCTTCTGTGCGGTGCCACAAGCTGCTTTCCCTAGAACGCAGACAAAATTTACGAGCCTGCTGACATTAACGGAGGTGGCTGGATCACTTTGGGGGGACCGGCCGGAAACCTCGCCATGCATCCATATATTTTTCATACCTGATGACACACAGATAAATCTCTGTCCTGTGAGTCTGCAACAGGGAGACCCTCCAAAGCTCAGTGTCAGGCCTCAGGGGGAAAATTGATCACTCGGGTAATCCTGCTTTCTAAATCACGGTGAACACTGGAGCTGGTCATTTTCACATTTGGGCAAGAATTTTTGACAATATGCATAAATTTTTAATAGGCCCTAACTTTACCAACTGTTCTGTAGCTCAGATTTGCTAACTGAAAGATATATAAGCTGTGGGTGTGTTTCTCCTCAAGCTTCCTCAAGCAAAAGAACATAAAGGGAAAAAGCTATTTCAACTTATTTTGATAAGAAAGTGGCATTAATGGATCCTGTAAGAAATTAGCACTGCCCTCCCCCAACCCGCTTTTGCCATGTATAAATTATAGTTTCTAGAACTAAAAGGAACTTTGGGAATTGTCTGATAATAGTTGTCTAACAGGCACAGGATACTTATTTTTTAATGACCGGATGAGTAAACCTAGGTCGGTTTCAGCATTTTCCAGAGAAGGAAACTAACCCGGCTCACCGCAATGATATAGGTTGCCCAAATCACACAGCTAATTAGTGGTGGAGTCCCTGGGTGGTGCAGACGGTAATGTGCTCAGTGTAAAGGTTGGAGGTTCAAGTCCACCCAGCAGTGCCTCAGAAGAAAGGCCTGGCAATCTACTTCTGAAAAACTAGCCATTATCAGAATTCTGTGCCGATGCACATAGGGTCCCCAGGAGTCAGAATCAGCTCAATGGCAACTGGTGAATTAATGGCAGCAACTCCAGTTTTCTTCCTTTCCAATAAAATGCTATTTTCGTTATACACGTAGCCTCCAAACAGGTTCTTTAGCACGTCTAAAGCCTGATTTGAAGGTTCGATTATTGGAATCCAAGCTGACTGCGTGCTTCCCTTGGCCATTCAGCTCAGCTCCGCCTGCTGAACCTGCAGGTCGTAGAGTCCCTCTTCGTGGGTTTAAGTCGCTTAAGCTTGCTAAGCCCCGGTTTCCTGGTCTGAAAAATGGCAACGCCAATAATAGTACCTACCTCATAGGGTTGTTGGAAGGATTACATGAGACAATGATCTCAAGTCCTGAGTACTTAACTGCTTAATAAATGAACATATTACTGTAGAGGGGTTTGGGGGAGGGGATTTTTTTTGTTTATAATTTTTGGGTTGTTTTTTTTTTTGAAATTGTTCAAACGAATCTACACAACTAGGCTATCCAAAAATAAGTCATATTTCAAATGACATTGTGAAGTATGAACATGACCTGCATGGTTTCTGTTTTAAGGAATTTGCAGTATTTGGAGCGTAAGGCAGGGTTGGCTTTTGTGGATGCTGTATGCGTGTTTGAAGAGAATGCGCATTCTCAGTCCGGAGTTTAGAGAGTTCCATATTAATTTATTAGATCAAATTTGTTGTGTTCTTCAAATCTTCTGTAGTCTAACTACTTATTCTAATCCTCAGAAGTGAACTAGTCATTTCTGAGAAAGGAGTGTTAACTTTTCCAGCTGCGATTGGAGCGTGATAGTCTGTCCTCTCTTTTCCAGCCATTTTAATTTACGTATTTTGAAGATATATTGCTAGGTTCGTGACTGTTATATTTTTCTTGGTGGTTTTTTAACCTTTATCAATGTAAAATTTCTTTTTCTCCATTAGTGGTTTTGTTTTTTTTTTTTTTTTGGCTATATGTATTTTTACTTGTTTCTATTAGCATTTGCCTATTGTTTGCCTTTTTTAATCTCTGTTTTGAAATTTTCTGTGTAACTTGCTCCATACGTGTCTCTCATATACACGATATAGCTGGATTTATTTTACTTATTTAGCTATTTGTTTAAGTCAGGAGTAGCAGTTCCAGAGGGATGGTAGTATGGTTTCAGAGGGAGTTTGAATCTGAGGCTGAAGAACACTTAGCAGTATTGAATCCATATCAGATGAACAAAGAATTGAGGATATGGATAGAAATGGGGGACCCAACATTCCTAAAACCAGGGTTTTGAACCGATTCTTTCCAGTGTGAACTCCTGCTGAGAATCTGCATTTCTAACAAGTTCCCAGGTGATGTTAATGCTACTGGTTAGGGACCAGTTCTGAGAACCACTAGCAGAGCAATGGTTCTCAAAATTTATTATACATAAGAATCACCTGGGGTTAGTATTAAAATGTATATTCTGATTCAGTATAACTGGGGTGAAAATGCAGATTCTCAGCAGGGGTTCAAACCGGAACAAACCAGTTCGAAACCCTGCCTAAAACTCCTTGCCACAGTGTTACTGCAATAACGCGGATCGGAGCCGCCTGCTGCAATAGCCAATTCTGAGACAGGGGTGAGGCGAGCAGCAAGAGTTTTATTATATATCGATAAATAGGAGACAGAGGGCAATAAATTTCTCGAAAAACCCGTCTCCCCCGCTAGAGATTGGCTGAAGGCTTTATAGGGACAGGATTATGGGTCTTAGAAGTTTGTGTTAGTTCCCCCTTGAGGTGGTCACGTCCCAGATGAGTTAATCCTTTCTTGGGGGTTATCTGGCAACATCCCGGTTTTTTTGTCCCAAGATGGGTGCTTTGTTTGGTTTTTCATTCCTAGATCATTATCACTTGTTTTCCCCCCTCCAAGGAGGAACATCAGTTAATCTTAAACTTTTTATAGACACTGGAACAGGAGGGAAAAACAAGATCATGAGACAATGCGGGGGTCAGCAATGGGGAGTAATAACAGTGAGCCGGATCTGTGTAGCCTTTTCCAACAGCATGTCCAATCTGAGGGTCTGTTTCTTTTAATAAGTAACTTTACTCCATTCATATTTATTGAGAATGCTAATCTATTTGGCCATATTCCTCATATCTAAATTGAATTTGAATTTTTCCAGGCTTTTGTTTTGTTTTGTTTTGTTTTTATTTTTCCTTTCTTGCCTTTGTTGAGTTGATCAGTTTTTCTTTATTCGTTGTTTTCCTCTGATGGAATGGAACTTATGCATCTTATTTCTCTTATTTAAGCTAGATGTCCTAATGCTATTACTTCTATTCTTTCAGAGTTGTTTCTAAGAAATCCAGATTCTTAGGAACTGAGGTGGGTAGATGGGATCCTGGCAGGGATGGTATTAGATGGTATTAGGTGGTGCGCTGCTTTATTCACAGCCCCTCCTCCCTGCAGCATTCCTGAAGGGCACTGTGAAAAGAAATAATAGCGGAATTAACCTTTTGGTTAGTAGCGGTTTGTGTGCTTGATTCCCCAATGTAATAATCTGGGAAATGCTGGACCCCCATCTCCCACGCTTCCCCCAATCCACATCTTGGGATCTTAACACCATCCTTGCTGAAGGAGGAAGATAACGGTGAAGAGGGGGGTGTCATGGATTGAATTGTGTCCCCAAAAATATCTGTCAATTTGGCTAGGCCATGATTCCCAGTATTGTGTGATTGTCCACCATTTTGTCGTCTAAGGTGATTTTCCTACATGTTATAAATCCTGCCTCTATGATGTTAATGAGATGGGATTAGTAGCAGTTATGTTAATGAGGCAGGACTCAATCTACAAGATTGGATTGTGTCTTAAGCCAATCTCTTTTGAGATAGAGAAGCTAGCAGAGAAACAGGGGGACCTCATACCACCAAGAAAGCAGTGCCGGAAGCAGAACACATCCTTTGGACCCAGGATTCCTGCACGGAGATGCTCCTAGACCAGGGGAAGATTGATGACAAGGACCTTCCTTCAGAGCCGACAGAGAGAGAAAACCTTCCCCTGGAGCTGGCGCCCTGAATTCAGACTTCTAGCCTCCTAGACTGTGAGAGAATAAACTTCTGTTAGTTAAAGCCATCCACTTGTGGTATTTCTGCTACAGCAGCACTAGATGACTAAGCCAAGGAGCGTGGTAGATAAGTCTGCAGATGGACTGAACTTAATTCATTCTCCAGCCATGTGCCCAGAGGAGGAGGTGGAGAAGAGATGGTACAGGACTGACCATGGTTTCCAGCTGCACCATGGCCACACCCCCAAGTCACCCACCCACTCACCCCTGGCCGTGACTTACTTGTGTTCATAGCATTTACCTCCATGTGTTTTTACTCACTTATTTGTGATCTGTCTCCCCAGGTCATGCAGAAGCTTCATGAGTCTGTCTGCCTCATTTACCACCGCTCCACTGGCAACTAGAGCAGATAGTAGTAGTAATAGGAACTCAATGAGAAGTCTGTCTTAGTTATCTAGTGCTGCTCTAACAGAAATACCACAAGTGGATGGCTTTAACAAAGAGAAGTCCATTCTGTCACAGTCCAGTAGGCTACAAGTCCAAATTCAAGGCATCAGCTCCAGGAGAAGCCTTTCTCTCTCTCTTGGCTCTGAGGGAAGGTCCTTGTCTTCAGTCTTCCCTTGGTCTGGGAGCATCTCAGAGCAGGAATCTCAGGTCTAAAGGACATGCTCTACTCCAGCACTGCTTTCTTGGTGGTATGAGGTCCACATGGGTCTTTGCTCGCTTCTGTCTTTTATATCTCAAAAGAGATTGGCTTAAGACACTATCTAATCTTATAGACCTCATCAGTAATAACTGCCACTAATCCATCTTATTACATCATAGTGATAGAGTTTACAACACATAAGAAAATCACATCAGATGATAAAATGGTAGACAAACATACAATACTGGGAATCATAGCCCAACCAGATCGATACACATATTTTGGGGGGGACATAATTCAATCCATGACAAGTCCCTGGGTGCCCAAACGGTTAAGCACTCACTCGACTACTAGCTTAAAGGTTGGTGGTTCGAACCCACACAAAGGTGCTTCGAAGACCGGCCTGGCTATCTGCTTCCAAAAGGCCACAGTCTTAAAAACCCTATGGAGCAGTTCTACTCTGCACACAGAGGGTCGCCATGAGTCAGAGTCAGCTCATGGCAGCCAACAACAACGACATAGGTACTCAATAAATATAAGATGGATGAATGAATGAATGAACATTTTCCAGTCATTGCTGCACTCCTTACCCACTAGATTTCTTGGGAGTGGACTGAGGACTGGGGAAGACTTTTCCTGGCATGAAGAAAAGGCTGTAGTATTATTTCCTGCCCTATATAACTGAAGAGACAGAAAAATTTTTTTCCGCAGAATAAATTCCTAGAAGTAGAATTTCTGGGTCACAGATTATGAAAATTTGACGCTTTTGTGGCATACTAACAAATTGTACCAATTTACACCCCCATTAACAGTATATGAGAGTGATGGTTTCCCTTCTCCTGGTTGCTTGTTTTTTGTTTGTTTTGTTTTATTGTTATCCACATCACTTTTTAAGGCTAAAAAATGTATCTTGCATTTACTTGTATTTCCTTAAATACAAGTGAAGCAGTTTGTAATTCTTAAGGGAATTATCTGAGTGTGTTCTTCACGTGTGGTCTGTTGGCCTGTTCATCTTACACAGACGGATTGGTAAGAGTGTGTTATTGTTGTTAGCTGCCTTCGAGAAGGCTCCGACTCATGGCGACCTCATGTAAAACAGGACAAACGTTGCCCAGTACTGTGTCATCTTCATGATCATTGGTATATTTGAGTCCATGGTTATGGCTATGGTGTCAGTCCATCTCACAGAGGGTTTCTCTCACTTTTGTTGGCCCTCTACTTGGCCAAACATTATGTCCTTTTCTAGCGATTGGGCTTTCCTGATGACATGTCCAAAGCAAGTGAGCCAAAGTCTCGCCATCCTCAGTTCTAAGGAGCATTGTGGTTATGTTTCCTCTAAGACTGATTCACCGATTTGTTCATTCTTCTGGGAGTCCACAGTATATTCAGTATTCTTCACCAACACCACAGTTGCAACACATCAGTTCTTCTTTTGTCTTCCTTTTCCATTATCCAACTTTCACATCATGTGAGGTGACTGAAAAGACCATCGCTTGGGTCAGACACCTACTAGCCGTTTGTCCATCACACACATAGCATCTTTTCCAGTGTATCACTCACCCATTAGCCTTGGTGGTGGTGTTTCAAGATGTACAGAGACAAGATTAGACAGGCCCATAAAACGAGACTAAATAGGCACACCAGCCTAGGGGCAAGGACGAGAAGGCAGGAGGGGACAGGAAAGCTGGTAATGGGGAACCCAAGGTCAAGAAAGGGAGAATGTTGACACAATGTAGGGCTGGCAACCAGTGTCACAAAATGTATGTATTAATTGTTTAATGAGAAACTAATCTAATATTAATGAGAAACAAGATGGATTGGCACAGTGGCTGCAACAATGGGCTCATGCATAACAATGATTGTGAGGATGGCGCAGGACTGGGCAGTGTTTTGTTCTGTTGTGCGTAAGGTCACTGTGAGCTGGAACCAACTCGACTATGCTGAACAACAATTTGCTCTGTAAGCCTTCATTTAAAGCAAAAAAAAAAAAAATGATGCACAGAGACAGAGAGGCCTTTCCAAACGTGATGCCGAAGGCTGAGAGCATGAAGGCCCATCAGTAGATGAGCCCGTATGAGCAATAAAATCCTCGGTGTGGTCAAAAATGCCTTAGAACAGAGCTAGAATACCCACAAGCAAATGCAAATAAACAGACCAAAGGAAGTACACCCTGTCCTCACTTATCGACATGGTTAGGTTCCAAAGACCAGGTCATTATGCGACATCAGTGCTATGTGAAAATGGAGGATGACCACATCTGATCTGAAAATGGAGGATGATTACATCATTACATATCTGCGAAATTATATCATTGTATAACTACCAAATTACATCATTACATTTTTGCCAAATTACATCATTACACAACTACCAAACCACTGAGAATCATGGCCCAGCCAAGCTGACACATAACCTTAACCATCAAAGCCAGCATTCTTCTTGCCTCACACCTCAGTGTTCATTACCGTTTGTTACTGCCAGGCGTACATCATTAATGGGCAAAATAGCCAGATAGATTTTTTTACTGTTGTCGTAAATGTGAAATATCAAATAAAGAGATAGTCAATAAGTGAGGAGAAGGTGTAGTGAATTTACTTAAAGTAAAAGAGCCCTCACTGTTTAAAAGACCAGAAAGGAAAAATAAAATGGGCAAAGACATACTCAATTTACTGAAAAAGAAATACAAATGTCCAATGAACATATGGAAGAAAATATTCTTCTGTTTTAGTAGCTAAGTAAATGTTAATATAATAATGCTGGGAAGTTGTTTTTCCTTTACCTATTTGACCAAAAAGGAGCCCTGGTAGCACAGAGGTTAAGCGCTCAGCTGTGAACCAAAGGCCAGTTGTTCAAATCACCAGCTGCTCCTTGGGAGAAAGATGCGGCAGTAAGCTTCAATAAAGATTTACAGCCTTGGAAACCCTGTGGGGCAGTTCTGCTCTGTCTTATAGGGTCATTATGCGTTGGAATTGACTCGACGGCAATTTTTTGTTATTTTTTTAATTTGTTTGACTGAAATTGATTATTTTTAACACGCAGCATGGACCAGGGCCCAGGGATACAACCCCTTACTCCGTTTTCTGTCCCCGTGGTGGGTATGAGTGGCTTGCCCCCCTCTTCAGGCTTTTCAGCCCAGGGACATCTTCCTTCCTTGCAAGAGGGAGCTGTGACAGCCCAGGAGCCCCCTCCGGAGGGATCCCTCCAAGATTCCAGCCTTTGAAGATGCGTTTCTGTGGTTACCAGCTCCGAGCTGTAAGCTGCTGTCTGCTTCCTGTTTTGTTGTTCTTCCTATAGGATCTGGGAGAGGAGACTTGGAGGCTCCAGCCCATTACTGAACCCTTTTCCTGAACACGCTGATGTGCCGTGAATTTGTTTTCCTTCTTTCTTTTCTTTTTTTTTTTGGTCATTAATTTCCAACGTATCTGCCTGTATTCTTGATTTTTCTCCCTGACTCAATGGTTATTTCTGATGGCACATTTAGATTCGTAAGTGGTTCAAAATCAGACCCCAAGTGTTTGTTCCAGAAAGCAGGAATAGTTAAATGGTAGGAAAATTCCACATGACATACATCAGTAACAGTGGTATGATGGTTTCAGCTCAGGCAGAAAAGGTATTTGATAAAATTAAATGTTCACCTCTTATTTAAAAAATTGAAAAACAGAGTTAATTTTGAATGTAATAAAATGTAAGCTCCACAAAGACAGAGATTTTTATGTCTCACGTTCGTGCCTTTTCTCCCGGGCCTGGAACAGTGCCTGCTGCATAGTTTGGGTTGCCATTGCCTTGACTCCATTCATGATGATGCCACGTGTGTCAGAGTAGAACTGCACACCACAGAGTTTTCAATGGTTTGTTTTTTGGAAGTAGATCACCTGGGCTTTCTTCCAAGGTGCCGCTGGGTGGACTTGAACCTCCAACCTTTCAGTTAACAATGAGCGTGTTAACTGTTTGTACCACTCAGACACATAGTAGATACTGAATAAATATATTGTGAATGAATGAATGAAACAAAGTATTTTTTTAAAAACAAAAGACAGCTATACGTCTAATGGAGAACCACTGTTGGCCTTCCCACTAAAACGATTAGTGACATAATATAAATTTTTGTTAATATCATGACATGGAAAGGAAATAAGAGGCATAAATATTTTAAAGAAAGAAGCAGAAATGCATTTTTAAAAAGTAATGGTGAACAATAAAATATTATTAAAAAAATTACTGGTGGACCAAATATGAAAGAGGAATATTAGAGTTATATGCAAGCTTAAGAACTGTGTAAATGCAAGAAATGAAAAGAGGGCTGAATAAATGGCAAGATGTACCCTGTTTCTGGGTAAATGGAAAGATGACAAATCTGCTCTGGGTAATTTAGAGAGGTAACAGCATTTCCATTAAAATCCCAACAGGATTATTTATTGAACTTGAAAACATAATTATTAAAGTCATTAGGATTAGAATGAGAACAATAAGAAAGAACAAACGGTACTGGATTTTCAAGTATATTACAAAGAGCAAGAAATTAAATGCATTATCCTACTATAAAAACATAAACATAGATCAATGAAGCAAAATGGTAGCTCCAAAAGCTGACAAAAATAGATGGAAATAAATAGTATATGATAAATGAAGTTTAAAAAAAAAGCAATAAGAAATGAACAAAATATAGTTCCGCTAACCACATTGTGCGATTAAATATTGTTAAAGCTAACTAGTAGTAGTAGAAAGCAGAATAGACAATTTAACTCCCTTCTAGAGGGGTCATAATTTTCTAACTGTAGAAACAATAAAAAATATTTAAAAAGAAAAACGGACTAATTTCACAGTCTAAATGATAAAACCCCAAAACATAAGATATAAAAGGATGTCAACCGAATGTGAAATTATTTTTATTATAAATTGTTTGACTTTATTACAAACGTAATTCCTGTTTGCCCTAGTGAAGAGAAATAACACTGAAATGTATAAAGAAAAAAGGAATCGCCTGCCCTTCCTCCAGCCTTATGTCTCTAGTAATTCCAGGTGAAGAGCTGGGTTTGTTTCTTTCTCACCTGTCTTCATGCACCTGTAACATAAACACAGACCAGTGGGGTTCCCATCTGTCCCCTTTTCTGTCCAACAAAAACAGAAGCCTACCTCATGTTGCTCTGTGGCCCAGTCTTTCCCTTGACAATACATCATGAACGTCCACAGGTATTCAGATAGACCACGTTCGTTTTTGTGAGAGCTGCATTTATTAATCCTTTAGTATTTAGCTCCTACAGAGTAACACGTGAGGCATTGGGGGTTCAGCGGCAGAGTTCCTGCCTTCCGTACAGGTGACCCTGGTTCCCTTCAAGGCCAGCATCCCTCATGTGCAGCCACCACCCATCTGTCACTGGTGGCTTTGGTGTTGCTGTGATGCTGAACAGGTTTCAGCAGAGCTTCTAGCCTAAGACGGACTAGGAAGAAAGACCTGGTGATCTGCTTCCAAAAATCAGCCAGTGGAAACCCTATGGATCCTAACAGTCAGATCCACAGCGTATCATTGGGATGGTACAGGACTGCACGGGTTTTAGTTCCGTTGTGCACAGGGTCGCCATGACCCGGGGCTGACTTGATGGCAGCCAATAGCGAACAACAGGAACACATAGTAGCAGGCCCTGAAGTACAGTGAACAGGTAAGGTCAGGTCCAGAGCTGCCTTTCCAGTACATGACATTCCATAACCATCCCCCACTAGTGGACACTCACACTGTTTCCTGTTTTTGCTGATACAAACGGCGCATCTGGAAGTATCTCAGCTTCGATTTCTGTTAGGATTCCTAGTAGTGGAATTGCCGGATCAAAAGATGTGTGCAAGCGAAAATGTGCTTCAAACAGACAGCTACCGTGTTACACACACGTTACCTAAGAGCTCACGGAAACACAGGAAGCTCCTGCAGTTAGTGGGGAGTCCTGGGTGTTCAGGCAGGAAGAAGCCCAAGGTTAGAATTCAGATTCTTCCCTTCAGGAACTGTTTGTCTTCGTTGTTGTTGTTGTTAGGTGCCACTGAGTCAGTTCTGACTCATAGCGACCCTGTGTACAAGAGAACAAAACAGTGCCAGGTCCTGTGCCATCCTGACAATCACTGCGTTGTTTGAGCCCATTGTTGCAGCCACTGTGTCAGTCCATCTCGTTGAGGGTCTTCCTCTTTTTTGCTGACCCTCTACTTTACCGAGCATGATGTCCTTTTCCAGGGACTGGTCCCTCCTGATAACAAGTCCAAAGTATGTGAGATGAAGTCTCGCCATCCTGGCTTCTAAGGAGCATTCCAGCTGTACTTCTTCCAAGACAGATTTGTTCGTTCTTCTGGCAGTCCATGGTATATTCAGTATTCTTTGCCAACCCCATAATTCAAAGGTGTCAATTCTTCTTCCGTCTTCCTTATTATTTGTCCAGCTGGTTGTCTTTGGATTAGTCAAACTCTCACACTTCCAATTTCCTCCTTTGTAAAACGAAGAAAGTGCTTCTCTTGAAAGATTTCTGTAAGCCTTAGATGAGAAACTGCTTTGCAAAAGGCACGTGTGAAAATGCTTCATAAACCTTAACACAGCAAACCCATGTAAACTATAATAATTTCTGTTAAAGCATTGAGTCAAAAAAAATGGGGAGACAGTTAAAGGAAATCACGCAGATCATAGGAAAATGTCAACCTCACTAACAGCGAAAGAAATAAAATGCAGATTGGGCTTCCATTTTACTCCCAAACTGATCAAAACCGGTAAAGGCAATATGGAAGAGGCATCCAAGGGCCAGCAGTGAGGACAGGGATCTGAGCTGGGGCGCCGTCGAAGCCGGGTCTCCCACAGAGGCGAAGGAAGAGTCAGTTCTGATCTCCTTCCTGGGATCTGCACCTCCAGAGGGTCACCTGGCCTGCCAGCCCAGAGGACTTGCTGGTTGGCGGGAGATCTTCTGGAGAACCAGCCTCTTTCAAGAAGTACAGCACGTCCAGGAGTCTCTCTTGTGAACATTTATCACATGGAAATGTTCAAGAGAAGATTACAAAAGCTGTAAATAAATAGACATCCTGCCATTACCTCAGATGTGGGAAAACCACCTAAATGTCCTACAACAGCGGCCAGATTTTCTCGGTCTATCGACCAGGACTCCTGGGCTGACCAAAGCTTTTCTTTTCCACTTCTTAGTGTGGAAAAAGGAACCCTGGTGGCGAAAAGGCGAAGTGCTCACCTGCCAACTGAAAGGTTGGTTATTCAAACCCACCCAGTGGCTCCGAGGGAGAAAGATGTGGTAATCTGCTCCCATAAAGATTACAGCCTAGGAAACCCTATGGGGCAGTTGCACTCTGTCCTGTAGGGTCACGATGAGTCGGAAACGACTTAATGGCACACGACAATAACAGTGTGGGAAAACAGACTGCAGAGGAGTATCAGAACAAGGTGTGCAGCTGTGTGTGCAATGTAGTCTTTTAAGGAAGTGAACGGGGCTTTTCTCAGTGCGTGCCCAACATCCTGCCTCCACCCAAAACTAATTGGTTGGGTGGGGTGGCTGTGGTTAACATACGCTGTTGTTGTTAGGAGCCGTCGAAACAGTTCCAACTCACCGTGACCCCACGTACAACAGAATGACACACTGCCCGGTCCTGCGCCATCCTCACCATTATTGTTACGCTTGAGCCCATTGTTGCAGCCACTGTGTCAATGCATCTGGTCGAGGGTCTTCTTCTTTTTTGATGACCCTCCACTTTACTAAGCATGATGTCCTTCTCCAGGGACTAGTCCCTCCTGATAACATGTCCAAAGTATGTGAGACAAAGTCTCACCATACTCGCTTTTAAGGAGCATTCTAGCTGTACGTTTTCCAAGACAGATGTGTTTGTTCTTCTGTCAGTCCATGGTATATTCAGTACTCTTTGCCAACACCACAATTCAAAGGCATCAGTTCTTCTTTGGCCTTCCTTATTCATTGTCCAGCTTTCACATGCATTTAAAAACCAGTTGCCATCAAGTCAATTCCAACTTACAGCAACCGTGTGGGACGGAGTAGAAGTGTCCCGTAGGGTTTCCAAAGGGCGCTGGTGGATTGAAACTGCTGACCTTTACATTAGCAGTCAGACAAGATGATTAAAAACACCATGGCTTGGGTCAGGTGCACTGTAGTCCTCAATGTGACATCTTTGCTTTTTAACACTTTAAGGAGGTCTTTTGCAGCAGATTTGCCCAATGCAATACGTTGTGTGATTTCTTGGCTGCTACTTTCATGGGCTTTGATTGTGGATCCAAGTAAAATGAACTCCTTAATAACTTCAGTATTTTCTTCATTTACCGTGATGTTGCTTATCGGTCCAGCTGTGAGGATTTTTGTTTTCTTTATGTTGAGGTGTAATCCATACTGAAGGCTGTGGTCTTTGATCTTCTTCGGTAAGTGCTTCAAGCCCTCTTCACTTTCAGCAAGCGAGGTTGTGTCATCTGCATATCGTGTCTTCCTCCAATCCTGATGCCCTGTTCTTCTTCATAGAGTCCAGCTTCTCAGATTATTTGCTCAGCATACAGAGTGAATAAGTATGGTTGAAGGATACAACCCTGACGCACACCTTTCCTGACTTTAAACCCCGCAGTGTTCTCTTGTTCTGTTCAAACAACTGCCTCTTGGTCTGTGTACATGTTCTTCATGAGCACAGTTAAGTGTTCTGGAATTCCCATTCCTCACAATTGTATTCATAATTTGTTATGATCACACAGTTGAATACCTTTGCACAGTCAGTAAAACGTAGGTAAATATCTTTCTGGTATTCTCGGCTTTCAGCCACGATCCATATGACATCCGCAATGATATCCTTCATTCCAGGTCCTCCTCTGAATCTGGTTAACATGTAAGGCATGTTATTCTTCCCATTTAAACTAATGAGAAATAGCTGCCTGGAAGATGTTTCTTGAACAGAGGATCATTTTCAAGAACATTAGCAGAAGGTACCTGCGAGCAATGACCTCAAGTTGAATTGAATTGCAGTGAGAGGCAGTTCTAGACAGACCAGACTACTCAGCATGTCTGAGAGTGCAGAGGGGGTTTCTCTGCCCCCGCTCCGACCCCCTGCCCCTAGACTGTGGAATTGGGGGAGAAGTGGCATTTTTCAGGCAAAATAAGGAAATGGCAACAACATTGCCTGGGCTCCCCAGATGTTAGGCAGGCACTGAAAACCCAAACCCAAACCCATTGCCGTCGAGTCGATTCCGACTCATGGTGACCCCATGTGTTACAGAGTGGAACTGCTCCATAGGGTTTTCTTGGCTGTGATCTTAATGGAAAGGAGCCCTAGTGACGCAGCAATTAGCACTCGCTGTTAACGGAAAGGTGGCAGTTAGAACCCACCCGTCGGCTACGCAGGAGAAGGACCTGGTCATCTCCTTCCATAAAGGTTACAGCCTAGAAAGCTCTATGGGGCAGTTCTACTCTGTCACGTGGGGGTGCCGAGTCGAAAATCGACTTTACAGCACCCAACAGCAGCAGCAGTCTTAACAGAAGCAGATCGCCAGGACTTTCTTCCACTGGGCAGGTTGGAACCACCAAACTTTAGGTTAGCAGTTGAGGGCAAACACTTGTGCCACCCAGGGACCTTATAGGCAAGCACTAGTTGTACAAGATAAAATACAAAATGAAATGCTGGCTACTTCCCACTTTCCCTTGGAGAGAAGAGAGAGAGCAGGTCCGGCTGGCCACTGGCAGCATGGGCTCTGAGTTCCATGGGGCCTTGGGTAGAGCTCCCTGGGTCTAAAGGGAGGCCCAGGATCAATGCCATGTCTCTGGGACCAAAGACAGGGATTGAAATCAAGGTCATGGGGCCAAGGACTGGGAGCCAGCAGAGGAGAAAGGGTTAAGCGGGAATAGTTAGGGATCAGACCAGGGCCAGTGGGTCAGCTGAGGATTCAGAGTTGTTGCTTTGCACATCAGAACCCTCCCTGGAAGCTCATTTAGAGGTGGTTGGTACTGGTGGGACAGTGGTTAAGCGTTTGCTTGCTAACCAAAAGGTCGGCAGTTCAAATCCACCAGCCGCTCCGTGGAAATTCTATGGGGCAGTTCTGCTCTGTCCCATAGGGTCACTATGAGTTGGAATCGACTCAACGGCAACGGGTTTTTACCGGGTGTGTTGGGGCGCAGGCTTAGCTTAAGAGCCTAGGGAGTATAGGTCGTTATCCCAGCTTAGACTGTGCTATTTGGAGATGACGCTTTCCGAGTCAGGAACTAGGACTGATAGAAAAAGCTAGAAGAAATGTCAGACTGGCAGAGCTACGCAGCATTGGAATACATGAACGTGCCATCCCTTAGAAGGGGCTTGCCAGAGACCGACAGTCTCTTTGGCAGGGAGAGGGGCTCACTGGCTCCTTGGCTTCTTTTCTTCTGTAGCATCTGAGAAGTGAGCCTGACACAGTGGTAAGGAAGTGTCCCGTGTGTTTGAAAAGTATTAACCAAATCCCTAAATTCTGATGGATGATACATTGCATAGTCAGTGTTCACATTCAAGTGTTTCGGAATACTCTTTAGAAAGTGGGCTTAATGGATGATTTAAAGTCTATCTCTTGGAAAATAATACTTAATTTAGTACAAATTAACTGTGTTTCCAAAACAGCCATAGTGGTGTAGTGGTTAAGCACTCAGCTGCTAACCGAAAGGTCAGCGGTTCAAACCTACCAGCCACTCTGCGGGAGAAAGATGTGGCGATCTGCTTCCATCAAGGAAACCCTGTGGGGCAGTTCTACTCCATCCTGCAGGGTTGCTGTGAATCGGAATCAGTCTGACACCAACAGGTAAGTATGGTTCCAAAAAGCTGAATTCTTGATTTAAAAAATGTAATCCCCATGAAATCATGAAATGAGCCAAAATTTGCTTTTAAGTGACTAAATGTTGACCAATAGCTCAGAAAGACCTGCTACATGCAGAGTCTTATCAAGCCAGACATGCCTTTCTTAGACTTTCATGTTCTTGGACTCTGCTTCCCTTTCTCATTTCTCCTTTTCTGCTGCGTGCCAAGCACCTGGGTGAATCGGGAAAGCCCTCCTGGGCTCAGTCCAGGCTATTTTCCACACAGCGTGTAATGAGTTCCATTTTCTGCATCACTTGTTCCATTTGGCGGTTTGGATGCCCAGTTGAAGGACCTGATTTTCCCTTGGCTATTGCAGCAATTGGGGGCCAAATGAAAGTTGGGGGGAGTGTGGGGATGGCAGCTGCCCCCTAACTTTGTAAATCAGCAAAACGATGCAAGTTCAGAGATAATCAAGCGGCTTTGGAATTAGATGCAAAGTATAATTGAGAGAAAGCTGAAATTTAAATAATCATGTACAGAGGCAACAGATGAAATGGGTAATAGTGTTGTCGAGGACTTGGTGTTAAAAACATTTTTTTTTCAAGTAGAAAAAATCCCAGTCTCTGGTAAAGTCCTTTCCAGACGGCAAAGAGAAACTGAGGCAGTCACGGAGAAACAACTTGATGTCCCCCTTGTCCTCCACCCCAGATGCACACACCTCAGCAAGACCTGTGGTGGTGAGCTAAGGGAGAAATTGTTTTATCTGGTCAGAAAGCTTATTTTACACAGGATGGCTGGGGAAGACCTCTCCGATGACAATGGCATTTGAGCAAAGCCTTAAAGCAAGTGGGGGAACGCACCTCCTGGCGTATTTTTGTCCAGACGGAAAATGAGAAAATGGAAATGCTCCGAGGAGGAGACACTGAGGAGCAACCAGGAGGTCAAGTAGCTGGAGCTGGGCAAGCAAGGAGGAGCGTGGCCGAGGACGAGGCCAGGGAGCTAGCCAGGGAAATGCCGCGTAGGCCATTCTGTTGTTGTTGTTGTTGCTAGGTGCCGTCGAGTCGGTTCTGACTCATCGCGACCCTGTGTACAACAGAACAACACACTGCCTGGTCCTGTGCCATCCTCACAATCGTTGTTATGCTTGAGCCCGTTGTTGCAGCCACTGTGTCAGTCCATCTGATTGAGGGTCTTCCTCTTTTTCGCTGACCCTCTACTTTACCAAGCATGATGTCCTTCTCCAGGGACTGATCCCCCCGACAACATGTCCAAAGTATATGAGACATAGTCTCGCCATCCTCGCTTCTAAGGAGTATTCGGGTTGTACTTGTTCTAAGACAGATTTGTTCCTTCTTTCGGCCGTCCGTGGCGTATTCAGTATTCTTCACCAGCACCACAATTCAAAGGCGTCAATTCTTCAGTTTTCGTTATTCATTCTCCAGCTTTCACATGCCTATGAGGCGATTGAAAACACCGTGGCTTGGTTCAGGGGCACCTTAGTCCTTAAAGTGACAGCTTTGCTTTTTAACACTTTAACGAGGTCTTTTGCAGCAGATTTGCCCATTGCAATGCATCTTTTGATTTCTTGACTGCTGCTTCCATGGGTGTTGATTGTGGATCCAAGTAAAATGAAATCCTTGACGACTTCAGTCTTTCCTCCATTTATCACGATGTTGCTTATTGGTCCAGTTGTGAGGATTTTGTTTTCTTTATGTTGAGGTGTAATCCATACTGAAGGCTGTGGTCTTTGATCTTCATCAGTAAATGCTTCAAGGCCATTCTGAATGGAGTATGTTCATTCCCTGGAGCTGCTGTAACAAAGTTCCACAAAGTGGATAACTTAAAATGACAGGAATTTATTGTCTCAGAGTTCTGGAGGCTAGCAGCCTGAATTTAGGGTACCTGAAGGCTCTAGGGGAAGATCCCTTCTTGTCTTTCCTGGCTCCTGGTTGCCTCGGGAGTTCCTTGCTTGTAGAAGTAGCAAAATCCCATCTCTGTCTCCTTCATCACGTGGCCGTCTTCTCTCTGTCTCTCTGCGTCTCTTCTCTTTTATGAGGATTCTACTCATCTTGCATGAGGACCCACCCTACTCCAGTACGACCTCATGTTAATTGATAACATCTCCAAAGATGGTATTTCCAAAAAGGTCTCACAGCTCTTGGGGATTAGGACTTCAACAGGTTTTCTTTTTTCCTGATGAGGAGGGAGAGGACGTAAGTTAATCCATAAGATGGAATAACAGTGTAATTTAATGTCCAAACCAGGTCACTTTTGAGAAAGAAAAATAAAACCAAAACCAAACTCACCGACGTCGATTGTCAATTCAACCCTGACTCCTGGTGACCCCGTGTATTTCAGAGCAGAACTGTGCTCCATAGGGTTTTCTGGGCTATAATCTTTACAGAAGCAGATCACCAGACCTTTCTTCTGAGGCGCTTCTCGGTGGGTTTGAACCGCCAGCCTTTCAGTTAGCAGCTGAGCGCGTTAACTGTTTACAGCACCTGCGAACTCCGAGGTAGAGAAGGAGGTGCCTGGAAGAAGACAGAGGAGGAGAGGCCAGCGAGGCAGGAGGGAACCAGGTGGATGCTGGGCGGTGGAAGCTGAGGAAAGAGAACCTTTCAGAAGAGCGGGCTCGTCCTCAGTCCAAAGGTGGCTGAGAGCCCCAGAGAGAGGGGAGCTGTAAACACCCACGAATTCGGCAACACAGAGCTCCCTGCTGTCCTTGAGAGACCGGCCCACTGGAGACGGTGACCGTGGGCAGCTCTTGAAGAGCTGGGTGAGGAGGAGAACAGAGCGACTAGAAGCCGGGGAGGAGGCTGGAAGCCCCAGGAAGACGAGCCTTTTTTAAATGAGAGAAACAGAAGCGTGTTGACTACACCCAGGGAAGCATCCGGCTGAGAGGCAGCCTGAAGGGCCTGAGTCTGAGGCCGCAGGAGGCTGAGAGACCTAAAGCCAAGTTGGGCCTCAGGCAGGGGGTGGGAGGGGCGCAAGGGAAACTGACTGTAGAGGGAGGCGTGAAGGAGGCTTTCTGTGGGAGATGGGGGCCTCCCCCCTCCCTGTGACACCTTCTAGGAGATGCCGGCTGAGCCCTGAGGTGTGCGGGGCGGGGGGACCTTTCCAGGGCCCAGAGCCTGCCGTTATGCACATGCAGCTGTTTGAATCCTCTCAAGATTCACACAGTGCATCTGCCGGAAGCCAAGTGGCGAATCAAGCCTGCGGTCGGCCCCCGAGATCCCAGACACCGTGTCCCCCCACAATAGGTTCTGAAGTCCTGGCCCCTGGACCTGTGGATGTGATCCTGTTTGGAAATAGAGTTTTCTTTTGTTATGTTAATGAGGACACACCAAAGTAGGGTATGTCCTAAAGCGAATCACTTCTTTTTATTTATTCAGTTATTTTTTATTGTACTTTAGATAAAGGTTTACAGAACAAATAGATTCTCATTAAACAGTATACATTGTTTTACGACATTGGTTAACAATCCTATGACATGTCAACACTCTCCCTTCTCAACCTTGGGTTCCCTTTTACCAGCTTTCCTGTCCCCTCCTGCCTTCCTAGTCCTTGTCCCTAGACTGTTGTGCCCCATTAGTCTCGTTTTGTTTTATGGGGCTGTCTAATCTTTGGCTGAAGGGTGAACCTCGGGAGTGACTTCATTACTGAGCTAAAAGGGTGTCCGGGGGCCATATTCTCAGGGTTTCTCCAGTCTCTGTCAGGCCAGTAAGTCTGGTCAAAATGTGGGTTAGAATTTTGTTCTACATTTTTCTCCAGCTCTGTATGGGACCTTCTGTTGTGATCCCTGTCAGAGCAGTCAGTGGTGGTAGCCGGGCACCGTCTAACTGTACTGGACTCAGTCTGGTGGAGGCCTTGGTAGTTGTGCTAAACCGAGTCATTTCTAAGTGATAGAAAGCAGAATAGACACAAGGATGCACACGGTGGGGGAAGACAGGCAACGGAGACAGGTGTGCCTGCCAGTCCAGGAATGCCCAGGATCCCCAGATCCAGGAGA
>NW_004444101.1:677767-703074 GCF_000243295.1 Trichechus manatus latirostris | reverse complement strand
CCTAGGACCCCCAGATCCAGGAGAGAGGCCCCCAGAAGAAATGACGCGGCCGGGACCCTGGTTTGGGCTTCCAGCCTCCAGAACTGTGAGAAAATAAATTTCTGTTCTTTAAAGCCACGCATTTGTGGTACTTGTGTACAGCAGCCCCAGGTAACTGTGGGGGTGGAACAGACAGGCTGAGCCCACGTGAAGAGGCCCAAGGCTGCCTCCACCGCACAGTGGCCCTGGGGCTTCGTGGAGGACAGAGGGGGCTGCAGTGCCTGTCGGGACACGACGGAGAGGCTCGGATGGATCCAAGTCCGAGGGAAACCGGATACTCCACTGTCCACTTTTTATCAAAACGCTGGTTTTCCTGACAACGTAGAATTTGAGGTCCTCAGTCAACTCCCTGGCAGTCCCCAGACAGTCACCTGCCGTCAACGTTGTTGGACGCCAGCTGTTTGCACCAGAAACACTGTGGGAGCTAAAATAATGCTCTCGGCTAACTGTTTATGGGGACAAGCCGTCTCTCCCTGAAGGCTTCACACCTAACGATTGTGCTGAGTCCTTGGAGCTGCAGGGAAATGCCCATGGCCATGACCTCCTTATAGTAAGGAGTGGGAGCGGGGAGGGCTCTGTCTCGCCCTGAGGACCCTTGCGTGGGACAGGTCTGGATAGGTTTCCATTTCTGCATAGTGTGCAACCAAAAATGCGAGGGGTGAAAATCTCGTAGCCAAGGTGATGAGCATCTAGAACCATAAAATTGAATTCAAAACTGCTTGCTGTGAGCATGCTCTAAACGACTGGGTCACCAGGGATGGAGGCAAGGGAGAGAGTCCCAGCCAGCACAAACCAAGGCGCCTGGTCGCCTCACAAAGCAGGGGTCCAGGTGCTGTGGGAACGGAAGTCAGCTTGCCACATGAGGGGCCGCATGGGATGGAGTGTGTGCACAAGGAAGGAAGGTGCACGCACGTGTGAATGTGTGCTCATGTGTGTGCACGTGTGCATGTATATGTGTGCGCGTGTGTGTGCGTGTGTGTGTGCGTGAGTGTATGTGTGCACGTGTGTGTGCACGTGTGCATGTATATGTGTGCATGTGTGTGCATGAGTGTATATGTGTGCATGTGTATGCATGAGTGTATGTGTGCACATGTGTGCACGTGTGCATGTATATGTGTGCATGTGTGTGTGCGTGTGTCTGTGTACCAAAGGGCTATCAAGTTACATTGTCATTTTCTATATTCAGATTTTAAAATGTTTGCCGCACAACAGTATTTACATTCTCAGGGTCTTCAATAGCTGATTTTTTGGAAGTAGGTGCCCAGGCCTTTCTTCTGAAGCACCTCTGAGTAGAGTCAAACCCCTAACCTTTCAGTTAGTAGCCAAGCACATTAACGTTTGCACCACCCAGAGACTCTAGCGCAAAGCAGCTGGGTACACCTGCTGGCACCTAGGCACACATGAAGGTCGTGGCGTAGTCCGAAGTCACTGCTCTCCGCCATGATACACCTCGGAGAAACAGATTCCACCCAACAGTGTCCTTGATGATGCAGAAAAAAAAAAAAAAAAAATGACTATTTTATTCAATCCTGACCCTTGGATACATAGCTTTTCAGTATTCTAGGGGATGAAATCAGAAGTTTACGGAAATGGCTTCTCCTGCACACCTAATTGGGATTGTTGTCTCCAGGAAAGTACTTGGGAGATGGTTTAATGTGAAGCAGAACTAGTCATTTTCTTTGTTTGTTTGTGTGTTTGTTTGCTTGAGAACATCATTTTATTGAGCAAATGACTAACAAACTATGGTTATTTGAATTTGGGCTTTTGGGAGACGTGTTCTCAAAAATGAACCCAGTGAGCCTGAAGTAAAACCATTGACCGTATTTGTCGCCAAGAGTCAAATCGGAGCTTTCTAGCAAACATTGAAATTTGGGAAAACTTATATCCACCCCTGTGAGCTTGAGAACGTCCCATTACTTGTTGATTTTTTAGGCGCCTGGTGGTTATTAACTGTTCATGGATTGAACTGTGTCCCCCAAAAATACGTATCAACTTGGCTAGGCCACGATTCCCAGTATTGTATGTTTGTCCACCATTTTGTCATCTGATGTGATTATCCTATGTGTTGTAAATCCTATCTCTGTGATGTTAATGAGGTAGGATTACAGGCAGTTATGTCAATGAGGCAGGACTCAATCTACAAGATTAGGTTGTGTCTTAAGCCAATCTCTTTTGAGATATAAAAGCGAGAAGCAAGCTGAGAGACCAAAACCAAACCCATTGCAGTTGAGTTGATTCTGACTCATAGTGACCCTATAGGACATAGTAAAACTGCCCCATAGGGTTTCCAAGGGGCAGCTGGTAGATTCTAACTGCCTACCTTTTGGTTAGCAACCGAGCTCTTAACCACTGTGCCACCAGAGCAGAGAGACGGGGGACTTCATACCACCAAGAAAGCGGTGCCAGGGAGCAGAGCACATCCTTTGGACCAGGGGTCCATGCGCTGAGAAACTCCTAGACCAGGGGAAGATTGATAACAAAGACCTTCCCCCAGAGCCCACAGAGAGAGAAAGCCTTCCCCTGGAGCTGGTGCCCTGAATTTGGACTTCTAGCCTCCTAGACTGTGAGACAATAAACTTCTGTGTGTTACAGCCATCCACTTGTGGTATTTCTGTTATAGCAGCACTAGATAACTAAGACATTAACAAATGTGATTTTTGGTATGATGAAGTGTGTCGACCTTGGGAAAAGCCACATAACTCGGTGAACCAGTACTTTCCAAGTGACCAGCGCTTGACGTTGCAGACTCATACCTGGGTATACATCCACTCAACCATGAGATAGGCCCGTGGATTTTAATGTCACTGGGAAAGGATAGTTCATTGTTACGGCTTCATAGCCCACATTGCAACTAAACCAAAGCCAAAAACCAAACCCATTGCTGTTGAGTCAATTCTGACCCACAACAACTCTGTGTTACAGAGTAGAACTGAGCTCCATAGGGTTTTCTTGGCTGTAATCTATGTGGAAGCACATCACCAGGCCTTTCTTCCGTGGCACCACTGGGTGGGTTTGAACTGCCAACCTTTAGGTTAGCAGCTAATTACAAACCATTTTCGCCACCAGGGCCCCTACATCGCAACCAGCCTTTAGGAAAGTACTGCTTGTCGAGCTGTGGTGTAGACCCAAAGCAGCGTAGCCACAGTTGTCTAAGAAGGCTGTTAAATACCCCTCCCTTTTCCAGTTACATATCTGGGTGAGGTCAGGTTTTCTTCCTACACTTCAACCGAAAAACCACTGCAACAGATTGAATACAGAAGGAGAAATGAGGAGCCAATTAATTTACAGTCTCGAAAACATCAGATCTGCAAAGATGTGAAACAATGCCACGCTTCTCACTAATTTTTTTTTTGTTTTGAAAAATATATTTTCCATAAAAAATATGTTATTTGTACTAGCAGATAATGGGCTTGTTATTGTTATTTTAAAACAAATTAAAAATGCACATTTGAGAAACGTCTCTGCTTTAATTTCTAATACAGTCAGTATCAGTAGATACAACTCATGTAAATAAAAGCAGTTGGGGATCTTCAAATAATATTATGAGTGTAAAGCGTCCCGAAGCCAAAAGTTTGAGAACCACTGTTGTAGTAGCATTTTAAACATGGGTGGTCTCCTCTAAGCCTTTGGTTTTATACTTCTTTGCAAAAATGAAACTGACTTGGTAATCTTTTCTTTCTGTTGGAATAAATAAAGCACTTGTGTCAAAGTCAATTACTCTTAGAAATATTAACTACATATCCCTTCTAAATTCCCTCAACACTAAATTTTAAAGTAGAAATTATATGATTACAGAAAGAAAAAAAAAACCTCTTTGGAACTTGTAAGATATACGGCCTTAAACGTAGTTAAGACATAAAGCACACATATGTTTCATGCAATATTACTAGATTTATAATTGGAACAACTCCATCCGTCTGTTTAGTTTCAAAATCCTGTGTTTATCCTAAGTTTTAAACAGGAAGAAATGATTTGTGCTTCTGTCTTCGTTCTTAACTCAAGCACAGAGTATCTCAATGTTCAAATTAAAAAAGAGAGAGAGAGGAAGAAAAGTTCGATCTGTTTTAAGGAGAGATGTGTTTGTCTCCGGCTCGCAATTACCCAAAGGAAGGAAACCCACTGGTGAGAGTCAGGGGTTCCTTCTGCTCCGTAGAGGCATCACGTCCAGCCTGTTGGTGGGCAGGGGACCCCACCCTAGCAACCATCCCTGCTGTGGATGAACACAAGCAGAACCAGCTAGTGGGCTGTATAATAGAGCTGTGCGTTCATTTCTATTTTAATTTTGCTTTTCTTCCTCCTCAGGAATTTAACTGGCACATTTCCTGACTATCCTAAAGCAGAAGAAGGAGGCTCAGCTCTCATTTTTTCTGACAAGACCCCGCAACAGGTACAGATATGCTTGAGAAATAAAACATAAATACACCAGCATCAGATTTCTTTACATTCAGCGCAGTGGTTAAGAGCTCAGCTGCTAACCAAAAGGTTGGTGGTTCCAATTCACCGGCCGCTCCTTGGAAACCCAGTCGGGCATTCTACTCTGTCCTATAGGGTCACTAGGAGTCGGAAGCGACTCGACAGCAAGGGGTTTGGTTTGGTTTTTTAGTGTTAGTAGGTTCTGGCTGTTTTCCTAAATATTTCCAGTGTTCATTAATACTTTCCAATTTATTTCAAGATGAACTCATCTTTTTTGCTGCCCTTTGAAAGACATGATAACATGCGATGCTCATTTTCTTCATAAATTCCAAAGAGGTTGATTTCAGGGACCCTTTATATTCTTAAGGAGTCCGGGTGGCACAGCGGTTAAGCTCTCAGCTGCTAATGGAAAGGTGGACCCACCCGCCACTGAGGGAGAAGGAGGTGACAGTCTGCTTCCACAGAGATTACAGCCTTGGAAACACTATGGGGCAGTTCTATTCTGTTCTGTAGGGTCGCTATGAGTCAGAATCGACTTGACAGCAATAAGTTTGGTTTGGGGACTATTGTGTATTGAATTGTGTCCCCTAAAAATATCTGTCATCTTGGCTAGGTCATGACTCCCAGTATTGTATGATTGTCTACCATTTTGTCATCTGATGTGATTTCCCTAGGTATTGTAAATCTTATCATTATGATGTAATGAGATGGATTCGTGGCAGTTACATTGATGAGATCTACAAGATTAGATAGTGTATTAAGTCAATCTCTTTTGAGATATAAAAGAGAGAAGAAAGCAGAGAGACATGAGGACCTCATACCACCAAGAATGAAGAGCAGGAGTGTGCATCCTTTGGATCTGGGGTCCCTGCGCTGAGAAGCTCCTCCGCCAGGGGAAGATTGATGACATGGACCTCCCTCCAGAGCTGACAGAGAAAACCTTACCCTGGAGCTGACGCCCTGAATTTGGACTTGCAGCCTACAAGACTGAGAGAATAAATTTCTCTTTGTTAAAGCCATCCACTTGTGTGTTTCTGTTGTAGCAGCACCAGATGACCAAGACAGGGCCTTATATTCTTACTCTAATGGTTTGCTCTTGACTACCCGCCCAACAGCTCTGTGGAAGAAAGGCCTGGTGAACTGCTTCCAAAAAGATTACAGCCTAGAAAACCCTGTGTAATACATGGGGTCACCAAGAGTCGGAATTGACTCAAAGGCGACTGATTTAATGTTCTTGATTCTCAGTCTTATCTCCTGTCGCCTTGTCCCCATCAACTCCAGCCATCCAGTCACAGTCCATCTGGTGTCTCATGCTGCTGAACCCTTTAGTGCCTTCTTGCAGGATGTGCTCTTCCCCCTCTAGGATACGCTCCTGCCTTCTTCCTCCAGTTAATCCCTGCTCATCTGTCAAGACTCGGCTCTTCACCATATTAATGCTCATCAGGAAAAATACCATTTGATCATCTCTGCCAATGTTCCATTGGCATTTGATGAGATTGACACCTAAAGCTGTTTTTATAACATGTCTTAATAAACTAGAAATAGGAAAATGCTAGAATTGCTAAAAGTACTTATCACAGAACCCAAAAGAAGAATTGCATTGTACTCAAATGATGAGGCATCTTAGAAGCAGAACCTTGCTATCAGTAGTCTTAGTTAATATTGCTCTGCAAGTTCTAACAAGTGCAATAAAATAAGAAAAAGAAAAGGAGTTATAAGTAGTTAAAGAGTGATAATTTTACCTCGGTTTTCAGATTATGTGGTTATTTTCCCAGAAAACCCAAAAAAAAAAAAAAAATAGAACTATATTGACAAAACTTTACTGAAGAAAATGAAAGGAGACTGGAAGAAATAGACCGATGGATTGTTTTCCTGGCTAGAAATATTCAATAAAGTACAAGTATGCATTATCTTTCCATTATTCTATGCAGTTAATGCAATTCCAATAAAAATAAAAACAATTTTTTTAGCAGATAAAATTATTGTCAAGTTTATCTGGATGAATGAATGCATGAAAATATCCAAGAATTTTTTGAAAAAGCCCTCTAATGGTGGGAGACTTACCCTACTTCATAAAAATCAGATTATAAGGATAAAATAGTTAAAACACCATGGTATTGGAAAAAGAAGAGACAGGTAACAACAGCAACAAAAATAGCAGGTAACATTTGTTGAGCAATTATTTTGTGTCTGCTGCTATGCTAAGCACTTCATGTAAATGAGCTCATTTAATTCTCCCAACCTCAAGAAGAGCGACTTGGCCAAGTAAGCTGTGGAGCTGAAATTCAAACCCAAGTAGTATGACGTCAGAATAGAGTGCTCAGAGACTGATTCAGGTATGAGCTGGAATTCAGTAATCTAACGATGATATTTCAAATCAGTGGAAAGAGTGGAGTATTCAACAAATAGTATGCGACAACAGGCTCGCCATTTGACAAAACTAAGTAGATCCTTATCTTACTCATTATATCAAAAAACTCAGATGCATTAAATATTTAAATGCAAAAAATTAAACCATTAAAGTACCTGGAGAAATTGTTTGGATATTTAATAAAATCAGAGGGTTGTTGTTGGCAGGTGCAGTCGAGTCATTTCCGACTCATGTACAACAGAACGAAACTCTGCCCAGTCCTGCGCCATCTTCGCAATCATTGCTGTGTTTGAGCCTATTGTTGCAGCCACTGTGTCAATCAGAGGGTAGAGAATAATTTTATAAGCATGTCACCATAAGCAGAAATCATAAAGAAGAAAAAACCACTGATACAGATGACTACGTAAAACTTAAGTGGCAAAAAAAATCCTAAGTGAATTAAAAATCATATATAAAATGGGGAAAATATTTGCAACATATATGATAATGAGGATCTTTAATGTATAAAGAGTTCTTAGAAAATAATAAGAAAAACATGAACACCCCAGTAGAAGAGATGGCAAAGCATATGACCAGACATTTTACAAAATAAATTTTTAAGACTCACTAGCCAAGAAATGTAAATTTAAAATAAGGTTGTTACATTGTTTTCCACCTACAGGGTTGGTAAAAATTTTAAATGCTGATAATAACTGGAGTTGGTGAGCATGTGGGAAAAAGTTGCCCCCAGACATTGCCACTGGAGACATAAATTGGCATGACATTTTTTGAGGAAAATGGACCAAGGACATATCAAAATTGTTAACGTGTATACCATTTGACCCATCAATGCCACTTGAGGAATTTATACTAAGGAAATAATTAGACAAGTTCCCATAGATCAGGAGTCAAACAAACTTTTTCCATATAGGGGCAAATAGTAAATATTTCAGGCTTGTAGAATATACAGCGTCTGTTGCAATTACTCAACTCTGCCCTAAAGCAGCCATGGACCATATGTAAAGAAATGGGCATGGCTGTGTTCCAGTAAAACTTTATTTACAAAAATGGACATCAGGCCAGGTTTGGCCCATTGTCCATAGTTTGCCGACCTCTGACATAGATGATTGAAAAATCTATTCACATCTGCATCATTTATAATGCTGAAAAAAGATAAAATGACCTACTGTTCTTTAAAAGGGAGTTAGGTAAGTAGCAGTAACTACTAGGTGGCAGTACAAATAATGGTGCACGTCAGAAATTCTCTACCTGACCACTACTGACCCAGCAGGCAGCCTCTCTGTCTCCCTGTCCTCCCCTGTTGGAGCCCTCAAGGTCAACCACACAGGTGTCCTCTTTACAGCTGGAAACGCCCTTCCCCCACTCCCTTATCAGAGCCAGCCTCAGCTCCCAAAGCCTCCCCTCAGCATCTGAGGATTCCTGTCCCTCTTGCCCGAACTGTGAGCTCGTACACCTGCCCTATTCGCTGTTTGTCCATCAAGGACCGCCTTGAGTGACTGTAACTTTACTTTGGTGTCATTTCACTCTTCCACGTGTTTAGATCTTGTCCCTCCAGCTAAATCGTCAGGCACAGGTTGTATCTTGAAAGGGCACGGCCAGCAGCCAAACACCTTTTGTGTGAGCTTAGAAGGTAGCAATTATAGGATGAAGAATGTTGGCGGAATGTCTACATTGCTCATGAGAACGTGAAGAAGTGGAGCTAGCTTCTAGTCAAGCTAAGAGCAAAAGTAAACTGAACATGTCTGGTCAGGGCGTTAAAATAAAGCAGGGGACCACGAAGCAGCAGGACTTTAAAAGAGAAATGACTGAAGCGTCAGTGGAGCCTGGTGCTGTGTTGTTGTGTGGCCGTGGAGTCGATTCCGACTCATAGCGACGGTATGTGACAGAGTAGAACTGCCCCCGTAGAACTGCCCCATAGGGTTTCCTAGGCTGTGATATTTACGGGAGCAGATCACCAGGTCTTTTCTCTTACTGGTAGGTTTGAACTGCCGACCTTTGCGTTAGCAGCTGAGCGTTTAACCAGTGCACCACCAGGGTTCCTTCCAGTATAGCCTAGTGGTTGAGAATCACAGTTCCACCGCACGCTAGTTCTGCCACCTTCCCCTCTGGGTCTCAGTGCTGTCATCTGTAAATGGAGACACTAGCAATGCCTACCCCACTGGACTGATGTGATAATTAAATGCGATGATACGTGTAATGTATTGAGAATAGGCGCTAGGCACACTGAAATCATTCAGAAGGTTTGAGCATTTCTTACTAGTGTTAGTACTAATAGGAGTAATAGTAGTTGTAGTAACAGGACGAAGACTTAGCACAACAAGTATAACCATTACAACAATGTATGTGGATGGTTACATTCATATTTGTAAAAAATAAAAATAATACAAATGCATTTATGAAACCCACAAGTGATTGCGTTCAAATAGAACCACAGACCAGTCTTCCTTATGAGTATTAATGCAAAAATTCAAAACAAAATATTAGCACACTAAAACCACAGCCCACTGAATAAGTAAAATGCCACAATCAAGAGGCCATTACTTCAGAATGCAAGAATGGATCAAGTTTAGGATGTCTAGGAGTATACTTCATCATATAAAGAGATCCAAAAAGAAAAACCATAAGATCATTGTATTCGCTAAAAGAGCATTTTAGAAAATTCAACATTCATTCTTAATCTTCAAAAAGAAAACCCATGAAATTGGAATAGATAGATATGTCTCTAACGTGACAAAATAATTCCATTTTAGTTCAAACACCAGTATCATGCTTAATGGAATTCGTTAGAAACATTCCCATTAAAGCCAGAAAAAATACAAGGACGGTCACTGTCATCTCCATCATTTAACCTTGTCCCCTAGAACTACTCAACAGTGTTAGACAAGAGAAAGAAAATGGAGACAGAGAAATTGGAATGGAAGAGGTAAAATGATCACCTTTTGCAGGTATGTTTTAGACCCAGAAAACCAAAGAGACTCTACTGAAAAGCTAAACCATATGAGAATCTGTTAATTTGGAGGAGTTACAAAATTGATATACAGAAACCAGTAACCATATATATACAAACAATAGCTAGATAAAAGAGAATAAATGAGTCCATTTGCAGCAGCAACAACACAAAGATAAAACAGCTAGGAATAAACCTAATAACAAATGTGATGTGTATTCTATATGAAGAACAGTTTTAGATGCTTCTAGGAATGCAGATGAAGATTTGAACAGATGGAAAAGCATGCTGTGTTCTTAGGTGGAAATACTCAGCATCATAAATATGTCAACTCGTCCCAACTTCATGTATAAATGTAACATGATCCAAATAAAAATGCCAATAACATTATGCTGGGGGGGGATGACAAGCTGACTCTAAACTTTATGTAGAAAGTAAATAAGCTAGAATAACCAGTGAAATTATGAAATCAAAGGGTGATGAGGAGGAATTAGCACTACCAGCAATTAAAACATATTATCAAGAGCCCAGCAATTAAAACAATATGGTATAGGCAAATGAATAGAAAGACAAATCAATGAAAAAGAATAGAAAATCAAGAAATTTCCCAAATACATATGGGAATTTTGTATACAGTAAAGGTGGCCTTTCTAATGTGTGGGGGAAAAGGGACCATTAATGAATGATATTGGAATAACCTGGTTGTCATCTGAAAAAGAATAAAATTAAATCTTTACTTCTTTATACTCAACTCCAGAATGATCTAAATGGATCAAAGACTTAAAAGTAAAAATAAATAAACTAGAAGAAACCAAGAAAGAAATATTTCATAACCTCAGAGTGGGAAAGGCCTTGCTAACTATGGTGCGTAGCCCAGAAGCCATAAAAGAAAAAATTCATAAATTCAACTACTTAAAAATAAAAAATAGAAACCTGCCTGGTAAAAATGACCCTTAGTAAAGTCACTGGAAGAATTATTTGTGATGAGTATCACAGGGAAGGGACCATTTTTCTAATATATAATGAGATCCTACAGCTCTGTAACAAAAAGATCAATACCCCAATATTAAGAAATAGCTAAAGGATATGAACAATTCTCAAAAAAGAAAATCCAAATGGATTTGAAGCATCGTAAAACATATTCAACATGTGAAAAGAAATACAAATTAAAACTACACTGAGAAAAAAATGGATAAATTAGACCTCATCAAAATTCAAAACTTGTGGTTCATGACACCATTAGGTAGATGGAAATATAAGCGACAGACTGGTGAAGATATTTGTGAACTATATACCTAATAAAGGACTTGCATCCAGAACATACAAAGAACCTTTACATCTCAATAATAAAAAGACAGACAACCCAATCAAAAAATGGGCAAAAGGCTTGAACCAGCAATTCACAAAAGAAGACATATGAAAAACTAATATGCACATGAAAAGATGCTCAACATCATTAGTCAATAGGGAAATGAAAATTAAACCCACAATGAGATATTTCACATCCCACTAGAATAGTTATAATAAAAAGACAGACAATGACAAATGTTATTGAGGGTGTGTAGAAAAGGGAACTCTCAAACATTGCTGGTGGCTGAAATGGCTCAGCCACTTCGGAAAATAGTTTGGCAGTTCTTTTTTTTTTTTAAGTTAAATACAGAATTACCATATGGCCCAGCAATTCTACTCCTAGCTATACACCCAAGAGAAATGAAAGTATACGTACACACACACACACAAACTTGTACATGAATATTCATAGCAGCATTATTAAAAATAGTCAAAAATTTGTAACAACCTAAATATCCACCGACTGGTGAACAGATAGAACAAACGTGGCATATCTATACAACGGAATATTATTCGGCAATAAAAAAGGAACAAATTACTGATACATGCTACAACGTGGGTGAACCTCAAAAACGTTATGCTAAGTAAAAGACACCAAAGACAAAAGACCACATATTGTTTGATCCAACTTACAGAAACATCCTGTTATAAAGACAGGAAGTAGACTGTGGCTACTTGGGAGGGAAGGCCGGGGAAGAATGGCGATTAGCACTTAATGGACTTGAGGGAAACTGCTGGGGTGATGGAAATGTTCTAAAACTGATTTGTGGTGATGGTTTCACAACCTGGTAAATTTACTAAAAATTGTTCACTTGTACTTGAAATGGGTAAAATGTATGATATGTAAATATACCTCAGTAGTGAGCAGCCATCTAAGATACTGCACTGATCTCACCCCGTCTGGAGCAAGGGAGAATGAAGAAAACTAAAGACACCAGGGAAAGATTAGTCCAAAGGACTAATGGACCACACTACCATGGACTCCACCGGACTGAGTCCAGCACAATTAGATGGTGCCCGGCTACCACCACTGACTGCTCTGACAGGGATCACAATAGAGGGTCCCAGACAGAGCTGGAAAAAAATGTAGAACAAAATTCTAACTCACAAAAAAAAGACCAGACTTACTGGCCTGACAGAGACTAGAGAAACCCCAAGAGTATGGCCCCCAGATACCCTTTTAACTCAGTAATGAAGTCACTCATGAGGTTACTCTTCATCCAAAGATTAGACAGGCCCATAAAACAAAACTAGACTAAAGGGGCACATCAGCCCAGGGGCAAGGACTAGAAGGCAGTGGGGGACAGGAAAGCTGGAAATAGGGGACCCAAGGTCAAGAAGGGGAGAGTGTTGACATGTTGCGGGGTCGTTAACCAATGCCATAGAACAATATGCGTGCTAACCTTTTAATGAGAAACTATTTTTCTGTAAACCTTCATCTAAAGTACAACAAATATATATATATGTATATACTTCAATAAAATTACATACAACCAAGAAAAGAGAAGGTGGGCCAGATTTGGCCCTCAGCCCAGAGTTTGCCCCAAAACTGATGGCTGTCTTAATAGGCAGTAAAGTGACTTCTAACTTTTGAAGGTGTCACTGTAGTAAAAAGTATGAGAAAAATAAATTCGGTAAAGGTATCTGAAAAAAACACCACCACCACCAACCTACACTGACCCACCATTCCTCACCCACGTGACTGGCAAACGTAGCCCACTAGGTCGGTGAGCGTATGGGGGGGCAGGCACTCTCCTGCGTAGCTGGCAGTGGTGTGAATTGACAGAACCCCCGAAGCCTTTTGACAGTTGGACAAATGAATACACACTTGACCCAGCATTTCCACTTCTAAGAATTCATCCTACAGATGTGCTCATACACCTGCAGAATAACATTTGCGTTCCTTTATTAACAACTCCGTTGCTTTGGACACATCATCAGGAGAGAGCAATTGCTAGAAAAGAACATGATGTTCAGTAAAAAAGAGGGTCCGCAGAAAATGGGAAACCCTCGGTGACATGGATTGACACAGTAGCCACAACAATGGCTCCAGCATACCAACGATCATGAAGATGGCGCAGGACCGGGCAACGCTGGTTCTGCTGTACGTAAGGTCGCCATGAGATGGAGCCAACTCCACAGTGATTACCACGACAACAATTAACAGTGTTGGTAATAGCAAAAGATTGAAATTTTCCATTGTCAGGAGAATGGTGAAATAAGTTATAAAAAAAAAGAACAAGGGAACTCTTTATGTCCCACTAAGGAAAGATCACCGAGATGTATTGTTATATCTTGAAAAATGAGAAGACAAGAGCAGTGTGTTCAATATGCTGCCATTTGTATAAAATGAGGAGTTTACGTTTATAATGTATATTCATGTATATATGTATGTACACACGTGTGCACTTTGTAAGATTTTGCTATAGTTAAAGAGTACGAACAAAATAAATTCAGTATTGGTTTCTTCAAAAAGAAAAAACTACGGTGACATACCATTTTTCACCTGTGTGACTGGCAAACATAATACAATTATATCAGTGTGCTTTATATTTATGTGTGTGTGTACACATGCACATATTTGCATATGTATGCGTATATAACCCACTGCCGTCTAGTCGATTCCAACTCATAGCGACCCTACAGGACAGAGTAGAACTGTCCCATGGGGTTTCCGAGGAGTGGCTGGTGGATTCGAACTGCTGACCTTTTGGTTAGCAGCTGAACACTTAACCACTATGCCACCAGGGCTCCATATACATGTATACCTAAGCTTATGTGTGTGTCTCTCTCTGTGTGTATATATATATATACATAAATAGTATTTATACCAAACCCCATTGCCATTGAGTTGATTCCGATTCACAGCAACTCTATAGGACAGAGTAGAACTGCCCCCATAGGGTTTCCAAGACTGTAATCTTTACGGAAGCAGATGGCCACATCTTTCTCCTACAGAGCTGCTGGTAAGTTCAAACCGCAGACCTTTTGGTTAGCATCCAACCGCTTTAACCATTGTACCACCAGGGCTGCTTATGTATATATACACACATATTTTAAAAATGTCTTTGGAAGGATATCTAAGATATTTGGGTTGGCTTTAGATAGTGGAAACCCTGGTGGTGTAGTGGTTAAGAGCTACCGCTGCTAACCAAAAGGTCGACAGCTCGAATCCACCAGGAGCTCCTTGGAAACTCTATGGGGCAATTCTGCTCGGTCCTATAGGGTCACTATGAGTCGGAATCAGCTCAACAGCAACAGGTTTGTTTGTTTTGGTTTTTTTTTTAGTGGAATGTGGTAAGGAGAAAGAATTTCACCTATACTCGTTCATAATTTTTGAACTGTGTACCATGTAAATGTATTACCTAGTCAAAAAGTCAAATGAATAAACTAAGTAAGGATATAGGGAAATAAATTATGTAATTGACAAGGCTTTAGAGGATATACTGAATTGTATGCCCCACAAATAAGGATTTCATCTCTTTCTCCAGCTGCTCACATTTCATATATTAGGCTATTAAAAAAAAAATTCTTTTCATTTCTGAAATTGTCCAAACTTCCAAGGACCAAATAATGCCCATGATCCATAAATGCCCCAGAACACAAAAGTCCTGGGCAGCTGCAACTGAATTCTACGAGCTGAGGTGAGCCTGATCCGCAAGGAAAGCATTGCTATTTTAACAGCAGGGGACTTTTAATTTGGCCTAAAAACACCCTTTTTATTACCAAATAATGTACACAACACGTATGTCACATCTCACCTTCCCCACCACCCATCTCTGAGCTTCACTCCACCAGAATCTTCATGAGCGCCTGGGGAGGTGGGGAGCTTCGGGCAGTGTGAAGTCACTGTCCTCTGGGTATTTTATTACAGTTTAGGAAAAAAGTCCAGATGTGGCCAGAACATCTTGTTTTCCACAGTAAAGCTATTTTTTAAAACTTTAAATTTATAAACTAAGCTCCTAAGGACAATGTACGTGCAAATCAAAAATATAATACAAGAAAATAAACTTTAGCTTCTTAGCAAATCGCTGATAAGACATCGTCAAGTCGGGTTTACTTGCAGAGTTGTTGTCGTTAGGTGCCATCGAGTCGGTTCCAAATCATAGCGACCCTGCATACAACAGAAGGAAACACTGCGGGCACCATCCTCACAATAGTTATACTTGAGCCCATTGTTGCAGCCACTGTGTCAATCCGTTTCGTTGAGGGTCTTCTGCAATATAGCGTGTTATCGTCTTCCCCTACCCCTTTATTGGGTTGCGTACTTTGCTCTCTCTTGAGAGGTCACTACGGTACTGAATGTGGTGTTTGTCATTGCCTTACACTTTCTTTATACTCTGACTACATACGTTTGTATCCTGAAACTGCAGAGTGTTATTGTTACTTAACTACATGCATTCTATGGGGCAGTGGAGGTCCAGTGGTAGTCCCAGGCTCACTTCTCGGCCATTGCACCTCAGGTGCAGCCACCACCCGTCTGCCACTGGAGGCTTGAGTGTTGCTATGATGCTGAACAGGTTTCAGCGGAGCTTCTAGACTAAGATGGACTAGAAAGAAAGACCCAACAATCCAAAAAATCAGCCAGAGAAAACCTAGTGGATCGCAACGGTCCAATCCCATTGTGCATGGGTTCGCCATGATTCCAGGGCTGACTCACAGCAGCTAACAATACAACATATGCGTTCTGTACTATAGGAAAAAAAATTATATGTGTATATATTCTTCTGAAGCTTGTTTCTTTGCCATCAACATTATGAAATTCATCCCAGTTAGAAACCTGTATCATGACTTGGGTCAGGCACACCTTAGTCATCAAAGTGACATCTTTGCTTTTTTTAAAATTTTGGAAAGGTCTTTTGCAGGGGTGTAGCGAGAATAACGAGCACCCGGGGTCATTTCTAAGTTGTGCCCCCACAATTTGAGCACCCAGGGGCAATCTCTAACTTGCATCCCCCAATATCAAGATGAGTAGACGTCGATAGTGGTAACTCGTCATCAGAAATACCTACCCCTGTCTTGTCCGGCTGCTTCAGTCAGGTACCTTTCATATTTGTGGCATCTCAGAATGTATTCTCCTCCTCATCTGGTGCCCCTTTGGACTTTCGCCCAGGTGCAAGTCCCCGCCTCTGCCCCCCGCCTGGGGTTTGGCAGTCAATTTGCCCAGTGCTGTATGTCATTTGATTTCTTGACTGCTGCTTCCATGGACGTCGATTGTGGATCCAAGTAGAATGAAATCACTGGCAGCTTCAACTTCTTCTCCGTTTATCATGATGTTGTTTATCAGTCCCCTTGGGAGGATTTTCATTTTCTTCACATTCAGGTATAATCCATCCTGAAGGCTGTAGTCTTTGGCCTTCATCAGTCACTGTAGGAAATGCAAACTAAACCACAGGTGAAAGAAATTCACTCTGAGAAGAGATACATGGGCATTTATGGAAAGGGAAGCTAATACAAGAGCAGGTGCAGTGATTGGAGTCCAGTCAGGAGTGAAGGAGCCCTCAGCTGGTATCTTGAGGAAAGGTGTGGGCAAGGCTGGCACATCCACTCTTGCTGAGATTTTGAGGCAACAGCAGGAAGCCAGGACCTCGCTAGACCTGAGGACCAAGGGAGGGAAAAGGGATGATGGAGGGAGCCGGGTTAAGAAATGCCGCAACCTCTCTCTCCATCGGCCCACCGAGGTCCAACCACTGCCTCCCATTGACAGAGCCACCTAAGGCAGATGGCAAGTGGGGGGCCTCAGAGATGCCCACGTGGTATCTGCCTCGGACCCACAGCAGGCAGAGAAGGGAGCCCACCAGCACAAATTCTTCCTTCTAGACCAGAAAGAGAGTCTTCCTTTGGTTTGTTGTTGTTGGGTGCCATTGAGTTGGTTCCGACTCACAGCAACCCTATAGGACAGAGTAGAACTGCCCCATAAGGTTTCCAAGGAGTGGCTGGTGGATTCGAACTGCCGACATTTTGGTTAGCAGGCCAGCTCTTAACCACTATGCCACCAGGGCTCCCTTCCTTTGGTAGGGATCTATTAAAATGCTACGATTATTTTGTTTTTACCAGGTGATTGCTGATATCATTGCAAGCCAAGAAGAGGAAGAAAAAAACAAAAAGAATAAAAATAAAGAAAAGGAAAAGAAAGCCAAAAAAGAAAAAGAAAAGGAAAAGAAAGTAACTAAGGACAAATCTAAGGTAAATAATTTGTTGGTCTGGATTTTGATATTTGATATCAGCTAAAATCTGACTCTTTTTTTTCTTTTTAATGATTTTTTTTTTTTTGCTTTGAATCAGCGGGGTGCCCCCACCTCAAATCCATTGCCATTGCAGTCACCCATGGCCGAGGAGAGCCATTCTCTCAGCCAATTGTTTTCAACTTTTCTGTGTTGACTGACAATTGGTTGCCAACTTTTCTATGATTTATGAATCACTATTAGAATAAGGAGTGGTTTCAAGACTGCAGATACTTTCCATGTTTATCCATATATGTGATAGTTTTGAATCTTCATTCCTCAAAATAAGTTATCCCAGTTATCTTTCCTCAAGGATAGAGTTACGAAAAAACACTTGACATGCCAAGTAACCAGTGGAAAGTCAAAATAATCGTACGCCTTCTCCTCACTTATCAACTGTCTTGTTATCCAACATTTTGCATTTATGACAATAGAAGAAAAAAAAAACCTGCTATCCGACTCTTTTCACGTTAACGATGTACGTCTAGCAGTAATGAATGCTGAAGTGCAAGGTGAGAGTAACTCTGGCTGTGATGGTTAAGGTTATGTGTCGACTTTGCTGGTTTGGCAGTTATGTAATGATGTAATTCGGCAGTTTGTAACAATGTAATTTGGCAGTTATGTAATGATGTAGTCATCCTCCATTTCATGACCTGATGTGGTTACCCTCCATTTTCGCATAATGCCGATTTCACATAACGACCTGGTCTTTGGACCCTAACCATGTCAATAAGTGAGGAGAGGGTGTAGTGACTTTAAACCAAAGTATGTTCATGGAAAGTTGTCACTTAACATTGGCATCTTGGATATATTTTAACAGAAATATTCGTTTATTATCCAAAGGAAAACAAAGTCCACACATTGTCACTTTGAGCTATACTTCATCTTGTGCAGTGGGGTTAATGGAGGGGACAGGGCGGGGCTTCCAGCTTCTATTCTCTTGGGTGCGTGGAATTTGAGGTCTCTGCGTCTTCCACCAGGAGTCACTATGTGGTAAAAACAGTTAACCCACTCAGCTGCTAACTGAAGGTTTGGAGGTTTGAGTCCACTCAGAGTCTCCTCAGAAGAAAGGCCTGGCAATCTACTTCCAAAAAATCAGCCATTGAAAACCCTGTGGAACACAGTTTTACTCTGACACACATGGGGGCTCCATGAGTCAGAATCAACTTGTTGACAACTTGGTTTTGGGTCTTCCACCACATGGGAGGGGTGCGCGCACAGGACAGTTGTCATTTCTCCTCATAAGCTCCTTAGACGAGTGATGTAGTTTTGGCTAGAAGCCTGGTTGGCGTCTTAGCCACCTAGTGCTGCTGTAGCAGAAAGACCACAAATGAGAGGCTTTAACAAACAGAAATTTACTTTCCCACAGTTTAGAAGTCTGGAAGTTCGAATTCAGGGCTCCGGCTTTAGGGAAAGTCTCTCTCCCTCTGTTGGCTGTGGGGGAAGGTCCTTGTCTCCTTTCAGCTTCTATTCCTTGGCTCCTTGGTGATCTTCGTGTGGCCTGGCTTCTATCTTCCTCCAGCCCATCTCTGCTTGCTTGCTTGCTTGCTTAATCTGCTCTTTTATATCTCAAAGGAGATATAAACGTAACAGAGAAAGCCTATTCCTAAATGGGAATATAACCACAGGTATAAACCCTTTGCCTTCTATTCGATTCCAACTCATAATAACCCTATAGGACAGAGTAGAACTGCCCCATAGGGTTTCCAAGGCTGTAATCTTTACAGGAGCAGACTACCAGATCTTTCTCTCATGGAGCAGCTGGCGGGTTCGAACTGCTGACCCTTTGGTTAGCAGCTGAGCGCTCAACCACTGCACCACCAGGGCTCCTTCCACCACAGGTATTAAAAAAAAAAAAACACCTTTGCCGTCGATTTGATTCCAACTTGTAGAGACCCTACAGGACAGAGTAGAACTGCCCCATAGGGTTTCCAAGGAGTGGCTGGTGGATTTGACCCACTGACCTTTTGGTTAGCAGTTGAGCGCTTTAACCACTGCACCACCAGGGCTCCTTCCACCACAGGTATAGGGGTTAGATTTACAACACATATTTCTGGGAGACACAATTTAACCTATAACGCCGATGATCATCCTAAAACATGAATATGTGTAAAGCAGCTTTTATTGCACAGTCTGATACTATTTCTGACCAAAAATCTGATCTGCATAAAGGGCATCCGTCCATAAAGGATGGCCCCGCTGTGACTCTGTTTGGAGGGCACAGACCCGTCGCTACCTTGGGTGGTAAGGGTCATGCACGGCACTTTCCAGGACCTGGGTCCTGACACACAGACCTGCACACTGGTCTGTGGGGAAGCTCCTCGGTGGGGGCTGGAGGCGGGGTCTGGGAGCTCTGGTGCCCTGTTAGGATGAGACAGAAATGGGAGGGCTGCAGCCTCATAGCAGCAGGGCCAGGACAAAGGGGCCAGGAGATGTGCAAGGAGAAAGGGTGAAAGCGAACACAAAATAGTAGTGTCCGGGGTCCGTCAAAGACACCCATTTAATTTTTAATTTTTTCTGTTTTGCTTTTGGTTTGGCATTTTTGCCTCAACTTCTCTGGGCGTGTTTGTAATCTGAAAACAATTTGTGATCAATATGGTTTACATTTCTTACCATATGGAGTAACTATCTCTCGTTCCAGTGTTTTCCCTTGAAACTCTTTAAAAAGCATATTTGGTTGCTCTGTGTCAAACTCAGGGGCTTGCTGTGGTTCTCCTAAATAATTTCAAGGCTTTCTAAATTGGAGCCCTGGTGGCGCAGTGATAAAGAGCTCAGGCTGCTAACCAAAAGGTCGACAGTTCAAATCCACCAGCCGCTCCTTGGAAACCCTATGGAGCAGTTCTGCCCTGTCCTCCACGGCAACAGGTTTGTTCATTTTCTTTTTTTAGAGTCCATATAAACGCACAGAATCGCCAGTGGTGATGTTGGTGTTAGCTGTCGTTAAGTCGGCTTCAGGTCATGATGACCCACGTGTTAAAGAGTATTAACTGTTCCATAGGGTTTTGTTGACTGTGATCTTTATGGAAGCAGATCGCCAGGCCTTTTCTTCCGTGGCACCGCTGGGTGGGTTCAATCCTCCAACCTTTAGGTTAGAAGTCAAGCATAAACAGTTTGCACGACCCAGGGACCTTTGAGACCCCTCGTTCCTACTTGTCTGTCTGCACCCTGGAAGTTCTAACTTGTTCCAGAAAAAAAAAAAAAGACAGCCTACACAATAGTTAATTTAAAAAATCTGCTTCTCACTCTGCAAGATAATTCTGAAGATGTGCCAAAGAATAAGGAGAACTGGAAGAATTTCAATTTTATTCTAAGCATTTCTTCCTCTCAGTATGCATGAGGGAGTTTTACAAGTGCAAATTAAAAATTCACTGTTAGCGAAGCATGTTCCATAAAACCCTGAAATGATCAGCTATACCATCTGGGCTTTGTTGTGTGAAGGTATTTTATTAACTAGCTGTTAAAGAGTCCCTGAAGGGCGAACAGTTTGGGACAAAAAACGAAGTTTGAGAACATTAGCGTTTATGAAGTACTTGCAAACAAAGGGGAAGATTCTTCAGAATTAGGAACAAATTCATTCATGAAAAGGACACATCTAAAAAGTGAAATGTGATTATTAAAAAAAAAAAAACATGGTTGACAATGGTAATCTTTGATAGACACTGATATGCTTACATTGGTACATTTCTTTGAGATCGTATTCTCTGTTCCACCGAATTTTAAAAGTCTTATCCTAGAATCGTTCCGGGAGCATCTGGAATCATCCCTGTGATCAGCTCTTCAAATCCTTGTATGAGAATTGGTATTTTGACCTTTAGAAAAAGACGTCTCGAGGGTCCCTGGGTGGCACAAATGGTTTTTGGTTGGTACTAACTGAAAGGTCGGTGGTTCAAATCCACCCAGCAGTGCCAAGGAAGAAAGGCCTGGTGATCTGCTTCCATACGCTCACAGCCATTGAAAACCCAGGGGAGTGCATTTCTGCCCTAAGGCACATGGGATCGGCATGAGTTGGAATTGACTTGACAGCGATAGGTTTGGGGGTTTTGTTGTTGATAACCATCATGCTTAGAAGGAAGCAGGGGAGAGGGAACACAGTTTAACTTGTGCGGATGCTGACTCACCCTTAACCCCGCCCCACGGCAGCACGGCTCTGTGATTCGCCTGTGGGGTTTTTATAATACTTGATCAGTTACCCAATGCCAGCCCCATGTACAGAATCAGAAAACTCGGGGGAAGACTGACGGGATTGTCTGAATACTTCAACTCATCTCTGCAAATCGATAATAGACTCTTTTCAGAATAGCACAAAGGTGGAAAGCTGAGAGTTTCGGAAGCCCACGAGGTAGTTACAAATGAACAGAAACGTGAAAAAGTGTATATCATACACGTGCAAAAAAGTCACGAGAGACAGCGGGTGTTTCCGTCCAATTTCGCAAACGTTTCTGGGTACCTGTGCCAGGTACGGCCCCGCCCCAGCACGTGCCGCCAGCTTCCGTCCCGGTGCTGTGGGGAATCCAGGTTCTTATTTCCCTGCTTCCCTAATCAAATGTGAAACGACAGAAAGGCTGTTTTGTTTTTAAAGGAAACGAGCCCAGTTTAGGGCTGGTAAAACAAAGGAGTGTCCCATCAAAACACAATTTTTTTTCTTGAGAAATTTCTCCAAGACATGCAGAAGACTATCTCTTAACAAACTCTGGTCCCATTTAGATTTAAAGACCTTTTTCTAAACCAGCAAGGAAAAGGTATTTACTTAGCTACGTAAGCTGCTCCAAAACATGAGAAGAGATTTCCCAATGTATTTTACAAATTTTGGGGACTTCAGTATCAAAACTGGATAAAGGAAGGAAAGAAAGCTACACATCCTTCCTGAAACAAACAGAACTTCGCTGTGCTGAGTCTCTTCCTGCCTCCCAGGCTGCTTCTGTTTAAAACATAAATTTTAATTAAAACTCCCAAATAAAAGTAGCAAGTCAAATCATGTACCGTATTTTTTAAATTTCTACAACCAAGTTAGCATTTTTTTTTTAATGAAAGTAAATGTAGTATTAGGGGGAGTCTTCTAATTCAATTTGCCATATTAATGGATTAAATGTTAAAAAACAAGAAGAAAAACAGAAAAACTGTTACCACGAATGTTTGTAACACTGCATTTGTTAAATCCAAATGCCATTCTTAGTTAAAAACATAATAATGACCTCATCAAGCAGATCTTAAAGGATAACTACTTAACAGAGTAAGATTATTTCCAGCTGACAGATTGAATCACAAGGTGTTGGGAGGAGAAGCGCTAGTGACCTTCCTCCTGAAGTCACCGAGTGACGGTCAGCACGTAGTGAGACCGAGAAAATTCAACACATCAATGAAGAAAGCAGGTAACCAAGCAGAGCTGTGGTGTCGTTTTCATAAGCAAACAAGATACCTCGAATCTCTTGTTTAACACCCATCGAAAAGGTCAGCTGTTCAAATTCACCAGCCGCTCCTTGGAAACTCTATGGGGCAGTTCTACTCTGTCCTATAGGTTTGCCAGGAGTCGGAATCAACAACGGCAACGGGTTTGTTTTTCGTTTTTGTTTTTTAACGGTGTTGGGCAGGTCATCTGAAGTCTGTGAAATTGGAGCTCCTATAAAAATTAGAACTAACATGCTAAAAACTTTCTAGCCCGGAACCTGTAATGTAATAGGAACGAAACAAGTGATAGTTTCTGATACTGTTATACACTGTCGTGGGGGGGGGGGAGTAGCAGTAGTGTGACTTGGTGGTTCTCACCTTCCACCCATGTGGGAGACCTCGGTTCGATTCCTGGCCAGGGCACCTCATGCAAAGCAACCACTCATCTGTTGGTGGAGGCTTGCATGTTGCTATGATGCTGAGCAGATTTCAGAGGAGCTTCCAGACTAAGATAGACTAGGATGAAAGACCTGGCGATCTACTTCTGAAAATCAGCCAGTGAAACCCTCTGGATCACAATGGTCCATTACACATGGTCCCCATTGGTCGGGGGCCAGCTCCGCGGCAACTAAAAACAAGTAGTAATGATAGTAGTGGTAATAGTAATAGTAGCATAGTTGTAAAAACAGCAGCAGTAATAGTAGTAGTAACAGTAGTAGTGCTACTAACAGCCGTAGTAGTAGTGATAATAGTCATGGTAGTAGTAGTATAGTGTTAGTAACGGTAGTAGTAGCAGCAGCAGTAGTAACAGCAGTAGTAACAGTAGAAGCATTAATGGTGACAGTAGTAGTATTTGTAGTAATAGTAGTAGTGTTAGTAGTAACAGTAGGAGTATTGGTGGTGGCGGTGGTAGCAGTAACAGTAGTAGTATTAATAACAGTAGTAGTAGTAGTAGTAACAGTAGTAGCAACAGCAGTAGTAACAGTAGTAGTGTTTGTGGTAACGGTAGTGGTGTTAATAACAGTAGTAGTATTTGTAGTAACAGTAGTAGTGTTAATAATAACAGTAGTGTTTGTAGTAACAGTAGTAGTGTTAGTAGTAACAGTAGTAGTATTGGTAATAGTAGTACATATTCCTAATGTACACAGACAATCCCTAGACAGATGTCAACCAGATTAAATATTCCTCAAACATACTCTAATTCTTTTTTAAGAATGCTGGCACGGTCCCTGCCTTCTAAAACTAAGTCATCGCAGTGGGGGGCGCAGATAACGATTGTAATAACTATCATCAGGGGATCTGATACACAATAGACGCTCCGTAAGTGCTCTGTGGAAGAACGGCTGAGTGGACACAGAACTACGAGAGTGTGAGATAAAGAGACAGCATTTCGTGCCGGAGGAGAGGGCTGTTGAGAGGCTGGAACAACAATGAATGGGGGTGCTGGGGGCCGTGGGGGCTGTGGGTGCTGGGCTGAGCTTTCTGCAGATAACGGAGGGTCATTACTCAGGCAGTGACCGGAAGAGATCTCAGTTCAGGGCATTTTGTGGCTGTGTCCAGGATGAGGTGGCTGAGGACGTGCTTGGGGCAGGGAGGCCAGTTGGGAGGTTGGCAGGGCAGCCTGCAGGGGGCAGCAGTGAGAGTGGACACAGGGTCAGTGCAGGGCTGGGAGGGGGTTCTGACCAAGGAGAAGTGTAGGTGGCAAAGGGGGCAGAGCCTCTCTGAAGTTTGCCTCCAACCTGACGGAAGGCTGCATCTGAAGTGAAATCTTATCACGAGGTTGGGAGTGGAGTGAGTCCTGTTCACCTTGTTGATGTCTCGGAAGAAGGTGAAGGAAGAAGTCGCATCCAGCTGGCAGTAGAAAGAGCTGGGCCCATACTCAGCACCACAGGCACTCCCCAGCCCCCCTGCCTCACGGTGGTCCCTGCCCCAGCTCACAAAGACCCTCAGTCCCCCTGTCACAACTGCTTCCCCTTCAACTCCAGCCCCTTCCTGGGGCTGCTTCCACCTGTATAAACTGCTCACAGACTGACCTGCCCCGGACACCTCTCTCCCTGACCCCAGAGCAGCGGGGAAGAGCTCCACCCTTAGGCGCTCGGTGAATAGATATTCTGAGGATTAACGAGGTTGCAGTGAATTCTGAGGCATTTAAACCTGAAAGGCACGAATCTGTAAATTGGATTTCCCAATTTATTGAGGTGCTAGTGGAGTGAAAATTAGCAGGATTGTCATGGTGGATCTCTGAAATGTGCCCAAGTACGTTTGAAAATAAACTATCTATGAGTAAGGAGCCCTGGTGGCAAAGTGGTTAAGCTCCCGGCTGCTAACTGGAACCCACCAGCCACTCCACAGGAGAAAAGACCTGGAGATCTGCTCCTGTAAAGACGACAGCCTAGGAAACCCTATATGGGGCAGGTCTACTCTGTCCTATAGGGTCGCTATGAGTCAGAATCGGCAATGGGTTTGTTTTGGTTTTGGTATCTGTGACTAGTAATCTTCCATCCATTTGCTCATTTCATGAGGAAACCTTGTGAAACAATTTATTCATTTATTTTATTATTCTTTTTTGTTTTGTTTT
>NW_004444101.1:652180-669349 GCF_000243295.1 Trichechus manatus latirostris | reverse complement strand
TTTCAGGATTGTTGATTCTCTGTTTGGCTTAGTTTTTCGGATCTTTGTTGTGGAGGGACGGCGTGGTGCTTCTGCCTAGACCGCCATCTTGCCGAGAATCTGTTTTTATTGTACTTTAGATGAAGGTTTACAGAACAAACTAGCCTCTCCTTAAACAGTTAGTACATATATTGTTTTATGACATTGGTTAACAACCCCATGACATGTCAGTGCTCTCCCTTCTCGACCCTGGGTTCCCTATTACCAGCTTTCCTGTCCCCTTCTGCCTTCTAGTCCTTGTCCCTGGGCTGGTGTGCCCCTTTAGTCTCGTTTTGTCCTGTGGGTCTGTCTCATCTTTAGCTGAAGGGTGAACCTCAGGAGTAACTTCATTACTGAGCTAAAAGGGTGTCCAGGGGCAATATTCTTGGGTTTTCTCCAGTCTCTGTCAGGCCCGTAAGTCTGGTCTTTTTTTTGAGTCAGAATTTTGTTCTACATTTTTCTCCAGCTCTGTCAGGGATCCCTGTGAGAGCAGTCAGTGGTGGTAGCCAGGCACCATCTAGTCATACTGGACTCAGTCTGGTGGAGGCCGTAGTAGTTGTGGTCCATTAGTCTTATGGATTAATCTTTCCCTTGTGTCTTTAGTATTCTTCATTTTCCCTTGCTCCTGAAGGAGTGAGACCAGTGGACTATCTTAGATGGCTGCTCACAGGCTTTTGAGACATTTAAAATAGGAAAGTTTTCAATTCCTTACCTGGATCCACCTGGGGACACGCCATACTGAGATACATAAGGACAAAAGAAAATTGATTGATCCAGGAATTTGCATCTTTAAGTTTAAGGGCTAGTGGAAGGAAAAGCATAAAACCACAATTACCACCTTCAGTGATGACCTTCCAAAAATTAGTCTTTCATCCATAGATAGGAAAAAAAAAAAGAACCTTGACCTAAACCTCACACCTTATGCAAAAATTAACTCAAAATGGATCACAGACTTAAATGTAGAACTATGAAACTTTTAGAAAAAAATCTTCAATATTAGGGCTAAGGAAAGAATTCTTAGTCTTGACACCAAAAGCACAATTCATAAAAGGAAAAATTGATAAGTTGGACTGCATCAAAATTAGAACTTTTGCTTTGGGAAACCCCATTAGAAGAGGATGAAAAGACAAGCTGCAGGCCGGGAGACAATATCTACAAACCACATGTCTGACAAAGGATTCGTCTCTAGAATATATAAAGAACTCTCACAACTCAACGGTAAGAAACTAGTCTTTCTTTTGGAGCCTGGGTTTTGAACTAGTATCTTAAACCATGAAGGACTGCAGAAAAGGAGGACCCCTGTGGTTGGCGCTGTTGTTGTTAGGTGCTGTCGAGTCGGTTCTGACTCATGGTGACCCCGTGTACAAAAGAATGAAATACTTGCCCTGTCCTGCACCATCCTCACAATCATAGTTATGCTTGAGCCCATTGTTGCAGCCACTATGTTAATCCATCTCTTTGAGAGTCTTCCTCTTTTTCACTGACCCTCTGCTTTACCAAGCATGATGTCCTTCTCCAGGGACTGGTCCCTCCTGATGACATGTCCAAAGAATGTGAGATGTAGTCTCATCATCCTCGCTTCTAAGGAGCATTCTGGCTGTACTTCCTCCAAGACAGATTTGCTTCTTCTTCTGGCAGCCCATGGTATGTTCAATATTCTTCGCCAACACCATAATTTAAAGGCGTCAATCCTTCTTCAGTCTTCCTTATTCGTTGCCCAGCTTTCGCATGCATATGAGGCGATTGAAAACATCATGGCTTGGGTCAGGCATGCGTTAATCCTTAAATTATTTTAGAGGTCTTCTATTATTTTAGAATGCTTCAAACTGAGTTTTGCACTCTCTCACAAGGATGGAGAAGTAGATGTCATTGATCGCAAAAGCTACCATCAGCAATAAGGATGTCCTTGTGGAGATGTGTGTATGGGGCATCTTTGGTGCCCAGTGACATGCAGTCAGAGAGGAAGAGGTAAAGGAGTGAGACACCTGACTTCTGTGCTGTAGAGGAGACGGGGGGCCTTCACTCAGGCCCCGTGTTGATAGACCCCGTGAAATTGCACGTAAACTTTTATATGGAAGTGCATTCCTCTGGGAAGAAGCACGTTCTTTTCTCCATGTTTTCAAGGGGTCACCTCCCTATAAAGCTTCAGAGCCTCTGCCCAGAGAAAGAACTTCCTTTGTGTAGTAGGAGAAGGGCCAAGGGAAGCCCAGCAGAGCCACAGGACAGTGATCATCTGTGAGTGCTGGAGAAGGCTTCCAGGAAGGCTTCACACAGGACATGACCTGCCAGTTAGGAGAGGCTTGCAGGAATCTATGCCATATCCCACATGTGCCCACATCTGCCTATCTCCATAGCTACCACCCAAACACAAGGCATCATGGCCAGTCGGCAGAACATCTGCAACAGCCTCTCAGCCAATCTCTTTCCCCACACGACAGCCAGATTGGCCTTATTAAAATATGTTCAGGTCAGCACCTCCAACAGGGCTTGGAATGAAATGGCTATGCAATAATTATTTCCGAATGCCTGAGTAAACACACAGATGAAGGCCTGCCCTAGGGTGGAAGCAGTGGATGTAAAAAGATTACACAGATGAAGGAGACAGCAAGAAGGATGACTGGGCTGGCTGACTTGGTGTTTGGGGAGGAGGAGACCCAGGAGTGGAGTTGCAGTCCAAGGGTCTTGAGTTGAACCATGGGAAGAATGAGGGACAGCCTAAGGCAGGAGCTGGTATCAGAACTGTTGAGTTTTGATGATGGTGGGACATCAGTAGAGGTGATGAGCAGCTAGCTGGTACTGAGCACAAACCCAGGTGAGCTGAAGCCTGGTGGTGTCGATACAGGAATTACCCCTGTTCAGGAAAACCCCAGTTGAAGGCAAGGAGGGGCTGAGTTGTAGGAGATGCAGTGTGGGTATAAGCTGGAGAGTCTCGACTGCATCCACATATTGGAGCAGGAGGAGAAGGTGCAACCAATGCGGGGGGCAGGAGCAGCCTGGCACACTGGAAGAGGATTAAGCCAATGGAGTTCTTATGTATTCACCAGCCTTGTTTGTTTCTGGAGGGATGGAAGAACGCTCTCCTTCTGTCCCCTCTGTCCATCCACCATGAGAGGTGAGAATATGGTGGAGACCAAGTGTACCCATTTCTGAGGGCAGCTGAACAAGGTACCACAAACTGGGTGCCTTGTAAGAACAGAAATTTATCTTCTCACGGTTGTGGAGGCTAGACAACTGAATTCAGGGCCATGTTCTCCCCAAAGGCTCTAGAAGATCCTTTCTTGTCTCTCCCAGCTTCTGAAGACCCCAGGTTTTACTTGGCTTGTGGATGCAGGAAACCCTGGTGGTATAATGGTTAAGAGCTACAGCTGTTAACCAAAAGGTTGACAGTTCAAATCCACCAGGTGCTCCTTGGAAACCCTATGGGGCAGTTCTACTCTGTCTTATAGGGTTGCTATGAGTTGGAATTGACTTGACAGCAATGGGTTTGGTTTGTTTTTTTTTTTGGGGGGGGTGGGTTTGTGGATGCAGCATAACTCCATCTCTGCCTATATCTTCACATGGCCTTCTGCCACCTGTGGGTGTCTCACTGTGGGTGTGTCTATTCTCCAGAGAGAGAGAGCTCTCATATTGGATTAGGACCTACCCTACTCCAGTGTAACCACATGCTTACTTAACTGATGACATCTTCAAAGACTATATCCAAACAAAGTCACATTTACAGGTACCAGGGTTTAGAACTTCAACATGTCTTTTTGAGGTACACAATTTAATCCATAACACCAAGTCAGGAGGTACTTTAAAGAGAGGAGACTTCTAGTGTCAAATGCTGCAGAGAAGTCAAAGAGAACACTTGAGAAAAAGACATGGTTAAGGAGGGAAGATATTGAATATACCATGAACTGCCAAAGGAACAAACAAATCTGTCTTGGAAGAAGTACAGTTAGAATGCTCCTTAGAAGGAAGGATGGCAAGACTACATCTCACTTTCTTTGGACATGTTATCAGGAGGGACCGGTCCCTGGAGAAGGACATCATGCTTGGTAAAGTAGAGGATCAGTGAAAGAGAGGAAGACCCTCAATGAGGTGGATTGACACAGTGGCTTCAACAATGGGCTCAAGCATAACAACGATTATGAGGATGGCGCAGAACCGGGCCATCTTTCGTTCTGTTGTACATGGGTTCGCTATGAGTGGAAACCAACTCGACGGCACCTAACAACAACAACAAAGAGCAAGTCGCTGGTAGTCTTAGAGTTGTTTAAGTTGAGGTGGTGGTGAGGTGAGGCGTTGCAGAAGGAGGCTAACGAGGTAAGGGGTGCAAGCTGAGAGGCGAGGACAGTGAGTGTAGATACTGCTCTCCAAGAGTTACAAGATGATTGATAAAGCCTAGAGAGGACTTTAGAGCGGGAGGGCCTGTAACTGTCACAGGACAGAAGGAAAGGTGCTAAAGGTGTGGATGAGCATTATAAGGGATGGAGGGAGGCCGCGGGAGCCAGGCAGGAAGGAGATGAGGCCGAGGAAAGACAAGATTCGCTGCAGCAAGAGCAGTGGAGGGGGAACCGGGGCAGCCGAGGACTGTTAAGGTGTAAAAACCAAAAAACCAAACCCATTGCCATCGACTTGGCACTGAATGACATTCTTCCATAAATCTACTTTATAAATATAATGTGAAAATCACATCCAGGGGCCTCCATTAGCTTACTCTTAACTACACACATGCTTTGTCCTTAGCGAGTTACAACTGACTAGGCCAGTCATTATGAATTGGAATTGACTCAAGGGCAGTGGGTTTGGTTTTTCGGAGTTTTTTTTTTTTTTAGGCGGGGGTTAGGCTGTAAAGAGGGAGCTCTGGTGACACAGTTGTTAAGTGCTCAGCTGCTAACTGAAAGTCGGTGGTTTGAACCCACTGGCCGCTCCGTGGGGAAAAGACTGACCAGTCTGCTTCCATAAAGATTACAGCCTTGGAAACTCTATGGGGCAGTTCTGCTCTGCCCTATAGGGTCGCTGTGAGTCAGAATCAACTCAATGGCAACCAAAACCAAAAACCAAACCCGTTGCCGTCCAGTGGATTCTGACTCATAGTGACCCTATAGGACAGGGTAGAACTGCCCCATAGGGTTTCCAGGGAGCACCTGTTGTATTCGAACTGCTGACCCTTTGGTTAGCAGCCATAGCTCTTCACCACTACACCACCAGGGTTTCCTCGACGGCAACAGGTAGGCCATAAAGAAAGATTGAGAGATCGAGAAGCTGATCTGAAAGCCACTGGCCTCTCTAAAGGAATCTCTCTGTGCGGCTCAGCTACACTGCAGTACAGTGAGACCAGGCAGGCAAGTCACCCCGCTGTCCTGATGTTGGAGGTGTCCTAGAGAAAGGCACTTGTCGGTGTGTCATACTGTGGTGGATCACGTGTTGCTGTGATGCTGGAAGCTGTGCCACCAGTATTTCAGATACCACCAGGGTCACCCATGGTGAACAGGTTTCAGTGGAGCTTCAGAAAGGCCTGGCGATCTACTTCCGAAAATTATCCAATGAAAACCTTATGGATCACGACAGAACATTGTCCAACTCGTGTGCTTTGGATCATGAGGATCAGTCACTGGAGGAGGACATCATGTTTGGTGAAGCAGAAGGCCAGTGAGGGTGAAGGAGACCCTGGGTGAGGTGGATTGACACAGTGACCAAGATGATGGATTCAGACGTGCTCGTGACTGTGGGAGATGTCTGTGAGGGGGAGCCCCTTTTCAATGCAGGGAAGGACATGTATGTAACGGCCAGACCAAGGAAGCCCAGCACCAGGAACACCAGGTACGAGGCAACGTTGGCACACATGAGAGGAGAAGAGGCTGGTGGTATTACTAGCTGTAGTGGAGTTGGCTCCGATTATGGTGACCCCATGTACAACAGAACTAAATGCTGCCCGATCCTGAACCATCTTTACAGTCGTTGGTATGCTCAAGTCCATGGTTGCGGCGGCTGTGTATTTTGAGTGCCTTCCAACCTAGGGGGCTCATCTTCTAGCACTACACTGGACAATATTCTGTTGTGAGCCATAGGGTTTTATTTTCAGAAGTAGATCTCCAGGTTTTCTTCCTAGTTTGTCTTAGTCTGGAAGCTCTACTGAAACCTGTCCACCATAGGTGACCCTACTGGTATTTGAAATACCGGTGGCATAGCTTCCAAAATCACAGCAGCATGGGAGCCACCACGGTATGACACATGGACAGATGGAGAGACAGAGTGTGAAAAGGGGCTGTGGTGTGACATAATGTGGGGCCTAAGCCGCCATCCACCCACACGTCTGTCCGTGTGTCGTACTGTCGGGGCTTGTGTGTTGCTGTGATGCTGGAAGCTATGCCACCGGTATTCAGATACCAGCAGGGACACCCATGGTGGACAGGTTTCAGCTGAGCTTCCAGACTAAGACAGACTAGGAAGAAGGACCCGGCAGTCTACTTCTGAAAAGAATTAGCCAGTGAAAACCTTATGAATAGCAGCAGAACATTGTCTGATACAGTGCCTAAAGATGAGCCCCTCAGGTTGGAAGGCTCTCAAAAGACAACTGGGGAAGAGCTGCCTCCTTAAAGCAGACTCAACCTTAATGACGTGGATGGAGTCAAGCTTTCAGAAACTTCATCTGCTGGTGTGGCACGACTCAAAATGAGAGGAAACAGCTGCAAACATCCATTAATAATCGGAACATGGAATGTACGAAGTATGAATCTAGGAAAATTGGAAATCGTCAGAAATGAAATGGAACCATAAACATCGATATCCTAGGCATTAGTGAGCTGAAATGGACTCGTATTGGCCATGTGGGATCAGACAATCACAGGGTCTACTATGCTGGGAACGACAACTTGAAGAGGAACGGCGCTGCATTCATCATCAAAAAGAACATTTCAAGATCTATCCTGAAGTACAGCACTGTCAGTGATAGGATAATATCCATACACCTACAAGGAAGACCAGTTAATATGACTGTTATTCAAATTTACGCAGCAACCACTAAGGCCAAAGATGAAGAAATTGAAGATTTTTACCAACTTCTGCAGTCTGAAATTGATCAAACATGCAGTCAGGATGCATTGATAATTACTGGTGATTGGAATGTGAAAGTTGGAAAGAAAGAAGAAGGATTGGTAGTTGGAAAATATGGTCTTGGTGATAGAAATGATGCCAGAGATCGCATGATAGAATTTTACAAGATCAATGACTTCTTCATTGCAAATACCTTTTTTCACCAACATAAATGGCGACTATACCCACGGACTTTGCCAGATGGAATACATAGGAATCAAATCGACTATATCTGTGGAAAGAGACAATGGAAAAGCTCAATATCATCAGTCAGAACAAGGCCAGGGGCCGACTGTGGAACAGACCATCAATTGCTCATATGCAAGTTCAAGTTGAAACTAAAGAAAATTAGAACAAGTCCATGAGAGCCAAAGTATAACCTTGAGTATATCCCACCTGAATTTAGAGACCATATCAAGAATAGATTTGACGCATCAAACAGGAATGACCGAAGACCAGAAGTGGAATGACATCAAGGACGTCATACATGAAGAAAGCGAGAAGTCATTAAAAAGACGGGAAGGAAAGAAAAGACAAAAACGGACATCAGAAGAGACTCTGAAACTTGCTCTTGAAAGTGAAGTAGCTAAAGCAAAAGGAAGAAATGATGAAGTAAAAGAACTGAACAGAATATTTCAAAGGGCAGCTCGAGAAGACAAAGTAAAGTCTTAATAATGACATGTGCAAAGAGCTGGAGATAGAAAACCGGAAGGGAAGAACACACTCGGCATTCCTCAAGCTGAAAGAACTGAAGAAAAATTTCAAGCCTCGAGTTGCAAGAGTGAAGGATTCTATGGGGAAAATATTAAAAGACGCAGGAAGCATCCAAAGAAGATGGAAGGAAGACACAGTCATTATACCAAAACGAATTGGTCAACGTTCAGCCATTTCAGGAGGTAGCATATGATCAGGAACTGACGGTATTGAAGGAAGAAGTCCAAGCTGCACTGAAGGCATTGCTGGAAAACAAAGCTCCAGGAATTGACAGAAATCAATTGAGATGTTTCAACAAACGGATGCAGCACTGGAGGTACCCACTCGTCTATGCCAAGAAATTTGAAAGACAGCTACCTGGCCAACCGAATGGAAGAGATCCATATTTATGCCTGTTCTCAAGAAAGGTGATCTAACAGAATATGGAAATTATCGAACAATATCATTAATATCACACTCAAGTAAAATTTTGCTGACGATCTTTCAAAAGCGGCTACAGCAGTATGTCAACAGGGAACTTCCAGAATTCAAGCCAGATTCAGAAGAGGACATGGAATGAGAGATATTATTGCTGATGTCAGATGGATCCTGGCTGAAAGCAGAGAATACCAGAAAGATGTTTACTTGTGTTTTATTGACTATGCAAAGGCATTCGACTGTGTGGATCATAACAAATTATGGATACCATTGCGAAGAAAGGGAATTCCAGAACTTAACTGTGCTCATGAGGAACCTGTACCTAGATCAAGAGGCAGTTGTTCAAACAGAGCAAGAGGGTACTGTGTGGTTTAAAGTCAGGAAAGGTGTGCATCAGGGTTGCTTCCTTTCACCATACCTATTCAGTCTGTATGCTGAGCACATAATCCGAGAAGCTGGACTATATGAAGAAGAAAAGGGCATCAGGATTGGAGGAAGACTGATTAACAACCTGTGATATGCAGATGACACAATCTTGCTAGCTGAAAGTGAAGAGGACTTGAAGCACTTACTGATGAAGATCAAAGACCACAGCCTTCAGTATGGATTACACCTCAACATAAAGAAAACAAAAATCCTCACAGCTGGACCAATAAGCAACATCACGGTAAACGAAGAACATACTGAAGTTGTCAAGGATTTCATTTTACTTGGCTCCACAGTCAACACCCATGGAAGCAGCAGTCAGGAAATTAAAACACTCATTGCATCGGGCAAATCTGCTGCAAAAGACCTCTTTAAAGTGTTGAAAAGCAAAGATGTCACCCTGAAGACTAAGGTGCGCCTGACCCAAGCCATGGTATTTTCAATTGCGTCATATGCATGCAAAAGCTGGACAATGAATAAGGAAGACGGAAGAAGAATTGATGCCTTTGAATTGTGGTGTTGGCGAAGAATATTGACTATACCATGGACTGCCAAAAGAACTAACAAATCTGTCTTGGAAGAAGTACAACCAGAATGCTCCTTAGAAGCCAGGATGGCGAGACTTCGTCTCACATACTTTGGACGTGTTATCAGGAGGGATCAGTCCCTGGAGAAGGACATCATGCTTGGTAAGGTACAGGGTCAGCAAAAAAGAGGAAGACCCTCAATGAGATGGATTGACACAGTGGCTGCAACAACGGGCTCAAGCGTAACAGCGATTGTGAGGATGGCGCAGGACTGGGCGGTGTTTTGTTCTGTTGCACACAGGGTCGCTGTCAGTCGGAACTGACTTGACGGCACCTAACAACAACAACAAAGCTGCCATCAGCAAGAACCTGAGCGCAGGAGAACCTGAGGGTCCCACAGGCAAGCCCTACCGCAGAGCCAGGAAGATGCACATTTGTAGCTCAGACACCTGGGAGATGCTGGATATCCTCAGTAAATGCTGTAACCGAACAAAAGGGCTGATGCACTGTTATGTTTCAAAATCAAGATAAGGTTGTAAAGTTTGTAAACAAGCAGGGGGAGGGGGAGGGGAGAGGGAAGGAGAAGGAGAATTTGCTCAGCCACACGGATTAGGGAAATGTAAGTTAAAAAGAAATGTTATACCTATTCAACTCGCAGAGCCTTTAAGTCATAATTACGATATAACAGGTAGAAATTGCATCAGCATAAAAAGAAGGAAATAGAAAAATGAAGAGTTCTTTGGACAAGTTGATGGTATGTGGCTGATTTTTTCCCTTTGGTTTTTTAATTTTTTTATGACATTTTTGTGAGGATATCATTTGTGCAGTAAATAGGGATTTTTGCAAAACCTATAGTGTGGCTCTGCCATTAGCCGGCTGGAGAAGCTGGAGGCTGGGCTCGGAGGAGCTGCTGGTGAGCCACCCCCTAAGGGTCAGCGCGGCCCTGGCCCCAGGGCAGGTGGGAGCAGGGCTGGTGTCTGCCCAGAGCAGACCCCAGCCGTCTTTACGTTATTCCAGATGAATGGAAAGACTGGAGCACCTCTAGGTATGTGTTCCTGACTGGAGGTCATTGGGCGTGTTGGCTCACTCAGGTCAGCTGAAGATAAGATGAGGGCAGGAGGGTGGAGGTTCACGGCAAAGAAGCATGGCAGGCTGGGCTGGAGCTGGGACGTTCTGAAGACCCAGGCCCACTGAGGACCAGCTCTCTGCCCAGGTCCCTCTCTAAGGGCGTCTGTGGGGCAGCTGTAACCACAATCTCCTCACCCTCAGCTGGCCAGACCACCTGTACCTTCCAGTCCCCGTTCTGACAGCCAGTGTGACCACCCCCATCTACCTGCCCACTAAACGCCCTGCAGTCCAGCCTCCTTGGGCGGGCTGCTTGGGGAAAAGGGTCCCTTCTGTTCAGGACAGCCTCCAGCCACTTGGCCAAGCTGGGAGTAGTGGGGACAGGGGTCTAGAAGTTTCTGTCAGAAAGGGAGGTCGGTTAAGCAGACCCCATGCCACAATGCCCATGTGCTTCCTTGACCCGCTCGTAGTGACAGATTCAGAAAGAGTGTGACTTTGGGGCTGAGATGGTAGACTGAAACTTCGTGGTGGAATTCCCCTTCTCTGTAAGGAGCCCTGGTGGCACAGTGGCTAAGCACTTGGCTGCTAACCCAAAGGTCAGTGGTTCAAACCCACTAGCTGCTCCACGTGCAGGACAAAGGTGTGGCAGTCAGCTTCCGTGAAGACTGGAGCCTTGGAGCCTTAGAAACCCTCTGGGGCTGTTCTGCCTGGTCCTATAGGGTTGCTATGAATAGGAATCGACTGGACAGCAACTGGCTTTTATAATTGTCAAAATGAGCAAATAGAAAATGTTTAAAAATGAACAACAGCAACCAAAGAAATGGACCCAAATCCAGTCAACTTCAAGGACCACTGACTAAAGGGAGATGCGGTTAAAAAGACGAGCGGAACACTTAGCTGGTGCTTTTTCCCTCTGGTTAAAAAGTGTCTCACCTAACGGCCGATGATGTCATGACCCAATAGAAAGGTGGGCCGTGCTAAGTCAGGGGGTGTCAGGCAGTCTCTGTGTGTCTGTACCATCAGGGTTAGCTGCTTCCAAAACTCACCTGTCAATGCTTTCTCCCCCCTTGAGAGCCCGATACTGTAGGAGTAAAATTGTGCAAATAGACCAGTACATGTTACTTTTACCTATAGGCCTTAAACACCTGTTGGGTACCAGGCACTGTGCTGGTTCTGTATGAGGCCCCAAACCCCAGCCAGCTGTGATCCTTCTCTTTGGGGGGTCGCACAGCCCAAGAGAGCAGTAAAGACATGCACACAACTAGCCAACAACGTGCGCAAAGCAGGTGCCAGGCCATATCAGCAAAACGCTGAGTCTCTCTCTCTCCCTCCCCATCTCTCTGTCTGTCACTCTCTCTCTCCCTCCTCATCTCTCTGTCTGCCTGACTCTCTCTCTCTCTGTCTCTCTCCCCCATCTCTCTGTGTCTCTCTGTATCTGTTTCTCTGTGTGTCTTTCTCTCTCTCTCTCCCCTCACCCTCACTCCCTCTCCATGTCTGTCTGCTGGCCCCTGTGCAGCACCCCTTCACCCCGCTGTACTGGTGGCCTCAGCAGCTCAGGTCCCACCTGCTGCTCCCTCTGCTGGAGACCCCTAGCGGCCCCTCCACACACACACTTCCTTCCCTGGAGCGCTTTTCCCCCTCCTCAGCTGTCCATGAGGTCTCAACATCACAGCTTGTCTGGGATCCAAAACAGAACAGCAATGGTGGATAACAGCACATTACTGAAAAGTAATAAAAATCCATGAGGCTTAGTGGTACCTGAAAAGAGAAACAGAGAGGGAGAGAATGGCAGATGATAAGCAGCATCCCAGGGAGTGCTCGTTAGAGTTACCGCACGCTCCTCTCTGTCCACGAGTCACCTCTGTCTCCTCCCCGCACCCGCTTTACCAGGGGCGTGGGGAGGGTAACCAGAGCCCAGGAGCATCTGTAAGTTGTGCCCCCCAATTCGAGTGCCCAGGAGCAATCCCTAAATTGTGCCCCCCCCACCCCAATATCAAGATGGATAGATGTTGATAGCCGGGGCGTGTCAGCAGAAACGCCGTCCCCCCTCTGTCTGGCTGCCTCAGTCAGGCACCTTTCATATTTGTGGCGCCTTAGAATGTCATTTCATCCGGTGCCCCCTTGGACTTGCACCCGGGGGCAAGAGCCCCCTCTGACCCTCCCTCGCTACATGCCTGTGCTTTCTCCATGATAAAACTGGTCATCTTCTTGCCTCGCTTTGCAGGTTTTTCTCAGGTGACAAGGTCTCTTGGTAGCCAAGCAGGGGACAGTGACTGACCCTGAGCTCTGTGTACCAGGTGGGGCTTTTTAACCAAAGAGCTCTGTTTCAGTGCCCGTTCTGGAATGGGAGGTCCTTGCCTCCGAGGCTCGGAGCCCCTGGCTTTCTGAGCTCAAGCTTTCTCCCACGTCCTGCCAGGCAGGTCGCCTCCTCGCCTGGCAGCAGCATCCCTGCTATTTCATGAGCTGTGGTTCCTGGGAGGCCCTCCCTGGCCCCCGCATGATGTGAGGGCTCCCCTGGACTTCCCCTTGGTCACACTGATGATGCCGCGTTCCAGGTGACCTCCGTCTCAGAGAGCTCCCAGAGGATCATAGTCCCTTGTTCACGGGGGAGTCCCTAGTGCCCTGCCCGCCTGTGTGGAAGTAATGAGCCACCCAAGCAAAAGCAAAGCTGGAACGCAGAACGGGCTCAAGGACTGTTCGGGAGTCCAGGGTGGAGAACACAGAGGAGCCGGGGGCAGAGAGGGAGGCGTGAGCTGGTGTTGGTCACGCCCCCTGCAGACAGTGGGGAGCCACGGCAGCTCCTTGAGCAGACATGTAACCTGATCCGAGCTGTGCTGGTTAGAACATGAATGGTGTGCTGGAGTCTGAATGTGCTCAGGGCGTGGTTCAGGGCTCCCTCATGCCAGAGGACTGCTGGGAGTGGCCTACTTGTTCACGAAGCCAGAGAGCTTTCCGGCCCACGTGGTGCGCGTCAGGCTATCATCTGGACGATTTTTCCGTGGTGTGTAGAGTTTAGATTCCACCTGCCGAAACCCAAGCATGAATGAGCAGAGCACTTCTCAGCACGTGGGGCGCACACGTGGAGACCGAGGAGGGCATTCCAGAGACATCTCTCATTTCCATAGTCAGACTTCCCTCTGTGCTAGGGAAACATAATCAACAAGGCAACCGCCGCTTCAGAGTGGCTGACAGAGCTCCCTTCAGAAGAACGTGGACTACCAAATGAGTCTATGTAAAGACATGGGGGGTCCTGTGGTTCCAGGGCATCCCAGACGTGGCCAAACCCGTAACGAGGAAGCTGTGGTCCATCCATAGGATGGAGCAGGATGCAGCAGAAAAAGAAGCGAGCTGTCAAGCCACAAAAAGACGTGGAGGAACCTTAAATGCATATTGCTAAGTGAGAGAAGTCAGTCTGCAGAAACTACAGACCCTTTGATTCCAAGTACATGACGTTCTAGAAGAGGCGAAACTACAGAACCCCTGAGATCAGCGGTTGCCAGGGGCTCAAGGTAAGGGAGGAGGGATGAACAGGCAGAGCCCAGGGCATTTTTAGGGCAGTGACAGTATTCTGTGTGGTGCTGTCATGGTGGACATGTGACCTGATGCATCTATCAAAGCCCACGGGACTGTACAACACAGAGAGTGAACCCTATTGTACGCTGTGGACTTCAGTTAATAACAATGTATCTGTATCGGTTCATCAGTTGTAACAAAAGTGGCTCAGGAACGCAAGGTGTTAATAAAAGGAGAAACCATGTGGGCGATTGGGGGATGGGTCTATGGGAATGCTCTGTACTTCCTGCACAATTTCTCTGTAAACCTAGAACTGGTCTAAAAAATAAAGTCTATTAAAACTGGGGCGGGGGAGATCATAATGAGAGTGTCTTAGTCATCTAGTGCCACTCTAACAGAAATAGCACAAGTGGATGGCTTTAACAAAGAGAAGTTTATTCTCTCACAGTCCAGTAGGCTACAAGTCCAAATTCAGGGCGTCAGTTCCAGGGGAAGGCTTTCTCCGTCGGCTCTGGAGGAAGGTCTGTGTCATCAATCTTCCCTTGGTCTGGGAGCTTCTCTGAGCAGGAACCTCAGGTCCAAAGGACGTGTTCTGCTCCAGCACTGCTTTCTTGGTGGTATGAGGTTCCCACGTGTCTCTGCTCGCTTCTGTCTTTTATATCTCAAAAGAGATTGGATTAATACACTGTCTAGTCTTGTAGACCTCATGAGTATGACTGCGGCTAATTCATCTTATTACATCTTAGTGATAGAGTTTACAACACATAAGGAAATCACATCAGATTATAAAATGGTACACAATCATACAGTACTGAGAAGCATGACCCAGCCAAGCTGACAGATATTTTTGGGGGACACAAGTCAATCCATGACAAGGGGGGGGTTAAAACATTTGAAAATGAACCGTGGTGAATGTAATTCATGTCACAGAATTGTGCACGTAAAAATGGTTAAAATGGCAAACGCTTTGTGGTGTATATTTTACCACAATCAACAAAAAAAGGGAAAAAAAAGTCTATATTCTTTACTGTTGCTCTTAGGTGCTGTTGAGTGCTTCCAACTATAGTGACCCTATATGACAGAGTAGGACCACCCTGCAGGCTTTACTAGGTGGTCATCTTTACGGGAGCAGATTGCCAGGCCTTTCTTCTGTGGAGCCACTGGGTGGATTCGAACCAGCAACTTTTACACCACCAGGGCTCCTTGTGTTCTTTACACACAGTAACTCTGACGTCCTCACCGTTGACTGTCTGGTTTCGACAGATAAACTCTGCCTGTAATTAACAGAAATGTTATTCTGCTTTGCACAGGAAGAAGATGCGGGATGGAAAATGTCCCCGAGCCTTTTCCTTCATGGGATGGAGGAAGGAAATAACTTGTACAAAGGTCGGTGTAGGTGAAACACCTAGCAAGGGAGGTGTGGTTCTCTCAGCCCAGTGCCTAGCACAGGCTGGGAACTTGGTATACTGTACACTGTGGACTTCAGTTAATAACAATGTATCTCAGTCACGAGAGGCTGCCGACATGCGGCTCATATCCAAGATTTCCCACCCTCTGTGGTTTACACCTCCTTTTGGTGGCGTAAAGGCAAATAATCAGTTTAAAAAAAAAAAAAAAAAAGAGCAGGATACCTATAGCATGAGAACATCATCTAAACCTCTGTCCTGTTTTTGACCCCCTAAGACTTCAGCTAAACATTCTCTGGCTTAGTGGCAGGGAAGTAAGATACTGCCTACATTGCTTAAATGCTGAAAATCAATCCCGTATGTACAGCAAAACGTTCTAATCCTATTAGACTAAGACATGTGCCCGAATACTGAGATGTAATTCCTTTGTCCGTTGTTTGTTGCAATTAGCATAGCTATAATCTGGCTAGATCTGCGAGTGTATGAGTTGGTCTTCCACATAGTTCCATTCTAATTTGCTAGAACCATTATCCAATTCCTTTGGTTCCACTCTGCCCTCAGGATAAATTCCAACACAGGATGACCTGCTAGGGCGACCGTGGTCCTTAGCACAAGTGTAGAAGTGCCTGGAAAACGTAACAAGGATGTGCAGGAGAGGATTTCCAAACGTCAGTCGTTTGTATGGCTCTTCCCCAGTTCTGGTCTTATCTGCACACCACTATTGTTTCTTAATACAGTTTTTCATTGATTCATGGTTTTCACCCCGAATCTACTGACTCTCATCCTCACCAACAATATCGATAAAGTCACAAGTTGGATATTCTAGCAATAGAAAATAAAAAATATTTGTTTATGCACCAATTCTTTTACATAAAAATTCTTTTCCGCAAGAGGGAAATCCCTGGGAGGTGTAAACGGTTAAAGTATTTGGCTGCTAACGGAAAGGTGGGAGATTTGAGTCCACCCACAGGTGCCTCGGAAGAAAAACCTGGCGATCTACTTCCAGAAAATCAGCTACTGAAAACCCTATGGAGCACAGTTACACTCTGATACACATGGGTCACCATGAGTCAGAGTTGAATCCACGGCAATTGGTCCTTGGGTCGAATGGCAGGACGCAGCACAACAAGACTTGGACACATGAAAGGCAGAGGTCTTCATTACTTACAGCTCCCAAGGGGAGCAGGCTGCCACTCGGGGCCCCACGGCGGGTGGTACCCAGGGACAGGGTATAACAGCAGCCTGGAGCCCTGGGAGCTGGCTTAAGCGAGGCACTTGAGGCGGGTTAGCTAGATTTCCTGGCTCCCTGTGGATTGGCCTATTTGAATAATTTCACGGACTTGGGGTGGGCTGAGGGCCGCCCCTAGCGGTTTTGTCCGTAGCCCTGGGTTGGTTAGGGCGGGCAGAGCGTGAGAGGTTTTGGTTGGGGTGTGGACATAATGCACAGTGGTTAAGAGCTATAGCTGCTAACCAAAAGGTAGGCAGTTTGCACCCACCAGCTGCTGCTTGGAAACTCTGTGGGGCAGTTCTGCTCTGTCCTATAGGGTCACTGTGAGTCGAAATCGGCTTGACAGCATCGGGTTTGACTTTTTTTTTTTTTTTTTTTTTTTTTGGTGGACTTAATCAGCGTCTCAAGAAGGGGAACTGACTGGCCTCCATCCAGGGCCTCAAAACTGTATCAAGATGGCATTCCACAAAAAACTGTATCACACGCCCCTCCTCCCGCCACGTGGTCTCTGCTATCCCCCACACACCAAGCACACGCCCACCTCAGGACTGCCGTTCTTTCTGTTCCCCCTACCTAGAATACGTGTCCCTTCAAGTGCCTTCCTTGACAGCCTGCTCCTCGCTGCCTGCCCCCTCCTCACCCTGCCTGCCCTCCTCCCAGCACTGCCACCGGGCTCCACTGTGTCTGTTCACTGCCTGCCCCCTCCTCACCCTGCCTGCCGGCCTCCCAGCACTGCCACCGGGCTCCACCGTGTCTGTTCACTGCCTGCCCCCTC
>NW_004444101.1:623416-651789 GCF_000243295.1 Trichechus manatus latirostris | reverse complement strand
CCTCCCAGCACTGCCACCGGGCTCCACCGTGTCTGTTCACTGCCTGCCCCCTCCTCACCCTGCCTGCCGGCCTCCCAGCACTGTGCCATCTGGCTCCACCGTGTCTGTTCACTGCCTGCCCCCGGGGGACACCGGGTCCACAAGGCCAGGGCCTCCTCAACACACCCTGACCCGAGAGAGCGCCCGGCCCACAACTGGGCCTGATGAGGTCATAATTTAGTAACTGAATCACTCAGTGTATTTTTTAATGAGTGAATGGACGTACAAATGAATGCCTCTGGGGACCTAACTGGAGGAAGAAAGGGTGGGAAGGTTTTTTATTACGGTCCTTTTAATACTGTCTGCCTTTGTTTAAAACTGCATGCATGCATTGTTTTGACAAAAGCAAAAAATTATTTTTGGAAATTCGAGTGTTCCTAAGGGAAGCCAAGTCTAGCAACCTACCAACCCACCCAGGGAAAACTCTGAGAACTCTTCCGGCCTTTTGTGTAGCATCTTTTTCCACAAAGACCCCAAAACCGAACAGTGGCTCTCGGGAGAAGGAAACATTAGTTCAGTGCCACCGTCCCGGTTCGATGTTACGTGGCAGGTCTTTGGTCCTTGAAAGAAATTAAATGTCTTAGTCTTAGAATTCTTTTCTTAAAAATCAAAGGTTTGGCTTTTCAAGCGAAACATTAGCATTTTAATCACTAAGATTAAGCCCCCTCCCCCCCTCTGCCCACCCCTTCCTCCTCACTCCCCCAAGTGTGAACCTGCTTGTCCCTTTATGGGGATGAAAGCTCCGTCTCCACGCTGGGAGAGAGCCGGGCAGTTGCTGCCCTTTGAGGGCCTGAATAGCTTCCTGCATTTATAAACGTCCATGAAATTCTTGAAGGGATTGAGAAGTGCCCTGTGCGAGGCTGCCATGAGAAAAGCAAAGTCGGGGTGAAAGCATGGCCATTGAAATGGCGAGGAGGTAGCGCGGCAGGGCCGCCACGCAACGCTTTGCCTGCATCCTGTCCTTCCAACTGCCGAAGGAGCCTTTGAGCCACTGTGTATAATTGATTCTACAAAAGTACCCACGTCAGAGCCACCTTTCTGCTCAGTATGCCGCATGCCGGTCACTCTAAATGCAAGGTCTCCCTGCTTATTAGATCTATCTGGTAAGAAAACAAAACATAGCTTCCTCTACGAAACAAAGATATTTTGCTTTAAAATGCCTTAAAGGAGCAGGAGTGTTTTGATGCTTTTACAAAATTTAGTAATCATACAAGGAAAAAAATCTGTTAGGAAAGGTGTCTTTGCTTTGTTTTTTCTGTTGTTTTTGAAAATATACAGAGCGAAACATACACAACTTCAACAGTTTCTCCATGTACAATTCAGCGACACAGATTATATTCTTCCACTTGTGCAACGCTTCTCACCCACCTTTTCTGAATTGTTCCTCCCCCATTAACATAAGCTCACTGCCTCCTAAGCTTCCTGCCTGACCCTACAGCTGCTGTTGACAGTTTCATCCCATAGGGATAGTTCTTCAAAAGAGCACAATGCTTAAGACAAACATCATACAAGGAAGGAGTTGTTACTAATAAATAGCACAGTATAACACATTTAAACCTTTTATGATATTTTCACCCTAGAGATTACAACTTAGGAAACCCTATAGGGCAGTTCTACTCTGTTCTGTAGGGTCGCTATGAGTCAGAATTGACTCAACAGCACACAACAACGATGTTTTCAAGAAGGAAAGCTTATAGTTTTAAACCAATAAAAGAAAGCATATGTTATTCCTGCATTTTACAGTTGTCCAAGTTTAAGCTGATGTACATTTCAGAAAATGTACTTAGCAAAAGCAGTGACCTTCATATGAGGAAACCATAAACTAGTTGGACGTTTGGTAGGCACAGACCTTACAAGCTAACCACAAAATCCCCCTTCTACAGGGTACCGGGCGAAGAATAACCTTGCAGATATTTACGACTTCACGATGATTTTTACATCAGTGGGGTGATACAGACAAGATATGCAGTGTACATTGTTCATCTGCCACTCATCTGTCAGTTTGCCGTACTGTGGGGGCTTGCGTCTTGCTTTGATGCCAGAAGCTGTGCCACTGGTATTTCAAATACCAGCAGGGTCACCCGTGATGGACAGGTTTCAGCAGAACTTCCAGACTAAGATAGACTAGGAAGAAAGGCCTGGAGATCTGCTTCTGAAAATTAGCCAATGAAAACCATATGGATCTCAACAGCGCGTTGTCCGACTCACTTGCTTTGGACATATCATCAGGAAGGATCAGTCACTGGAGGAGGACATCAAGTTTGGTAAAGTAGTTAGAGGGCCAGTGAGGACGAGCGAGACCCTCAGTGAGATGGATTGGCGACACAGCCATGAGGATGGACCCAAACATGCTGGCCGTTGGGAAGATGGCATTATTTTTCGTTCTGTTGTACATAAGGTCGTCATGAGTTGGAGTCAACTTGACAGCAGCTATCTGTCTCTCTGTCTGTCTGTCATACCCTGATTCTAATAAATCTCTCTGGCTGGCACCCACTCACCAGGAGAGATTATGCCGAATAAGGAAAGCACAGCCGCAGGCTCTGCGGCAGCCTCCTGTACGCCTACTCCCGCCCACAAAGGCCCCCAAGGCCGTCCTCTCCAATTCTTCACCCCTCGTTTTCACCCCTCAGCTCCAGGCTGGTCACCTTCCCTGTCTGGGTGGATGACACCCCCTGAACTTCAGGCCTCACCTCTGAGGTCTTCGTTAGACACCCTTCCAGGTGGCCCCCCAGCGTCTGGTCCGGTCTGCTGTGTCCGAGGGGTGGGCTGCCTCTCACGTTACCATAGTGACTCGGTTCTATGAAAAACATACCACCTTTGTGTCTTAATTTTAGTCTGTTTCTTATAAGCCCCCGTTAGCCTCTCCGGAAGAAATTTGGATCCTTTTGGCATCATCGTTTTCAAAAATCTGCCCCCACAACTTTGTGTCACCTATAGATGACCCTTCGCGTCTTCCTATCACAGACCTTGTCGACCAGCGACTGAAACAGGCCCGGCCCAGCCCACGTCCCCCTTGGCTTGCCGGTGGGGGGTGGGTGGGCCTTCGTGCCCCTGGAGGAACCCTAACAGGCTCTGCCCCAGCCCATCGTCCTGCTGAGCCGATGGTCCACAGCCAGGTAAGGCGGGCACGTCTGCCCAGTGTGCAGGGAGCACGTTGCAGGAACCATTCCCACCTCCAGAGACCTCCATTGATCCCCAGGGTCAGCGTCGGGCTCTGCCTGTCCTCTGTGGGCCCGACTCCCTTCTGAAGACTGAGCTACATCTTCACCTCCTGTCCTCCTGCAGTTGTCCTGGTCCAAAGCTTCCTTAGGTCACCTCTAAGATGACCACTCACTGATCCTCAGGGGCCTGCCGCTTCTGCCTTGCTGACACGTTCCTGATCTTTGGGTACAGTTGCTTTCTGAGTCACAGCTGTCCTCTGTGATTCGTCACCCCTCAGGAAGTGCCGGTTACCACTTACTGTCCAGTCGATCCCTTCAGAGTGACCCCATGTGTGTCAGAGTAGAACTGTGCCCCACAGGGTTTTCGAAGGCTGATTTTTTGGAAGTAGATCACCAGGACTTTCTTCTGAGTGCCTCTGGGTGGACTCAAACCTCCAGCCTTTCAGTTAGCAGCTGTCATGGATTGAATTGTGTCCCTCTAAAATGTCTGTCAACTTGGCTAGGCCATGATTCCCAGTATTATGTGATTGCCCACCATTTTGTCATCTGATGTGATTTTGCTATGTGTTGTAAATCCTATCTCTATGATGTTGATGAGTTAGGATTAGTGGCAGTCATGTTAATGAGGCAGGACTCAATCTACAAGATTAGGTTGTGTTTTAAGCCAATCTTTTTTGAGATATAAAAGAAAGAAGCAAGCAGAGAAACATGGGGACCTCATACCACCAAGAAAGCAGTGCCGAGAGCAGAGAGCATCCTTTGGACCAGGGTTCCTGTGCAGAGAAGCTCCTAGACCAGGGGAAGATTGATAACAAGGACCTTCCTCCAGAGCCGACAGAGAGATAAAGTCTTCCCCTGGAGCTGACGCCCTGTATTCAGACTTCTAGCCTCCTAGACTGTGAGAGACTGAATTTCTCTTTGTGTTAAAGCCATCCACTTGTGGTATTTCTGTTAGAGCAGTACTAGATGACCAAGACAGCAGCCAAGCACATTGTTTTCGTCACCAGGGTCTCCTCCTCAGAAGGAAGAGACAATCAACATGGAATGAGGGCAACTAGTGGGGCGAAGCTGCGAGGTCTCAGATTTTATCCTGGCACTAGCACTGTGAGGTGGTAGTATTTTCATTCCTGGGAAAAGGAAGCTGAAGCTGAGCAAGGCTAGATCACTTGCTAAGGTCCACAGCTGGTAGGTGGTGGGACAAGGGTGTATTAGTATCCCAGGGCTGCTGAAACAAAGTACCACAAGCTCGGCGGCTTAAAGCACCAGGAACTTCATGTCTCACAGTTCTGGAGGCCAGAAGTCTGAAGTCAAGGTGTTAGCAGGTCCTGCTCTCTCTGCAGGCTCCAGAGGTGGCTCCTTCCTTGCGAGTCCAGAGGAGGCTCCTTCCTTGCGAGTCCAGAGGAGGCTCCTTCCTTGCGAGTCTCATAGCTTCTGGTAGTTTCTGGCAGTCCTTGGCCTTCCTTGATTCCTGGCAGCCGCTCTCCAGTCTCTGCCCTGTCTTCACATGGCCATCTTCCCTCTGTGTGTCTCTCTCTGTCTCTCCTCTGATAGGACACCTCTCATGTTGGATTAGGACCCAATATGACCCCATGTTAATAACTGACATAATTCCTGTACTTTCCAAATTATTTTATTCAAACTTGAATTCTGTGCAATAGGATAGGAAGTTGGATTTGTGTTTTACATAACAATAACTGCTTTTGTTAACCTATGTATTGATTTTTTTCCTTTCATTTTCTTTTCCTTTATCTTTCTGGAATATAGATATCTGGAAGAACAAAGATGAATCTTGGAATTTCCCCCAGGACTATGATCCAGAACTGATCAAAGAGGAGAAACGGAAAGAATTAGAGTCAGAGATCAGGGTACAGGTATGGCTGCATTTATGTTGTAGTAATAGCAAGTGAATAACTGCAATGATGTGCTTTTTTTTTTTTTTTACAGTTTTCTACTAATGACCTTACCTCAAAATTTAAGCTATTTTTAAACTTCACAAAGAAAACATGAGGCATTCAAAGTCACTGAAAAGTGGTACGTATTTTGTATTCACCTAGGTTGATGAACTGATGAGGCAGGAACTAAAAAATTTAAAACTTGCTGTGGACAGAGAGAAGGAATTACCAGTCAAAGGAGGAAAGAAGAGAGGAGGTAAAAAGGTGAGTTGTGAACGAGTACGGGCAAGGGTGAGGCAAGTGGCAGATACCAATGGTGACGAGAAGCCCTTGCCCACGCAGCCCTTGTCCATGAGAGCCACCTGGGGAGACCAGCTGGCTGCCCCAGCACACCTCACAGGACTCATGCCTTCCTTTGGTAGGTTGACTTGTCTACCACTTTGCTCCCAGGGTTCTGGGTTCATAAAGTGGAGTAACTCAATAGCCTTAGCATAGCACTCCTTCTATCCATTGCAGAGTCATATTACCCAAACTCCATGGATAAGATGAAAACAATCAGAGGAGCCAAGACATGCACCCCAAAACCTGCCCATCTCTCCCTGTAGTTAGGATCAGTTGATCAATTGATTGATCGATGATAGATAGATGATGATAGATAGATAGTTGCCGTTGAGCCAGTTCCGACGAATGATGACCTTATGTACAACAGAATGAAACATTGCCCAGTGCTAGTCATAATCCTACTCATAATATCCTCACAATTGTCAGCATGTTCGAGTCCATCGTGGTGACCATCCTGCCAGTCTGTCTCACAGAGGGTCTCCCTTGCCCTCACTGGCCTTTTACTTCACCAGAACATGATGTCCTCCTCCAGCACTTGGTCCTTGCTGATGATGTGCCCAGAGCAAGCAAGCCGGACAATGTTCTGTATGATCCACAGGGTTTTCATTGGCTGATTTTCAGAAGCACATCACCAAGGCTTTCTTCCTACTCTGCCCTCATCTGGAAGCTCTGCTGAAACCTGCCCACTGTGGTGACCCTGCTGGTATTGGAATACCAGTGGCACAGCTCCCAGCGTCACAGCAACATGCAAGCCACCACAGGGTGACAGATGGGTGGTGGAGTTAGATCTATAGGGGAGGCCAGCAACAATGTTCTTTGGAAGTGGACGGATCAGAGCTAAAGGAATTAAATGAATTGAACTTTAAATTGGCACCAGATGCATCTCACAGTGGTTACAGAGTAGCTAGCTGGCTCAGACTATTCAATGTTGTCTCAGTCATCTAGTGCTGCTATCACAGAAATACCACAAGCGGATTTAACAAAGAGAATTTTATTCTCTCACAGTCCAGCAGGCTACAAGTCCAAATTCAGGGCATCAGCTCCAGGAGAAGACCCCCTTTCTCTATCAGCTCTGGAGGAAGGTCCTTGTGATACTTCAGTCTTCCCTTCATCTGGGAGCACCTCAGGGCAGGAACCTCAGGTCCAAAGGACACACTCTGCTCCCATCACTGCTTTCTTGGTGGTATGAGGTCCCCATGTGTCTCTGCTCTCTTCTCTCTTTTATATCTCAAAAGAGATTGGCTTAAGACACTATCCAATCTTGTATACCTCATCAGTAAAACTGCCGCTGATCCATCTTTTTACATCATAATGATTGAATTTATAACACATAAGGAAATCATATCAGATTACAAAATGGTACACAATTATACAATACTGGGAATCATGACCCAGCTAAGTTGACAGATATTTTGAGGGACACAATTCAATCCATGACAGACGTTCATTTACTAAAGCCCCTGCCTCCACTGCTATCCCAGAGCCAGCCCTGTCACTGGGACAAGAGCACTCAAGGTAGGTGACCAAGACGCCCTCTCCTGGGCAGCACTGGCATGAGCCTGGGCAGCCTTGGCCCCTTGGACGGCGTTCTCAAGCCCAGTGGCTGACGTCCCTCTTGTGACTGACACGTTCTCCTTTTAGCGGTGTTCATTTATTCAGCTGCTTCAACGTCCAGTTCCACCGGCCCAGGGGCCTTGTGCCGTCTTTACAGTGACTCTGCACTGATCCGTTTTGAATGGACTTTCCAGTTTATCTCCAAAGACCTCTGAATTTCCCTCCTGGCCCTGATCTCAGGATACCCTCTGATGAAGGTCATCCAAAGGTCACCTTCTCCCTAATGGGGGCACCTATTGCTGCCACCCATTTGCTCCATTGTTGTTATTTGTTACCATCAAGTGGATTCCAACTCATGGCGACCCCATGTTTGCAGAGTAGGACTGTGCTCCATAGGGTTTTCAAGGCTGTGACCTTTTGGAAGCAGATTGCCAGGCCTTAACTTCTGAGGTGCCTCTGGGCAGATTTGAACCACCAACCTTTCCGTTAGTAGTCGAGCTCTTAACCATTTGTGCCACCCAGGGACCCCCATTCACTCCTTTAATGTCTTCTAAGTTCAGTTTCCACATCTGCAGAGCTGGATGTTTGGATGACCGAGCATGGATATCAAGCTGGCAGTGGCCGTGTTCCGGTGCCTGAAAACTGGCTTTCTCCTTTTCACCAGCACGCTAGCCATCAGCCTTGACTTCCTCACGGTTCTCTCATCTCTTTCAGTCTGGGGTCTACCCTCTGTGTTCCAGGGCGGGGTTGCCGTGACTGTCCCTCTTGGAATCACGTGGGTTGAATGCTTAATAACGGACGACCTCAGGGTCATTGTGTAACTATAGAGTTTTGAGCATCCAAATTCCAATCTAAGTGACCTCGGTAAGGTCTTGGGAAGCACAAAAGGAATAGGACTTGATATAAGATGTGTGATGGAAGACGAGAGAGGAAGGGAGGTGGGGGCCAGGCTGAGGGATTGTCACCTGATCCTCTGGGTGATGGGGAGGTAACCAAGCCAACCCTGTTGCTATCAAATCGACTCCAACTCATGGTGACCCTACGTGTCAGAGTAGAACTGTGCTCCATGGGGTCTTCAAGGCTATGACCTTTTGGAAGCAGATGCAGATAGATATTTTAAGCAGAATTGTGAAGCGATCAGAGCTGTTATAAAAAGTCACAGGGGGAACACATTCCTGTAGGCTGTGCCAGGGTCTGAGTCCAGAGCCCTTGGGAGCCAGAGGTTAACAGGGAGCACTGACCGGGTCCAGGGACAAATGCTGGATCCCCTACGTGTGCACGGGGCACCCCGCCCTGGCAGCACTCTGGGCCAACACCAAGGGAAAGCCGATTGCTGGGCCTGGTGGGAATCTGGCCCCGTGTGGTCCCACAGCGGAGACCTCACCTTCTGTCCACGCAGGATGTGTCCTTATCATCATCTGATGACTTTGGGTGCCAACCCCTGTGCCATGGACACACGGCACCTCCACGTTCGGTGTGCCACAATTGACTCTTACTTTCTCCCACCCCCACTCCGCCCCAGAACACAGCCAGTCTGCTTCCTTGTTTTACTAAACTGCTGGGTATTCCCCATCTTCTTTCAGAGAAAGAAAGGGAAGAAAGGCAAAAAAGGGAAAAGGGGGAAGAAGGTTAAAGATCTGACCGCCAACAGGTAAGGAATGCGCTCATTTTGCTGTAAAGCAAGTGATAAGGGAGCAGTAGGGGGAGGGAGGGAGGAGCAGAGGAAACCCCAAGAAGCAGCCCTCGCCCTCGGGGGAGACACACTGGTGTGGTGTAAGGTGGGCAGGGAAGCGCCTTGGCCAGCTATAAAACCAGGTGCTGTGGAGCTCACTCCAACTCACGGCAACCCCACGGGTGTCAGAGTAGAACTGTGCTCCACGAGGTTTTCAATGGCCAGTTTTTTTGGAAGTAGATCATCAGGCCTTTCTTCCAAGGCACTCTGAGTGGACTCGAACTTCCAACCTTTTGGTTAGCAGGCGAGCGTGTTAACCATTTGCACTATGCGGGGACCCCGCGGGCCGCCCTGTAGAAGAGCTGGTGTCCTGAACCAGAAAGAAACATGTCAAAGGCATAAGCCCAGAACCCATCTTGGGTCCCTTCCTGCTTCAGAGTTCATGTGACTTATTTTTTTTTTTAAGTTTTAAAATCTGCAAGTTTTCTTAAAATTTTAGGACATAATATCCTGATCAGACTTCTCAGGAAACACCCAGTCTGAGTTCCTTGAGGGCAGAAAAGGTCCCACTTACCTTCACGCCCCACCCCAGCCCGTGGAGGCCCATAAGAAACACCTGTTAAACCGAAAGGGCTGAGGTGTAGCCTTGTAACGGAAGAGTTCCATCTCCTTGAGTTTCATTGGCCGAATTCCAATCCTAATGAAGAATTTTAAATGCTCTTCTTCTTTTTTTAAGTTGAAAATGGCCCTTAAGTGCTTTAACATTGAAAAGAATACTGCCTAGGTTTTCAAATATTTCCAAGGAATTTAATTAAAATCCCAAATGAATGTATGTCAGAACTCATTTTGATTGGATGCCTTTCATCCAGTGGGACTTGTTAACGAGCCACCGCAATGTATCACTTGCCTGTTTTGGGGTGCCCCCAGCCCCCCTTTTGGCTCTCAGTTACACACTTGCCAGACTGCTGGAGGGAAGGTGCAGGTGTCAAAAACCCAAATGCGCAGAAAAACACCAAAAACTAGTGTAACAATGTACTTATTGCAAGTACATACGATTTGAATCAGACTGCGTCAACCCAAGGATTTCGGGAAGGCGCTCTGGAAGAGGGGACAGAGAAAGCAGGTTATAGAGGTGGGGCCCAGACCGGGTGGCCTCCTGAAGGTCATTGTAATTCTCCAAAGGAGCCCAATGCCTGAGGCAAAATGCGCTTGGCTAAGCTGCTTCCCAGGCTCCTGTTTGACTGGAACGTGACTTTAGCAAACGGCTCCTTGAAGGCTGACAGTTCAAAAGGACGCCTAAGGGCAGATGGCCTGGGTGGGTCTTCCCAACTCCATGGACCCGGAAATCTGGACTCCAGGAGAATGAGAATCTCCCAGGAAAGAGGAAGGCCAGGCTCAGCTTAGAATCTCCTGAGGGGAGAGCCCAGCGTGAGCCCAGCACAGGTCTGCAGACACCTTGATGAGGCCAGCACCCCGGCTGGTGCCTGTGCACGGAGCCCCGCCAGGCTGTTGTTGCTGGGTGTCATCTTGTGGATTCCGACTCACAGCGACCGCATGTGACAGAGCAGAGCTGCCCCATAGGGTCTTCTAGGCTGCAGTGTGCAGGAGCAGATTGCCAGGTCTTTTCTCCCTCGGAGCTGCTGGGTGGGTTCAAACCACCGACTTTTCGGTTAGCAGCCAAGTGCTTAACCTCTGCGCCACCAGGGCTCCTTAAAACCTCTGGAAGAACAGCAGCCGGGGGGGGGGGGCGTGGGCTTTTGACTCTTTGGAAGGGGCTTCAGTGTCCTCCCTGGAGGCCCCATTGTTTGCGGGGAGGTTCAGGCCGGAAGGCTCTGGCCGACCTGCCTAAGAGGGGTCTGTCAGCACTGAGACCGAGGCTCACCAGTTCCTGGGAGGAAGATGCAGGCCCCTTTCCTGAAGAGGGTCCATCCCCTACATACACATAGTGTGACATGTTTTCCTTTGTTCTTACATTAGTCCCAAAACACAGTGAAGTCTTCCAGATGAAGACTGAGCCAATGACAAACCAGAGCTAAAATCTGATCTACTAATATGGCCCTGGTTGCACAGTGGTTAAGAGCTACAGCGGCTAACCGAAAGGTCAGCAGTTCGAATCCACCAGCCGCTCCTTGGAAACCCTGCGGGGCAGTTCTACCCTGTCTGATAGAGTCACTATGAGTCAAAATCGACTTGACAGCCACAGTTTTTTTTTTTTTTTTTTTTGAAATACGGCCCTGGAATCCCTGGGCTGCCCGAACGGTTAAGCACTGGACTACAAGCTGAAAGGTTGGTGGTTCAAACCCACCCAGAGGCAAACCCTACGGAGCAGTCTGCTCTGCACACATGGGGTCCCCATGAGTTGGAATCCACTCGGACAGCAACTAACAACATGACCCTGCTGCTAAGTTAAAATTATTCCCTCGTGCTCTCCTGCATTTGCGGCATTGCCTTCCTATGGCATAAAACTCTGCTCTGCTTTCACAGCGCGGGCATAGCCCACAGACAGACGTGGAGTCTGCTCTTGGCGTGTTCCAGCTGAGCTCTGAAAACCAGCCTCAGGCAATTCTCCACAGAGTGAGAGGCCAGTATTTTAGTCACTTTCATGCCCTGAAGAACAGACAGGCCTGGTCATCTCATTCCTGAAAGACTTTTCTCTTTCATTTTAAAGACCCTGTGTTACTAGGCTGGGGCCCTGATGGCGCAGTGGTTAAGCGCTCGGCTGCTATCCGGAAGGTTAGCAGTTCGAATCCACCAGCGCTCCTTGGAAACCCTGTGGGGCAGTTCTACTCTGTCTGTCCTACAGGGTTGCTATCAGTCGGAATCAACTCAACGGCAAGAGGTTTTTTTTTTTTTTTTTTGGTTACTAGACTAGGGCTAGTTCTGCCACGATACTGTATGATAGATTCTGTTTCTCTCATTAAATTAGTATAACCCTTAAACCAGTATTTTTATCATAGGTTGAGGCAGTTTTAAGGTCTAAAAATGTTCTATTCCATAATAAAGTTTTAGTTCACTGGGAAGATAGAAGTATAGGTTTATGCTCAGGGCATCCCAATATAATTTGATTTGATTATTTTAGAGAAACTTCTTCAATTTTACATGAACATTTTATGCTTATGTGATATGTGTATATTAAATGAGTATTGAAGTTAATACAGCTCAGGTACTGTTATCCCAGGAGTCTTGGCAGCGCGGTGGTTAAGCACTCAGCTGCTAACCAAAAGGTCGGTGGTTTGAACCCACCAGTGGCTCCTTGGCAGTAAAGACCTGTTGATCTGCTCCTGTAAAGATTACGCCTTAGAAACCCTATTGGGCAGTTCTGCTCTGTCCTACAGGGTTGCTATGAGTTGGAATCAACTGGATGGCACCTAACAACAAGTGTTATCCCAAATTCCGTTACTGGAGCCTCTTACCTCCTGTTTCATAGCCGAGTGGGTTGACCATTTGCACCACTGAGGAACTCGGCTTCCACAAGACACCACACACTTCTTGGTTCTCAGCATCAGGCACACTATTTTGAATTCATTTGATAGAACACCATTGCAGTCAACCAAGGACTGGGGTCATTGTTACCATTCATCTTGATGGTGTTTGGTGGGAGTCTAAGTGAAATTGGGGGCATCGCCACTTACACGGTGAAGTTAGGATGGCAAGAATCGAATTCAGTTCCATGGATCCCTGGGAGAGAAAAAACAACGTGGGTGTCTTTCAATCACACTGACCTGGGTCATAGAGTAGATGAAGAACAGTTTAAATAGAGTTACATTTACAACTCTCAAGCTAAAGAAAGACTAGGGTAGGGCAGAAGAGCAAGACCCCTGGAAATGGAAAAGGAAAAAACAAAACCTCTCAAAAAACTATAGTGAGCAATATTTGAGCCTGACCTATCAGAATCCCTACAAGCCAAAGTCCAGTTGATGCCATTGGGAGGTCCATGGGTCTGGTGGGAGGCTATGTCCATTGTTTCCTCAATCAGTATAAACTCAAACCAGCGGGCTCTCTGGGGGAAGTGGTTTAGACATGTGTCAAAACTGGGGCAAAGTGTATCAGCCTTCTAAAAAATAATCACACTTCTATCTTCTGTATAATTGTGTCCACTGTAAACCTTTGTTCTTTATGGATATTTCTTTTAAACTACTATGCTTTGGGGCTAAAATGAAACATAAATTTCATGAAGGACTCATGACCTACTGCTGCTTCCAGATGCTAACTGGATCCATAACTACAGGTCCATGGTGTCACTATTATTGGGTAATTTCTAATTCATATTTGCGCCATCAGGAAGACTGATGAGAGAGCCGACTAGGAGTTACGGCTGGCCCCAGACGCCCGAGGACATAAGTCTTATTAATGGCAGACATCACTTGCACACATAGATGAGTCAACCGATCGTCTTTAAAAAACCTAATTTATCCCCAAATTGTAGAAACACTTCCAAATACCACTTATTTGCATGTGTTCAAACGTACTTTGAAATAGAGCTGGTTTACGTTCTCCGTATATACGTGGTGATTGCCCAAAACCCTGCTGCTTCTCCGTGTGTGCTCATGGGAGACCCGTCTGCTTGATCCCTAGGAGCATCGAATCCCTGTACAAGGAACTAGTGGAGGAAGGGCTGCTGATACAGGCGCTGAAAGTCAACCTTTCTGATTACATCGGTAATTACGCAAAGAAGAGCCCGTGTGCCACGTGTCACCCCTCACCTTTTGAGGTCCCAGCAGCTGGAAATAGGTTTCTTTGTGGTTTTGTCCAAACCAAGACCTGGCTCAGCGAGGCTTCTAGTAAATGTTTGTTAGATTCAAGTGATTTGAATAACTTAAGAGCAGGCTGCGAATTACTGGATTCTCTTGATTAAGTGGGTCCGTCTCTCGCCCCTTCTGTGGTAGAAGCAGGGTTTTGGACCTGCTAGCAAGATTCCCTGGGGCTTTTTTTCTGGCATAAGCTTGAAGGGAGGAGACTTGCTTGTGCTTTCCTGTTTAATTATATGTAACGGCCCCTAGGGGGCAGCACCGGTGCTTCTACAGCCAGTAACCCATTGCTGTGCAGTTGACCCCGACTCCTGGCGACCCCACGTGTGTCAGAGTAGAACTGTGCTCCATAGGGTTTTCAATGGTTGTGTTTTTGGAAGTAGATCGCCAGGCTTTCTTCTGAGGAGCCTCTGAGGGGACTTGAACCTGCAACCTTTTGTTTAATAGCTGAGCGTGTTAAATGTTTGCACCACCCGGGGACTCCATTTCCACAACACAGAGGAGGGCTTTCACCAGAAGAGCCCATGACAGAAGTCACTGGGAGGAAGGAGGTGGTGACATTAGCTATCTTACTCTTCAACTGATGTCTTTCCCTTAATTAAAAACAAAACTACATCATGACACCCTGAAGGCACACCTAAAGTTTACAGTTCCTCAGAATCCTTCCCCCCAAATGCAGACATTGTTACTTTCACGTATCCCCTGCGAACAACAACATTCTCCTACACAGTAGGATCATCACACTCAGGAAATTTAACATTGATGAGCGATTATTGCCTCATATCCGGGAGCCCTGGTGGCACAAGGGTAAGCGCTAGGCTGCTAACCAAAGGTCAGCAGTTCCAGTTCAACCATCGGCCTCAAGGAAGAAAGACCTGGCGATCTACTCCCATAAAGATGTTGTTGTTGTTAGGTGTCGTCGGGTTGATTCCCACTCTTAGCGACCCTGGGTACAACAGAACAAAACACCGGTCCTGCACCATCCCCACAATCCTTGCTATGTTTGAGCCCATTGTTGCAGCCACTGTGTCAATCCATCTCATTGAGGGACTTCCTCTCTTTCGATGACCCTCTGCTTTACCAAGCAGGATGTCCTTCTCCAGGGACTGGTCCCTGCTGGTAATGTGTCCAAAGTATGTGAGATGTAGTCTCACCATCCTCGCTTCTAAGGAGCATTCTGGCTGTACTTCTTCCAAGACAGATTTGTTCATTATTTTGGCAGCCTAGGAAACCCTATGGGACAGTTCTACTCTGTTATATAGGGTATCTATAAGTCGGAATCGACTCGACAGCACCCAGCAAATGCAGTCAATATTGAATTTTGCCAAGAGTTCTAATAACGCCTTTTGTGACTGTTTGTCTTTCTCAGTTCAAACTCCAGTGAGGATCATACGTGTGATTGTCCTGACTTTCTAGTCTTCGGCCCCTTTAATCTAGAACACTGTCCCAACCTCGAATTTGGCACTGGGGAGGCAGCCAGCTGGAAGAGAGTTTGGATGTCGGTGATCACAGGATTATTGATCATCAGCTCCTCCCAGCCCATTTCTGATTTTGGAAGAGAGCACCCTAGCCTGCAGTTACCTTCCCCAGCCCAGACGTCTCACATCAGGGGAGTTAGATGTCGTGCCCCTGCGTGGCACAAATGGTTAAGCACTTGACTACAAACCAAAAGGTTGGCGGTTCAGACACAGCCAGTGGCACCTCCGAAGACAGGCCTGGCTATCTGCTTTCAAAAGGTGGCAGCCAGGTCACAGTTTTGAAAACCCTATGGGGCAGTTCTGCTCTGTAACACATGGAGTTACCCCTTTCCCTGGTCCAGGGGCATCTCCTCCCCCTCCCCGCTCCTCCCTGGTCCAGGGGCATCCCCACCTCCCTTCCTCTCCCTGGTCCAGGGGCATCCCCACCTCCCCTCCTCTCCCTGGCCCAGAGGCATCCCCCCTCCCCTCCTCTCCCTGGTCCAGGGGCATCCCCCCTCTCCTCCTCTCCCTGGTCCAGGGGCATCCCCACCTCCCCTCCTCTCCCTGGCCCAGAGGCATCCCCCCTCCCCTCCTCTCCCTGGCCCAGGGGCATCCCCACCTCCCCTCCTCTCCCTGGTCCAGGGGCATTCCCCCAACCCTCCTCGCCCTGATCCAGGGGCGTCCCCACCTCCCCTCCTCTCCCTGGTCCAGGGACATCCCGCCCCTCCTCTCTCTGGTCCAGGGGCATCCCCGCTCCCGTCCTCTCCCTGATCCAGGGGCGTCCCCACCTCCCCTCCTCTCTCTGGTCCAGGGTTATCTCCGCCCCCCCAGCCTCCAAAGCTGCCTTTGAGTCTAGGATGCTGTCCTTTATCTGAGCTGCCTCAGTTTCTTCAACAGTAGACTGTGGATAATGAGAGCAACCACCTCATTAGATTGCCGTGAATGTTAGACGATTCGTCAAAGCAGTGCGCTCCAGGACATGGCTGGCATCAACTGCCTTCAAGTCAGCTCCGACTTACAGTGCCCCCATGTGTGTCAGAGTAGAGCTGTGTTCCATAGGGTTTTCAATGGCTGACTTTTTGGAAGTAGATCACCAGGCTTTCCTTCCGAGGTGCCTCTGGGCAAACTTGAACTGCCACCCTTTGAGTTAGCAGCCTAATGCTTAATTGTTTGTGCCCCCCAGGGGCCCCTATGATGCTTGGCGCAGCAGTTAGCAATTGTCCCTGTTATTTCTGTTGTTATCACCCAGTCACTGGTGGCTCAAGGTTTTGCCAATAAGAGGAAGGGCTGTGATGTCACAACCTCTGCCCACCTCCCTCCCTGTCCATATCACAGAAACACAAGCCAAGAGAGTGCTGGTCTCCTGCTAGAGGGGAAAACACAGAATGAACAGGAATCAATATTCCCCTAAATCATCTGGCCACACCCAGGGTTCAGTAACTGCTGCATTTGATGGGGCCCTCGACCGTGGCCAGGGCAGTGTTCTTCTCATTCTCCTTGCCGTTCATAGCCTAGAGGTCTAAGACTGAGCAGGTTCATAGCCTAGAGATTTGAAGACTCAGCAGGTTCATAGCCTAGAGATGGGAAGACTCAGCAGGTTCATAGCCTAGAGGTCTAAGACTGAGCAGGTTCATAGCCTAGAGATGAAAACACTCAGCTGGTTTGTAGCCTTTCGTAGCCTAGAGGTCTAAGAATCAGCAGGTTCATAGCCTAGAGGTCAAAGACTCAGTAGGTTCATAGCCTAGAGGTCAAAGACTCAGTAGGTTCATAGCCTAGAGGTCAAAGACTCAATAGGTTCATAGCCTAGAGATGGGAAGACTCAGCAGGTTCATAGCCTAGAGGTCGGAAGACTCAGCAGGTCCATACCCTAGAGATGAGAAGACTCAGCAGGTTCATATCCTAGAGGTCAGAAGACTCAGCAGTTTCATAGCCTAGAGATGGGAAGACTCAGTAGATTCATAGCCTGGAGATGGGAAGACTCAGCAGGTTCATACCCTAGAGATGGGAAGACTCAGCAGGTTCATAGCCTAGAGATGGGAAGACTCAGCAGGTTCATAGCCTAGAGATGGGAAGACTCAGCAGGTCCATACCCTAGAGATGGGAAGACTCAGCAGGTCCATACCCTAGAGATGGGAAGACTCAGCAGGTCCATACCCTAGAGATGGGAAGACTCAGCAAGTTCATAGCCTAGAGATGGGAAGACTCAGCAGGTTCATAGCCTAGAGATGGGTAGACGTCATAACCTTAGAAGATATGGTATCCATATTTGCATATGGAAAACGCCTGAACTTTTGGAGTAGGTGAGTACCCTGACATGTACATGATCTTGGCAGAGGTGTTGCAACCAAAAGTTAACCTGTGATCATCTCTCTGTTAGATGACATTTTAGTCTCATCTGGGAAGCCGGATAGCCTGCCTTAAATATAATCCTTCACTATCTCCAGAAAATTCTAGAAACTCTCCAGATAATGCCCCTGAATTTTAACACCCTAACACTGTGTCGTCATCCTTGTTATTAGAAAACCAGTGACTGGTTACCATTTAGTCAACTCTGACTCACAGTGACCCCATGAGCGTCAGTGCGAACTGTTCTCCGTAGAATTTTCAACTGCTGTGATTTTACGGTAGTAGATCACCAGACCTTTCTTCTGGGGCACCTCTGAGTGGGTTCAAACCAGCAACCTTTTGGTTAGCAGCTGAGTATGTTAACCATTTGCACCAGCTATTTGCAGTCACTGCAGTTGGAAGGGTGGGCAGGAGGACAGTAAATGATGCCCAGGCCTTGTTGGGCCTATGATCGTTCACCCCATTTCTTTGTAAGCCTTATATAAGAAGCTAATCGTTTTTTATATATATAAGTTGTCCCGTTATTCATTCTCTTTTTAATTCTTGTGCTGAGTAGAATAGAAACCTAAGAGGGGGGTTCCACTTTTATTTCTCAAGTCCTTGTTTTTCGGCTATGCTCTTGTGTTCTTGTTCAAGTATCTTACCAGATCCGTGTTCCTCTTCTTTCCAGTGTTCCAGCTTTGCTAGTCTCTTTCATGCCCTCTGCCTGAAATACTTTTCCTTCTGCCATTTCCTCCTTCCTTCTCTTGTGGAAGACGCAGTGTCTCTGCAGGAATCCTGAAGTCTCTAAGTTCTAAATGAGTGGGCGGAGTCCCTGGGTGGCACAAACTCAACCACCAGCGAAAGGTTGGCGGTTCAAACCCACCCAGAGGAGTCTTGAGGCCTGGCGATCTGCTTCTGACAGGTCACAGCCTGGAACACCCTGTGGAGCAGTTCCACAGCAACCGACAGCAATGAGTGGGCAGGAAGGGTTTTACAGCCCCCACGCCAGGCAATCACCAAGCACAGTAACGTGTCTTCCCGAGACTCGGCAAATGGCCCAGGCCGGCCCTGCCCTGCACTATACCAGATACAACACCCACTAATTCAATTCAGTACAATTTGTTTAAATAAAATCTGTTAGGCTGTAGAAAATACAGCGCATCTGGATATTAATATGGATTTACTTAGGCAGGAAAGTTGGGGTCACTTTCATATCACCTCTGATGTCATGTTTACTGGCAGTGAACGCTGGATTTAACGGTTACCACAGGCTCTCTCTCTGCTCTTGTGGAGGCTAAATTAACGCTTTTCTGTTTATTACCTGCTCATTAAAAAGCATGGGTACCTGAAGCCATAATAGAAGCTTCCTTATCACTTATCCCCCTGCCACCACCCATTGCCCTTGCCAAGGACTTTTTTCCTTACATGTGGCGGCTTGGAAAGGCTGCCCTCCCCAACAACCCAGCAATCGTTGTTAAAAACTTTTTGTATTCTCAGTATTTATATGCTTGTATACACAGAGATGTGCATATTGTGTTTGTCACACGCATATAACATCGAAAACTCGGCAAGGTTAGTACTTATTATAGGAAGAAATGGTCAGAAAACAATTGTAGAGACACTGTGATCCATTCAAGGAGCATTTGCACTCCAGATTCAGGTATAAATCACCAGAGAATCCTATGAGCATGTGAAGATTCTCAACACCTGTCCTCATGACAAATGGAGACCACCAAACCAATTTTCTTGGTGACCTTATCTAAATTAGTTAGAAAATAACAGTTCAGATTTATGACTAGTTACAATTAAGCCCTTTGATACCTTCTAATTAAACCTGTAAAGATTTATTTCTGTATTATTCCTTTGGTAATCATTTAAAAATGATAAAAATGTAAATGAATATTACCCTCAAAAGGAGATGTTTCTATTTATCCTAAATAGACTCATACCCTTCCTTTCAAATGACTACATTTTAGGTTCAGATTTATGCTGCTCCAATGCAAATTTCAGGTCAGTCTTAAATAATTTATCTCCAAGTTTGTGCAAGTGTTAAACTTAATCTCTTAGAATATACATAAAGCAAACACCACTGTTTTTTCGCTCTTCTTTGTATGTCCCTCATTGCCCCACTTCCCATAGCCCAGTATTCAAAGGTTATTTTAAAAAACAGTAGGTCATTATAATAGCCAACAGAATGCCTAGTATAACAACCCGTTGTCGCCGAGTCGATTCCGACTCATAGCGACCCTATAGGACAGAGTAGAACTGCCCCATAAGGTTTCCAAGGAGCGTCTGGTGGATTTGAACTGCCGACCTTTTGGTTAGCAGCCGAGCTCTTAACCACTGTGCCACCAGGGGTCCCAAAAAAACCCGTTGTCGCCGAGTCGATTCTGACTCATAGCAACCTTATAGGACAGAGTAGAACTGCCCCATGATAGCCAGTACATCAAGGCTTTCTCAAATGGATAGTTTTTCTTCTTCAAGCCTTTGTCTGAGAAAAGATGTGTTCCTCACAACGACTCCCCGTAAACCAGTAAAACCAGTTGCCATCAAGTCGATTCAGACTCATGGTGACGTCACACGTGTCAGAGTAGAACTGAGCTCCATAGGGTTTTCAGTAGCTGATTTTTCAGAAGTAGATCGCCAGGCCCTTCTTCCAAGGCCCCTCTGGGTGGATCCAACCTCCAACCTTTCAGTTAGCAGCTGAGCACAGTAACTGTCTGCACCACTGACAGACTCCAAATGCCCGTAATACAATCACATTCGCTCAGAAACACGACGTTTGTGTCCCGCGTTAATCTTGAGCGCCAGAAGTGTGCAGCGCGGACCAGCCCAGGTTCTCATTCGTTCATTCGGGCTGTTTCTTTCCTCCCAGGTGAGTACAGCTACCTGGGGACAACTCTCCGCCAGGTGTCCATAGAGCCCATGCCTTCCCTCCTGGATGTCAGGCAGCTCATCACACTGTATGGAATCTTACCGTTAGGTAAGGACCTCCGTGTCCTACTGTGCCTGCCTACAAGCCTGGGGGCGCTGAGGGCTGGCTTTGACTGTGTAGCCCTGGTTGTCATCAAAAGCGTATTGCAGCCAACGAGCCATCCAATCAGTACCGCACTTTCCACCCTCTCCCCTCTCCCCTGGATCCTGGGACGGGGCTGGGCAGGGGACTGTACCTGGCATTTAGCCTCCCAGGTCAGATTAAAGGTGTCACCGAGTCAGCTGAGCTGAAGGCCGACCTCTGGTGCGTATGCTTTTGACACACTGTACCATCCTTGCAGACATGGGGGCCTCACCATGGAGTGATGGCCTCCAGGAAGCCTTGTCTCAGAAAGGCGTTTCAGGTTGTCTCTGGCCTTTCAGGTTCCCCGACAGTGCATGAGAAAGCTCCTTTGGTGAAGTCCCTGCTGCTGGCCGGGCCCTCTGGGGTTGGGAAGAAAATGCTGGTCCATGCCATCTGCACCGAGACCGGAGCCAACCTTTTCAACCTGTCTGCGTCCAACATCGCTGGGAAGTACCCCGGCCGGAGCGGCCTCCAGATGATGCTGCATGTCGTCTTCAAGGTACCCACGCGTCCTCAGCTTCCTATTCTCCTCCCCCTATTACATGCTCAGATCCTGCTTTCTTCGTGTCTTGCAGATAATTTCCCTAGGCCAACAAGCATGTCTCCCTTAAACTGGGCCATCACATCGCCCTGTAAATTAGGTAATTATTGAGTCTGGCCGGGCACCCAGCAATTAGAAACAGGTTCTTTCTTTGCATGAAAACCCCCATTCCACCCAGAGCAGCCTCCTTCCGCCAGAGGCATCCTTCCTGAAATGCTTGCTCATCTCACTGAAAACAAAACCCATGATTTCTTTTGTCAGCCCACTCGCTTCATCTGACATTTGCGTCTCCGGGTATTCACCCTCACATGGCATAATCAGCGAGCAGTGGTCCGTTCTCTGCATCAGCTCCTCATCCAGGTATTGTGAAGGAGCTGGCAGGGAGCTGAGTTAACCACGGAGGAGGGTGCCCCAGGAGATCAGACACACTGACCAGCTGTGTGAACTTGGATAAGCCCTTAGCCTCCCTGGGTGCCCGTTTTCTTATCACCAAAATGAAAGCATTGAAACAAATGATGCTGATGTGCTCCATCAGCTTGAAAAGCAACAATTCTCTGACGCCATTCACATAGCCAGACAGATAGATACATAGATAGACAATGGACAGACAGACAGATAGACGATAGGTAGGCAGATAGATAATAGGTAGACAGATGACAGATAAATGTTAGATAGACATATAGAGATACACAGTATACGCATACGCACAGATTAACATAAAGGTTACCAAGTTGTAAAGAATTTTGGTACAGGATATTTATATTTAATATTAAAACTTTACAGGATTTAGTTTTTATTTGGTTGAGTTGCTCAAGGTTATCATTGTGGATGTTGTTAGTGAGTGTCCAGACAGTTTCCGACTCCTGGTGACTATGCATGATGGAGCAAAATGCTCCCCAGTCCTGTACACCATCCCCGTGATCGGTTTTAGATCAGACCCTTGTGGTCCACAGGGTTTTCACTGGCTGATTTTCAGAAGTGGATCTCCAGGCCTTTCTTCCTAGTCTTAATGTGGAAGCTCCACTGAAACCCATTCAGCATCACAGCAGCACACAAGCCTCCACTGACAGACAGTGTGGCTGCGCATGAGGTGCACTGGCCAGGAGTCAAACCCGGGTCTCCTGCATGGAAGGGGAGAAATCTACCATTCAAGCACCACTGCCCTCGTTGTGGATATGAACTGTTATTTTATAGGTAATTGTCAAAGTTGCTAGAATGCCAGATAAGCCCGCTTTCACTTTATCAAAACTTACCGGGGACAAGGGCTGTCCCACTCTTCCGGCTGGAAGCTGGCTCTGCATCTACTTCCTGTGTTGTTGTTGGGTGCCGTCAAGTCGATTCCAACTCACAGCAGCTCCATGTGCTTTCGAGGAGATGGTTACAAACTAAACATTACCTGTAGGAGCGGTCCCTTTTCGGTATCATCCTAATGGCCAAAGATGCGGAAGTGAAGGCCGTGGGATGTCTTTCCTTAGCCATGCGATCCCACCTGTCCTTTTCTCTCTTCCTGGTCCGGAAGGAAGGAATCCATGGAGAGAGGACTTTAAAATGCTGGAATGTGGGAGAGGAGGAAGGTAGGTAGGGAACAAAAGAAGGTCAGGAAGCTTCGCAGAGAACCTCCCATGGTTGTGTTGTTCTATTCAGTCTCCACCACAGCCCAGTGAAGTGTTTACCATTACTGTCACTTCCCAGAGAAAGAAGCCGGGGCCCCGAAAAGTTATCAAGTCGCTTGTCTCAGGCCACGGAGATTGAGTGGCCAAACTGGGATTAACACCAAGGTCCTTCTCTTCTTTTTCCTCCTGCAATGTTTTTATTAAAGGAAAATTTATGTACAGTGAAATGCACAAATCTCAAGCGTACGTTTTCGTAAGTTTTGAAAAATGTATACAATTGTGTAACCGCCATGTGCGTTTACGGGTGATTTCTGGCCGTCGTACAACTTCTTTTACGAAATGACTGTTGCAGTCATCCGCCTGCTTTTCACCGGACTGTTGGTCCTGTGATTTGTAACTGTTTTTTATATTTTCTGAAGACAAGTTCTCTGCCAGACTCATGTACTGCAAATGTTTTCTCTCAACCTGCAGCGTGCCTTTTCATTTACTTCTGGATTTTTTTAATTTACGTTTTCTATCAATTACGGAAAGAAGGTGTTAACGCCTCCAGTTATGACTGTGGGTTTCTGTATGTCTCCCTTTCTTTCTGTCACTTTGTGCCTCAGAAGGACCTGGGTTCGAATCCCAGCCTGGCCACTGGGATTCAGTGAAGCGCTGTCATGAGACACATCCACATTCAGGATTTTCATGTCTTCCTGACCGATTATTGTATCATTATGAAGTGTCCCTTTTTGTCTCTGGAAACTAGCCCTTGTCTTGAAGTCTGCTGTGTCTGATATGCAGGTAGCCACATCACCTTTCTCCTGCACGCTGTATATGGTATACTTTCGTACCATTTTATTTTCAGAGTACCTGTGTCTTTATTGTTAACGGACATTTCTTGTGGACAGCACACAGTGGGGTCTTGCTTTCTTATTCAATCTGATAATGTCGTTGTTCGTTGTCTTCAAGTCAGCTCATGGCGACCCCATGTACAACAGAACAAAACGTTGCCCAGTCCTGCGCCATCCTCACAATCTTGGTATGTTTGAGCTCATTGTTGCAGCCACCCTGTTAATCCCTCTGGTGAAGGGTTTCTCTCATTTTCACTGACCCTTTACTTTACCAAACATTGTGTCCTATTCTAGCAATTGGTCTTTCCTGATGGTGTGATTCTTATGATAGCTACCATTTAATTGTAGTGTTTGTTTCATTTACATTAAACGTAAGCATTTAATGTAACAAACGTGCTATTTGTTCTCTATTTGTCCAATTTCTTTTTGTTCTTCTATTTCTCCTTTCTGGCCTTTTTTGGGCTTAGCTCAGTACTTTTTAGTATTCCATTTAAATGTTTCTATTATCATTTTAGAAATACTCCTTTTTTTTTTTTCTTTTAGTGGTTTCTCTACAGATTACAGCGTCATTGTTGTTAGGTGCCGTCAAGTCGGTTCCTCACAGCGACCCTATGTACAACAGAATGAAACACTGCCCAGTCCTGCACCATCTTCACAATCATTTTTATGTCTGATCCCATTTGTCCTAGTCATCTAGTGCTGCTATAACAGGAATACCACAAGTGGATGGCTTTTAACAAAGAGAAGTTTATATTCTCTCACAGTCTAGTAGGCTACAAGTCCAAATTCAAGGCATCAACTCCAGAGGAAGGCTTTCTCTCTCTGTCAGCTCTAGAGAAAGGTCCTTGTGATGCATCAGTCTTCCCTTGGTCTCAGAGCATCTCAGCACAGGAACCTCAGGTCCAAAGGACGCGCTGTGCTCCCGGCACTGCTTTCTTGGTGGTATGAGGTCCCCATGTCTCTCTGCTTGCTTCTCTCTTTTATATCTCAAAAGAGATTGGCTTAAAAAAAAAGAGATTGGCTTAAGCCACTACCTAATCTTGTAGACCTCATCAATATAACTGCTACTAATCCATCTTATTACATCATAGTGATAGAGTTTACAACATAGGGAAATCACATCAGATTACAAAAAATGGTACACAATCATACAGTACTGGGAATCATGACCCAGCCAAGTTGACAGATATTTTGGGGGGACACAATTCAATACATGACACCATTGTTGCAGCCACTGTGTCAATCCATCTCGTTGAGGGTCTTGTTCTTTTTTGCTGACCCTGTACCTTACAAGCATGATGTATTTCTCCAGGAACTGGTCCCTCCTAACAACATTTTCAAAGTACTTGACACAAAGTCTTGCCATCCTTGCTTCTAAAGAGAATTCTGGCTGTACTTCTTCCAAGACAGATTTGTTCCTTCTTCTGGCAGTCCATGGTATAGTCAGTATTCTTCACCAACACCATATTCAAAGGCATCAATTCTTCTTTGGTCTTCCTTATTCATTGTCCAGCTTTCCTATGCATATGAAGTGACGAAAATATCACGGTTTGGGTCAGGTGCCCCTTAGTCATCAAAGTGACATCTTTACTTTTCAACTCTTTAAAGAAGTCTTTTGCAGCAGATATGCCCAATGCAATACATTGTTTGATTTCTTGATTGCCAGTTCCATGGGTGTTGATTGTGGATCCAAGTAAAATGAAATCCTTGACAACCTCAATCTTTTCTCTGTTTATCATGATGTTCTTTATTGGTCGAGTTGTAAGGATTTTTGTTTTCTTTATGTTGAGGTGTAATCCATACTGAAGGCTGTGGTCTTTGATCTTCATCAGTGAGTGCTTCAAGTCCTCTTCACTTTCAGCAATATTTGCATATCGCAGGTTGTTAATGAGTCTTCCTCCAATCCTGATATCCCGTTCTTCTTCAAATAGTCTGGCTTCTCGGATTATTTGCTCACCATACAGATTAAGTATCGTGAGAGGATACAACCCTGACCCCCACCTTTTCTGATATTAAACTACTCAGTATCCCTTTGTTCTGTTCAAACAACTGCCTCTTGGTCTATGTACAAGTTCCACATGAGCACAAACAAGTGTTCTGGGATTCCCATTCTTCACAATGTTATTCATAATTTGTAATGATCTACACAGTTGGATGCATTTTCATATTCAATAAAACACAGGTAAACATCTTTCTGGTATTCTCTGCTTTCAGCCAAGATCCGTCTGACATCAGCAATGATATCCCTCATTCCATGTCCTCTTCTGTATCTAGCTTGAATTTCTGGCAGTTCCCTATTGATATACTGCTACAGCTATTCAGCAAAATTTTATTTGTGTGTAGTATTAATGATACTGTTTGATAATTTCCACATTCAGTTGGATCACCTTTCTTTGGAATGGACACAAATATGGATCTCTTCCAGTTGGTTGGCCAGGTGGCTGTCTTCTAAATTTCTTGGCATAGATGAGTGAACACCTCCAGCACTGCATCTGTTTGTTGAAACATCTCAATTTGTATTCCATCAGGTTGGCCAGGTAGCTGTCTTCTAAATTTCTTGGCATAGATGAGTGAGCACCTCCAGCACTGCATCTGTTTGTTGAAACATCTCAATTTGTATTCCATCAGTTCCTGAAGCCTTGTTTTTCACCAATGCCTTCAGTGCAGTGTGGACTTCTTCTTTCAGTACCATCAGTTCTTGACTATATGCTACCTCCTGAAACACAGAGCAATTCTTTTTGGAACAGTGAATCTGTGTATTCCTTCCATCTTCTTTTGATGCTTCTGCATCGTTCAATATTTTGCCCGTAGAATCCTTCAAAATTGCAACTGGAGGCTGGAATTTTTCTTCAATTCTTTCACCTTGAGAAATTCTGAGCATGTTCTTCCGTTTTGGTTTTCTGACTCCAGGTCTTTGCACATTTCATTATAATATTTTACTTTGTCTTCTCAAGATACCCTTTGAAATCTTCTGCTCAGCTCTTTTACTTCATCATTCCTTCCATTAGCTTTAGCTACTCTACATTCAAGAGCAAGTTTCAGAGTCTCTTCTGATATCCATTTTGGTCTTTTCTTTCTTTCTTGTCTTTTTAATGACCTCTTGCTTTCTTCATGCGTGATGTCCGTGATGTCATTCCACAGTTCATCTGGTCTTCAGTCGTTAGCGTTCAATACGTCAAGTCTGTTCTTAAGATGGTCTCCAAGTTCAGGTGGGATATACTCAAGGTCGTAGTTTGTTTCTCTTGGCCTTATTTTAATTTTCTTCAGCTTCAACTTAAATTTGCATATGAGCTATTGATGGTCTGTTCTGCGGTCAGCCCTTGGCCTTGTTGGACTGATGATATTGAGCTTTTCCATAGTCTCTTTCCACAGATGTGGTCGATTTGATTCCTGTGTTTTCTATATGGTGAGGTCCACGTGTATAACAGTAGTTTACGTTGTTGAAAAACGGTATTTAGAATGAATAAGTCGTTGGTCTTGCAAAATTCTGTCATGCAGTCTCTGGCATCATTCCTATCACCAAGACCATATTTTCCAACTACAGTTCCTTTTTCTTTGTATCCAGTTTTCGCATTCCAATCACCAGTAATTATCAATGCATCTTAATTGCATGTTTGATCAATTTCAGACTGCAGAAGTAGGTAAAAATCTTCAATTTCCTCATCTTTGGCATTAGTGGTTGGTGGATAAATTTGAATAATAGTCATATTAATTGGTCTTCCTTGTAGGTGTATGGATATTATCCTATCACTGACAGTGTTGTACTATAGCATAGATCTTGAAATGTTCTTTTTGATGACGAATGGGATACCGTTCCTCTTCAATTTGTCATTCCCAGCATAGTAGATCATATGATAGTCTGATTCAGAATGGCGAATATCAGTCCATTTCAGGTCACTAATGCCTAGGATATTGATCTTTATGCATTCAAGTTCATTTTTGACTGCTTCCAATTTTCTTAGATTCATACTTCATACATTCCATGTTCCGATTATTAATGCCAGTTCCGTATCGATATACTGCTGTTTCATCCCATTTTGAATCGTGCCACAGCAGCAAATGAAGGTCCCAAAAGCTTGACTCCATCCCCATCATTAAGCTACACTCTACTTTGAGGAGGCAGCTCTTTCCCTATCATATTTTGAGTGCCTTCTAACCTGAGGAGCCCATCCTCCAGCACTATCTCAGACTGTTCTGCTACTCTTCCTAAGGTTTTCACTGGTCCATTTTTTCAGAAGTAGACCACCAGGTCCATCTTCCTAGTCTGTCTTAGTCTGGAAGCTCATCTGAAACCTGTCCACCATGGATGACCCTGCTGACATTTGAACTGCTAATGGCCTAACTTCCAGCATCACAGCAACACGCAAGACACTGCAGTATGACAAACTGACAGACGTGTGGTGGAAACGCCATAGGAGAATGTTATTATTTTTTGCATTAAATAGTCATTTGTCTTTAAAATAAATTAAGATGGAAAAATATAATATTTTATGTTTAGTCACATATTTATCATTTCTAGTACTCTTCATTCCTTTCTGTAGATCCTAGCTTCCATCTGTATCATTTCCTTTTCAGCTAAAGAACTTCTGTTAGCATTCCTTCTAGTGCAGATCTGCTTCCAATCTCTTTGCTTTCATTTAGCTCAAAATGCCTTTTACCTCGCCTCCATTTTTGCTGAATATAGAATTGTGAGTTGACAGACTTTTCTTTTAGCACTTTAAAGATGCCGTTACATTGTCTTCTGGCCACCATTGTTTCTGATGAAACATTATTAGTAAGTGGAACTGTTGATCCTTCCAAGTGATGTGTCGTTATTATCCAGATGCTCATAAGATTTTATCTTTATCTTTGTTTGCCATCAGTTTAACTATGATGTGTCCAGGTGGTTTTTTGGTTTGTTGTTTTTTATTTATTTTTCTCATACAAAAATTTATACTCTAATTGCTCTCCCCACACTGTGACAGCACACGCCTCCTTTCCACCCCTGATTCCCCATGTCCGTTCAACCAGCTCCTGACCCTCTCTGCCTTCCCATCTCACCTCCGGACAGAAGCTGCCCATTTAGTCTCTTGTATCTACTTGAGCTAAGAGGCACACTCCTCACGAGTATCACTTTATGTCCCACAGTCCAGTCC
>NW_004444101.1:599104-621684 GCF_000243295.1 Trichechus manatus latirostris | reverse complement strand
TTCTTCATATAGTCCAGCTTCTTGGATTATTTGCTCAGCATACAGATTGAATAGGTATGGTGAAAGGATACAACCTTGACGCATGCCTTTTCTGACTTTGAACCACGTAGTATTCTGTTTGAAAAACTACCTTTTGATCTAGGTACAGGTTCCTCACAAGCACAATTAAGTGTTCTGGAATTCCCATTCTTTGCAATGTTATCCATAATTTGTTATGATCCACACATAGTCAATAAAACACTGGCAAACATCTTTCTCATATTCTCTGCTTTCAGCCAGGATCCAGCTGAAATCAGCAATTTTATCACTGGTTCCAAGTCCTCTTCTGAATCTGGCTTGAATTTCTGGCAGTTCCCCATCGATACACTGCTGCAGCCGCTTTTGAATGATCTTCAGCAAAGTTTTACTAGCCTGTGACATTAATGATATTGTTCAATAATTTCCACATTCAGTGGGATCATCTTTCTTGGCAATAGGCATAAATATGAATCTCTTCTAGTCAGATGGCCAGGTAGCTGTCTTCCAAATTTCTTGTCATAGGCGAGTGAGCACTTCCAGTCCTGCATCTGTTTGTTGAGACATCTCAGTTGGTATTTTATCAGTTCCTGGAGCCTTGTTTTTCGCCAATGCCTTCAGTGCAGCTTGGACTTCTTCCTTCAGTACCATCGGTTCCTGATCATATGCTACCTCCTAAAAAGGTTGAATGTCAACCAATTCTTTTTGGTACAGTGACTCTGTGTATTCCTTCCATCTTCTTTTGATGCTTCCTACATCGTTTAATATGCGGAGTGGGAGTCTTTCAATTAAAAATGGTGCACAGTGAGGCCACAGTGTCCAGCGTGGCTGACAGAGGAGCTGTCGGCATCCAGAGAGGTGTTTGCTTTCAATTAACCAAAGGAAAGTAGGAGATTGTGCTTGTGCTGGTAAGTCAATGGCAGCTAGCTGCACCACATTAGAGTGTGATGTGAGCGTAGGGCCAGGGTCGGGCTAGCGTGCAGCAAAGTATGGATCTGTGGCACCTGATGGAGAAGGAGAAATAATGTAAGGGCCTGATTGCTTACCGTGTCTTTTTATAAAGAACTTCTATTACGGAATTAATCTTCACAGAGTAAAGAATCCAGCTGCTGTTAGGGAACTTTGTAATTTAACTTCTGGCAGGTGGCATTTGCTTCACATGTAATACCCTTCACAAGCGAAAACACGCTTGGGAAAAGGAGTCTCTGATTTGTTTCACAAGCATTATTTTTGGAGGATCCTTTATTTTACATATTTGTACATTATTATTGTTAGCTAACGCTTCTAATAGAATAACGATTTGAGGTTGGGGGAGGTGTTTCCTTTAAGAAACGTTTTTAATTTATCAGTGAACAACTATTATTTAAAATTCTTTCTTCTACTAAAGCAATACATAGAAAAGCATATCCATCTCTTTATGGAGGAAATACTAGAAATGTATTCCTCCAACCAAGTGAGAAACATTTTAAAAATATTAATAATCAGTTGCCATCGAGTGGATTCCAACTCACGGAGACCCCATGTGTGTCAGAGTAGAACTGTACCCCATAGGTCGATCACCAGGCCCTTCTTCTGAGGTGCATCTGGGTGGGTTTGAACCACCAACTTTTTGGTTAGTAGCCGAGCACTTAACTGTTTGCACCACCCAGGAGCTTAAATGATTGATACTTAATACATTTTTTTAATAAATTTTATTGTGCTTTAGGTAAAAGTTTACAGCTCGAGTTGGTTTCTTATTCAAAAATTGATACACACAGTGTTTTGTGACATCAGTTGCAATTCCCACAATGTGACAGCACTCTCTCCGTTTCCACCCTGGGTTCCCTGTGTCCATTTGTCTGGTTTTCCTGTCCCTTTCTCCCTTCTCTTTTTGCTTTTGAGCAGAAGTTGCTCATTTGGTCTCATATATTTGATTGAACTAAGAAGCACATTCCTCACATGTGTTATTGTTTGTTTTATAGGCCTATCTAATCTTTATCTGAAAGTAGGCTTGGGGAGTGGCTTCAGTTCTGAGTTAGCAGGGTGTCCAGGGGCCACAGTCTCGAGGGTTCCTCCAGTCTCTGTCAGACCAGTAAGTTTGGTCTTCGTGTGTGTGTGTGTGAATTTGAATTTTGTTCTACATTTTTCTCCCTCTCTGTCCGGGACCCTCTACTGTGATCCCTATCAAGTAGTCGGTGTTGGTAGCTGGGCACCATCTAGGTCTTCTGGGCTCAGGTTAGTGGAGGCTGTGGTTTATGTGGTCCATTAGTCCTTTGGGCTAATATTTTTCTTGTGTCTTTTGTTTTCTTCATTCTCCTTTGCTTTGGACAGGGTGGGACCGATAGATATATCTTAGATGGCTGCTTGCAAACTTTTAAGACCTCAGACGCTACTCGCCAAAGTCTGATATAGAACATTTTCTTTATGAACTATGTTATGCCAATTGACCTAGATGTCATGCCTCATGGTGACTCCAGGGCAAGGCTACTTCCGGGCCAGGGAAGGAGAAGGAACTAAAAGCTACCGAGTCCCCTCGGCCTGCGCCCACAGGATCCCACTTTCCTGAATCCCCATCTGTGGCATTCCCTCTTCCCTGTCAGAATGGCCCTGGGCCCCCAAATCTCCCACCAGAAGTCAAGGGCAGAGTCCAGATCAGAGAACTCTCTGGCCGCTTTGGGTCTTGGGAGAGATGGTCTCCATCCCCTCGGGCCCTCCTGTACTTCTTCGCCTCCCACAGTGATCTGACCCCTGAGGGCTAGAACAAGGCGCAGGAGATAATGGTGAAGAAGGCCGCCAGCCAGTGTCAGGTCTGGGCCATGTGGCTCCTCCTGACCCAGCACCCCTCCAGGGCTCCCTGCTGGACTTGCAGCCAACAGCCTGATGGCTGGACACCAGAGGACCCCACCCAGTTATCCATGGGGCTTCTACTCCTGATTAATCCAGGCAGAGACATTGCTGCTTCTGTGGATGATTACAAAAAAGAAAAGCAGACATCTTTAATAAACATGTTGGTCCCACCTGCATAAGGTGACATTCAGCATGGATGATACAAAGGCCTACACCTGGCCCCCAAACAAGACCAGCTCACTGAAGAGAGAGAGAGGGGAGCGGACTGAGCAGCTTCGGGGCAGTGTCGGGATGACACTGCAGCAGGAAGGGGCCGATGACCACACAGCCCACATGTGTCTGCTGTGAGGAGGCTACGTCACACCTTTGAAGCCCACCTGAGCGCCCTCGGAGCAGTCGGCTGGCTGAGGCCTCTCCCTTTTGACCTTCCTCTGGGCTGTGGGCGGGCGGTCTGCTCCTCACTGCGGAGGACTTAGTCAAACTAGGGAACCTGCCATAGTGTGTCAGCTTTGCCCAGGCTCCCCCGCGAGACGCTGCACCCCCAGCCCCTCCTGGGCCTCTCCTCTGCCTCAGTTTATCTTCTGTCCCTACCGGGCCGGCCCAGCGGGCTCCTGACCCTCTAGTCCTCTTCTGATCTCCCTTTGATGACCCCTAAAGGCGTACAGCAGCGGACTTCCAGTGAGGACTCGAAGGAGCTTCCACCATTACATAAAAAGCAACACAAGGAAGCTGAAACAAAAAGTCTAATTTCAAAGTAGCAGAAGTACAGACCAAAAAACCTCCCCATGTCAAGTGTTTCAGCAGAATACAGGTGACTAAGGTGCAGGGAAGTGAGCCCCCGGCCTGTAACTCAGACCCTCCAGCAGCTCCCCAGCAGGGCAGCACCTCCTGGAGCATCTCCGGCTCTCAGCAAGAAGCTACACACCCCGCGGGCGGGGACCACGCCTCAGCCCCCAGCCGTCCCTGCCTCTGCCAGGGAGCCTGACACCACACAGGGGCTCAGTCAACATGTGTGGAAGGAAGGAGTGAGTGAGGGGTGGTCCCTTCAGCTTGGTAGACTGAGACTCGGCAGCTGAGGACAGCAGCTTTTCTGTTGTCCTTGGTCCTCTATGGCAAGCCAGATAGTTCCCTCTCAACGAGGACTTCCAAAGCTCCAGGGAGAGCCTATTAGTAACGCAAACGCGCCAGAACACAAACAGCCGTTAATTGTTGAGCCGTTATATCCTCACCCAACCGGAAAACCGAACCACTTGCCGTGGAGTCGGCTCCAACTCACAGAGACCCCATGCGTGTCAGAGAAGAACTGTGCTCCATCAGGTTTTCAATGGCTGATTTTCCGGAAGTAGATCACCAGGGCTTTCTTCCGAGGTGCCTCTGGGTAGACTCGAACCTGCAACCTTCAGGTTAGCAGCCAAGCGCATTAACGGTTTGGCCCACCCAGGGCCTCCTATCCTAACCCAAGAGAATCTAATTCTGTGGGTGGATGTTGGACAGCATTTCTCTGGAGAATATAAAAGATCAAGCTCATCAGGCTTTAATTGTTTAATAGAGCTTCGCAGTATTTGAAAGAACACACGTTGGTGGAAATGGTCTTGATTTAATAGGGCTGAGGAGCCCTCTACTGGCAACTGCCATAAACTCTCCCAAATAACTTCTGTAAAGTACAATTATAAATTAATTACGTTTAATTGTCCATGACCTCAAACCATCTACGGGTAATTTAAACGAAGCCTTTTCATAGCTAAATGAAAATTAAAAGAGCAAGGAGTACCATTTTTCATTAACAAATTGGCTGAGTTTTTTACTGTTAGTACTTGTTAAGGCGCAGAGTGTGGACAGACAGGCCCACCCATTCATTGCTGGAGAGGGTGTGAACAGGTACCCCCTTTCGGGAGGGCAGTTTGACGACACCTGTGAAGATGTGAGGGTGACACAAACAGTGAAGCACTCGCCTACTAGCCAAAAGGTTGGTGGTTCAAGCCCACCCAGAGGCTCCTCAGGAGACAGGCCTGGTGATGTGCTTCTGAAAGATCACAGCCTTGAAAACCCTATGGAACCATTCTACTCCATAACACGTGGAGTTGCCATGAGTCGGAATCAACCTGACAACAAGTGACAACAAATGAAGATATCAAGAATGTCCAGGCCCCTCCACCTAGTTAGCTTCACTGCTGGGAATGATTCTACAGAAACAAGCAGGCGTGTACCCAAAGGTGCTCACTAAGAGCTGTTGGATTTAGTGCAAAGACGGAGCCCACTGAATGGATGGTTCAGTTATGGGACATGATGTTAAAACGATGTTGGAGGAGTCAATTTCATATGACGTGAACAAAGCAATATCTAAAGCAATGAATGTGCAACAGTCCCACCTCTGTAAACACGGAAGTTGGAGGAGCTGCAAAGACAGCAAGTGTGTGGCCATCCGCTCTAGGTGGTGGGGACAAAGGGTGTTGTTAACGTCAGTCCGTGTATTCTGAAATATTTAATAATGAATACTCTTTGGCAAAACCAGCAAGAAAACCACTCAGAAAAGGGAGGTGAGAATGGTTGCACAACTCAAAGAATGTAATGAATGTCATGGAAATGTGCAAGTGGAAACCTGAACTGTGTCTATTCTCAACAACAACAAAATAAAATAAATTGTTTAAAAGAAAAAACAAGAAAAGGTGTTTTCAGTGGGCAGGTTGTCGAACTCACCTGTCTGCCTCCTGCACCTGCAAACACCCCGTCCCACCTGCACACTCCCTGCAGGACCAGCCATCCAGCGTCCATCCGTGGTGCAAAGGAAACAAGCCCTTCCCTTCCCCAAGGCCGTCCTCTCCCGCCTCCCTGCCCCACCCCACCCCATCTCTAACCCCCTCCTGTGCACTGCCTCCTGTCCGTGTCTTACCAATACACCTGGCTGCCCTAGAAAGGCCTCAGAGATCTTTTTTTTTTTTAAATCATTTTTTTTTTTTATTGTACTTCAGGTGAAGGCTTACAGAACAAATAGTTTCTCATGAAACAGTAGTAAACATATTGTTTTATGACATTGGTTAGCAACCCCACAACATGTCAACCCTCTAACTTCTCAACCTTTTTTTTTTTTGATGAAAATACACATAGCCAAAGATACACTGTTTCGACAATTTCTACATACACAGTTCAGTGACATTGACTATGCTCTTCCAATTGTGCTGCTATTCTCACTTAAGATGAAGGCTTACAGAACAAAATAGTTTCTCATTTAACAGTTACTACAAATGTTGCCCTATGACAATGGTTAACAATCTCACAACACATGAACAATATCCTTACTCAACCTTGGGTTCCCTATCACCAGCTTCCTTGTCCCCTTCTGCCTTCTGGCCCTTGTCACTGGACTCCTGTACTTCGTTAGTCTCATTTGGTTTTACGGGGCTGTCCACTCCCAGGCTAAAAGGTGAACCTCAATGATAACTTCACCAGTGAGCTAAAGGGGTGTCTGGGAGCCATACTCTCGGGGTTTCTCCAGTCTCCTTTAAGGCCGCAGAGATCTTTGAGCCCCCAGCAGCTTGCACAATGCCTGGCACATCCGTGGTCCGCTATACATGTTTGTGGATGAGGGAAGCACAGCTCCCATGCCACATTCTGGGCCAAATATCATAAAGCAGGCTTTCAGCCACTGAAGATCACCAGCTTGCCCCCTTAGTCTTCTTTCCACCAAGTACAACAGCCTCAGTTCCTGCAGTCCTCCTGTGGAAGAGGCTGCCCCTGAGAGCTTTGGGATGCCATGCCTCCCTTCTCTGCCCGGAGCCAGTCACCATCTGTCACTGAGCTATCCCCAGAAGAAGGTCAGGAGGTCAGAGACCCCTGCACCAGGGGACAAGACAGTGATTATTGTCACGTTCTCCCTGCTGGAGTGAAAGGTGATAGAGGATGTCTTAGGCTGGCTTCTCTAGAGAAGAACAAAAACCAGTGCAGCAGATAAATAGAGAGAGAGATTTGTATCAAGGCAATGGCTCACACAGTTGTAGAAGCTGGCAAGTCTTAAGTCCGTGGGTCAGGCTGGAGGCTGGAGGCTTCTGCTGACTCACGTAGCTGCAGGGGCTGACAAACCTAAGATCAGCAGGTCAGGCAGCAGGCTGCTGGCTCACAGGCTGCAGAGGCTGATGAATCCCAAGATCAGCCGCAGGTAAGCTGCTAGCTCAAGTCCCAGGAACTGAAGGTCAGATGAACTGGAGCCTGCTGCAGTGTCCAGGGTGAGTCAAAGCCAGTGAGTTTGCCAGAAAGTCTACATATATTGGATGCAGGCCACACTCCCAAGGAAACTCCCTTTGAACTGACTGGCTGCTCATAGCAGATCTCATCAGGGAAGTGATTACATCGTTACGTAACTGCCAGACTACATCCTAACTGCCGAACCACTGAGAATCGTGGCTCAGCCAAGCTGCCACACAGCCTTAACAATCACAGAGGATGACACAGGGCAAGGCTAAAGAGATGGACCGGAAGAGGGAAACTCCTGTCTGGTGGTGACTCGCGGTGTGACGCCTGGTTGAAAACACACACCTGGGTGTGTGAGAGACAGAAACCAAACCCAAACCCACTGCAGTCGAGTCTATTCCAACTCATGGTGACCCCACGTATTACAGAATAGAACTGCCCCATAGGATTTTCTTGGCTGTGATCTTTGCAGAAGCAGGTTGTCAGGCCTTTCTTCTGTGGTGCCACTGGGTGGTTCCAATTGCCAACCTTTAGGCTAACAGCCAAGTGCAAACTGTTTGCACCACCAGAGACCTTGTGTCTGACAGACCCAGGTCTGGATCCAGCCTCCACCACTTCTTTTGTGACGCCAGGCAGGTTACCTAGCCCTCTCTCTGCTCAGTTTCCTCATCTGTAAAAGGGGGCTAACACTTGGCACAGCACGTGTGTACAATTAACATGAGCTACTTGTGAGCACAGAAGTGATAAGATGGATATCAAAGCTCTTTGCCAATGAATGCTAGTTGTATTGTTATATTGTTGACGAATACTCTTGGCAAATGTATCCGTTTCAGTTGATAACACTGAGGCCTTCCAAACTACGTCACCCCCAAAGAAAAGGTCCTCCGCACAGCCCGGGCTGCCCCCAAAGCAGGTAAACATCCTGGGAAAGGAATTCCTTCCCAGGTGTGTGTTAAAAAATAAAGGAAGTGTGGAATTCCCCCACTCATTCTGAAAAAGCATGAGTACAAGGAACAATCATTAACTTTCACATTCAGTGGAATTGTGTGGCCACGTTTCCAAAACAATCTTAAATCAGGTGGAACAAATAAGACTGTTAGTTTCAAAATTATCTTAAGTTAGTGAGACTTGTATCACTCACGTCTATCTATGTGCTTACTTTGTTAAAAGCAGAACAAAAAGAGGAGCACTCCGATACTTGGCATTCATGCCTATAATTCCCATTAAGGAACGCTGGATTGGGAGAACGGGGCTCACAAAGAGTAACTATGGAAAATCCATTGTTCGCCAAATGGGCATGGAGAGGAATTATCGCGCATGGGAAAGCTCACGGTTACCTAAGACAAGAGACAATTGTTTATGGGAAAATTGTTTTCCCATTGGCTTTAGTTTCCAACACTAAGGTTTTCAAGAGGGACTGAAAGAGTAAGGCTTTTGCCTTTTTTTATTATAAATTATCTTTTTTCTAAGAGCTTAAAATCTTTTCCATGTACTGTCTCATTTTCTTAGTCACTCTTGGGGCTAAAAAAATGGAAGCTTTTGACTTAAAGTAGTTTTTAGTGGAACAACGGTTCTTTAGTGCTTGCCCTTCTCGGGCAAGTTAGGCAGACACCCCGACCGCAGTACACGGGCCATATACTGGAAAGAAAACTAAGAAGCCAAGAGACTGGAAGGATTGTTGGAGTTGAAAGAGTTGAGGAGGTGGAATGGACAAACTCTAGGATTGTTAGATGTAAGGGATGAGGCAAGGGTAGTTACCCAAGTCTCTGGCTTGGGAAATGGTACTAAGGGGTCACACAGGGAGCGTGGGTAAGAAACAGGTCTGTGGGATGGAGGGAGATTAGTTTAGCTTTGGCTGTCTGGAGTTTGGGGGCTTCCAGGGAGGCAGGTGCCATGTAGGGGTGTGAAGCTCTGGGGAGGATGTGGCCTGGAGCTCCAGCCGTGGGCTTAGACATCATCAACAGATAGGAGGTTATGGAAGCCACCGGAGTGCATGTGATCACTCTCCAGACTGCACTGGAGGAGTGGATGCAGTGAAACCAGGACAGAGTCCTAGGGAACCCAACATCAAGGCCAAGGTTAGTGTATCTAAGCCAGTACATGGTGAGAATCCACTGAGGTGGTGGCTCCCGACCCTGGCTGTGCACTGGGACCCAGCTGGGAGCTTTAACAACTCTCAGCACCCAGGCAGAACCCCAGTTACCCCACAATCTCCGGGGATGGACCTGGTATCATATTTTCAAAGCTCCCCAGGTGATTCTAATGAGAACCACTGACTTGTTCAAAAAAGAGAAGGCTGTACCCTTCATCCAGGATGTCCTCCACCTACTCCTCACTTGCCACCCCTGTCCCCACAGAGTGACCCCTTGCCTCCAAAGTCCAGAGCACATATCATCTCCAATAGCACCTGGTACTGAGTCACCCTCTGGCTGGGTGCCATTTCGCATGGCTTCCCAACTGGGGGTGCACACAGCTCAGGGAGGACCCACACCCTGTCCCTTTTCCCAGCCTCACTGTCTAGCAGAGAGCTGGACACCCAGCAAGTGGTCACTGCTGGCTGGCTCAGGGAGGACTGGGGAGATCTGGCCCCGAAGGCCCATGCTCCTGCCTGCGTCTATTCCTAAGTTTCTCTCCTGCCTGGTCCTGTTGGATTTCTCAAGAGCTCGGAATTTCACACTTGGCCCTTCTGCATAGAATCAGGATTTTTAAGCTGGAAAAAGACTTAATACATTGCTTTGACATACCAGAGAGTTGATTTTTATTTAAATCAAGCCCAGAGGTGGGCTTTTGTCAAAGCTAAGAGGGTTGATTTTATTAACTAAAAATCATGAATGGGGAGGGTGGGGAGATGACTGAGAGCATGTTTGGTCTGTCTGACAGATGTGATTGTTCGGGGCAGAGCGGCAGGGCCTGCTGCTAATATGCCATGATGAGCTGTCGTTCTGGCTAGGTTTTTAAATAAAATAGCTTCATGATTCCAGAAACAAGGTATTGTAACTAATAATCTATACCTTGATTTTAGATTTGAGAAAACAAGGTCTTTATGGACAACAAAAATTGTTTTAAGCGAACAGCCAGATTGAATACACGATGATCTTTTTCTCTAATGTTCTAAAACTAGCGAAGAGTCATTATCTATTCAGATTCTGGTGCCAAAACTACACTCACATGTCAGGGCCAAAATAAAGTGCCCACGAATGCAGGCCACCCCCAAATTCAGCAGAGCTGGGGGTAGAGGCCTGGTGCTCAGCCTGATGTAGGAAAGAGCCTTTGGGGCCAGAAGATCTTGGTGTCTGAGTTGATCTCGACTCAGCCACTCATTCATCTCTCAGGGACTTAGCATTTCCACCTCTAAACAGGGTCACCGAGGCCCACCCCTCCTATCTGTGGTGAAGAGTAAATGATACAGCATTTGTATGTGGCCTTGTGGTTCCAACACAGACCCCACAGCCATCAGCCTGGGCTAGAATCCTGGTTCTGCCACTTTCTAGCTGTGTGACCTCGGGCAGGTCACTTAACATCTCTGAGTCTCAGTTTTCCCATCTGTAAACAGGGATAACAGTTCCTGCCTCACAGGCTGCAGTGAGGATTAGTCACAGCGTCATGCGTGAATCCTTCAGGCTCAGGAAGTATTTGCCCTGCGCTGGCTCTTACTGAGCATGATGCTGCGTGGGACTTGGGTGGATGGATGCCTGACGCCTGGCGGCTCCTTAACTGCTTGGTGCTCGTATTGTCCTCACATCGCCTGCCTCGGTGGCTGAGATGGAAACGTGGGCCTCTGAGGTCTGAAGCACTGCGGCTCTGGGTCTGAAGAAGAAAAACGATGGAACAGCGCTCAGCCAGTGCTGCTTTCTCTCCGCCCACCTTCGCGTGCTGGGGCTGTGAATGCTACCAGCCTCGGTGCTGTACCAGCCAAGGATCAAGTTCAACCAGGGCCCACTTTTGCCTTTGAACTTTGGTAATCAGCTTTAGAGCCCTGCCATCATACCGGGGAGACAGAGGGAGCGGCTGCAGTATCCCTGGACATGTTGCCACCGCATGTTGAAAGGCTGTCAGTTTAAAATCACGCCTGCTGCCTTCACGATGTTTTAAGAAATACAAAAATAGGCATACATAACACTCCACTCACTGTGGCTGCGCAGCCTTTTATCTGTCACCATTTCACACAAAGCACAGGTTGTTGCAAAAATGCCTGCACTCCACTGCCGTGGGGTGCTTTGAAGAGATTGTCGAACGTGCGCGATGAGCCACGGGTGTGCCAAGGCTTGTGACCACCTTCTAGCCAGAGCCTGGGCCACAAAGGCACCGCCAGACCCAGAAGGACAAACAGCATCGCCGGGCCCTGTAACTAGCGGTTTTCCTCTTGGCTGGCAAGCTTGAATAGACCTGCGAACCCCAAGTAGACTGTAATTAAAACTCCTGGCCCAGTTCCCTTCGTTTTCACTTATTTCAAGCCAACTGAGGGGTGCCTTGGGGTGCCAGAGCGGAGTGTGCCAACTCCATGTACCTGCTGGCCACAGGGCCCTAGAGTGGGCGGGGTCGTGGCTGCGCCCACGTGCCCAGAAGGAGGTACATCCGGTGGGGCACGTTGCGTGCCCCGTGTCGGCAGGAGGCACTGCTCTGGCAGCTGTCACCAGCGTCCTGGGGAGCCACCAGATGTCAGAGCCCGCGGAGGGATCAGATGTGTGCCCAAGAGCAAAATGGTGTTTTCAAGCGAGTCTCTCCTTTCTCCTTCATAGGTGGCTCGGCAGCTCCAGCCGTCTGTGGTGTGGATTGGGGAAACAGAAAAAACCTTCTACAAAAAAGTGCCCAGCAATGAAAAGAAGGTGAGAGCGTCCCCACCGTTTAATTCGGCCTTTTCCTTCCTCCTCGTTGGGCCCCTGACCCGGCCCCTGATGGGGGACCACCTCTGCTTTTTGAGGCGCTCTTGCAATTTCAAAGGAGGACGGAAACGCACGGGCTTTAAACGTCCCACGTTGCTCTCTCGGGGCTCCAGGACTCGCGCGTGTGAAAGGACCCAGTGGCCCAATTTTATGAGGCATAATCTATAAGAAAATGAAAGAAGGTGTGGAAGAGGGGGAGAGGGGACTTTAAACCCAAACATATGACTCAGAGGTAAGCAATGATTTAGAGAGCTCTCTCTAAATGGCACACAGAGGGGTTATTATTAGGATTTCCTATCGTTCATAATAATTAATAGCAAAGGTCTGAAATTTGTGAACAAAGGCCATCCGCAGACCTGCTAAGTGGCCCGCGTTTGGGGCCCCCCCGGGGGGCTCTCTCAATTGCTTCCTTCCTCCTTTTCTTTCCTCTCAATGGCCCCCTCCCTTACACTTCCCCCCACAAATCGCCAGCAAATTTCCCACGAGTTAAAAAAAATTTGCAGATACACATGCTTGTTATTCCACATCAATTTGCACAAGAGCAAATAGTGGTTAACTGAATTTCTGATTAAATTCATAAGCGTTTTAATCACTTTTGATCCTTATGTATTATACATCATTTTTAGCAGGTAGAGATGATTTGGGTAAAGAATGGGAGCGCAATCTTTTCTTCCCCAAATGAGCCTTGATTGCCCTGCCATTTCAGAGACGGTTAGGAGGACTCATTTATTATTTCATCTGGGACTCTGGTAGTTAGCTCCCTCTGCTGGCTAAACTCCTACACTGAAAAAAAAAAAAAAAAAGTTCTCTTATTTGCAAAATTGATAGCGGAGATTCCTATGACAGAGACCATAAATCTAAAGAGCAGTGCAGGGCAGTGTTTAACCCAAGGTGTCAGGAACCTGCAGCTGACAGAAGCTTTGTCTCCTGGAGGGGCAGGGGCTACTCTGTCTGACTGGACATCAGCCTAGGTCGTGGGGGACTCCTGCCTGGAACCCAGATATGTGGGTCCCAGGCCTGCTCTGCTGTTCACCTCACAGCTGTGTGTCCTAGAGCAAGCAGCTGAACCTCTCTGAGCCTCTGCTTCCTTCACTGTCGAGTGAAAGGGCTGACAGGAAGGTTATTCAAACCCCTTACAGCTGGGATACACGCTGAGGTCACAAAGCCTTCTATCCCGTGATCCTTTGAGCTGTCGGCTTGCCATCAGTCATTACAGCCCTCCACTCACCTGCACACCTGAGTCCATGGAGAGTAAAAGGAATATGACACGTTCGTTGATGAGAAGCCAGAGACTCAATGGGAAGGGCTGGGAGGGGGCTTTGAGGGGGGGCTGAAGGCAGGAATGAAGTATGGGCTCAGGAGACACAGCACAGGAATCCTTGGGTGGTGCCAGGGGTTAACGTGTTTGGCTGCTAACAGAAGGGTTGGAGGTTCAGTCCAGCCAGAGGCACCTTGGAAGAAAGTCCTGGCTATCTACTTCCAAAAAATCAGCATTAAAAACCCTGTGGAGCACAGTTCTACTCTGACACTTACAGGGTCGCCATGAGTTGGGATCGGTTCATTGGCAACTGGATTTTTAGACACAGCACATAGAGGGAGGGACTGTGCAGGGCAGGAGGGAGGTGACAGGGATGAAGACGGAGCTGGAAACCCCGCGGCCTCCCCGACCCCGCCTGTGTTACTGACACGGAGATTGTCTGATTGCCCCGAACACAGTCATGGGTTCGTTTCATTCTGGTAGAAAATGAAGTTCTTTGCGACGGCAGTCTTTGCTGTGGACAGTCGGACGTCTCTTCTGTTTACTTCTGTATTAGAAGAGTCTGCAGGCGGAGGGGCATTACAGTGAAGAGCACAAATCACCGCCTGTTGACAAGCGGAGGGTCCCTGGATGCCAGATCACCCACAAGGCCAGCCCCGGGGCCTGAGCCATCCCGGGCACAGACGGAGCTGAAAGAGGCTGCACACCCCCGCCCCAGCGGTCCTGGCCCCCAGCTCCAGCACCGAGACCCTCGCCCCAGCGGTCCTGGCCCCCAGCTCCAGCACCCAGACCCTCGTCCCAGCGGTCCCGGCCCCCAGCTCCAGCACCCAGACCCTCGCCCCAGCGGTCCCGGCCCCCAGCTCCAGCACCCAGACCACCCGCCTCCACCCTGACCCAGCCTCTGTCCCAAAGGCGCCCAGATCTTAAAGGTGCTGGCTCAGAGAAGGTCTGTCTGCAGAGACACCTGGGGCGTTCCATCGGCTCCAGCCAGAGTACAAACAGATGCACTGGACTGAGGGGTCCCAGGAAGCCCTGAAGTAAAATCTCATCCACAGGGACTGAGGCCACCCTCCCACCTCGTCCCTCGGCTGTGGCCACTCTGCTGGTAAAGTACATGGTGGTCACACAGCCGTCAGCAGCAAGGCCATGGAGAAGGGCAGGCTTGGCGAGGCGAGCTGTGCCCAGGAACACGAGGCCTCTGGGCTCTGGGAAGGCGAGGAGGCCCTGGGGGTAGCGGCACGCACTGAACGCCTTCCCTCACCAGGCAGCCTTGGGGGGTGGAGGGGCACTGTGCCCCCTGCTTACAGAAGAGGACCAAGGCTCCCACAGGCCCACAGCTGGGTGGCCTCGGAGCTGACCTTCAGAGTCAGGTCGCCCGACAGCCCAGGCCTCCAGGACGCAGGGAGACACTGAACGCAAACCACGGCCTCCAGCTACCCGCAGGCCAGCCCGTTGGGGGCACTTAGAGTCCACCCGCACCCACAGCCAACCCTTCCCTGCCTCTGGTCCGCTCCAGGCCGACCCGGACAACTGCACTTGGGGACCTCTCGACTTCTCTGGAATCTCCATCCTCCCTACCACACTCCTCCTCCCCACGGTCCTTCACAACCTCCAGTCACCACGACCGCCCCCCGCCCCACACACACACACAAGAAGCCCTTGCAGCCCTAGGATTTCAGGATGGTCCAAGCTCTAGGCCCCTGTCCCTTCCAGGCCCCGTCCCTGCCACTTCAACAGCATCCCCTGCCCCTGGCAGACGCCGGCCCTGCCCCAGGCCTCTCCCCCTCCTAGGAGCGGTGGGTGCAGTGGGTCAGCTGTTTGTGCGCAAGGCGCAGGCAGTAAAGAGTGAGGCTCCACCGTCCGTGCCTGCATTTTCTGCACCATTACCCTTCGTTACTTTGTCTAGCGGGAGCCTTCCCTGACATCACAATGGCGCCTCCGCCAGGGAATTGCTTGCTTTGTTGAAGCTGGCAGCTGCGGTTGTTTCGTGGCGCTGACTGCAGAAAAGCAAACTGAAATTGCTGTGTGGATGCTAGCCACTAATTTGAAATGGCCAGCGATAATACAGTTGTGCGGGGCTGGCAGGCCCAGCGGCTGGTTCCCAGGTGATGGTGGGGATGTTCGCAGGCGTGATCGATGAGTTTGGGGCTCATGCATGCATAATGAGCGTCTCTGAACTGGAACGGGGTGGCCCGAGTGCAGGGGCTATGGGTTGAATGAACTCACCTTTCATTTCCGTCCCCTCCTAGTGGGACTCTACCATGTTGCTCTGGACGAAGCCCAGGATCAACATTCATTATCCAAATAGATTCATTGAGTCCAGGTGTCCCTGCCTTTCCAGGACACGCAGGTTGGAGTACCATCTCCTGCCCCAGGAAGGGCAGGGCAGCACCGCTGTTACCATGGTAACTGGTCTGCTGGGGAAGGTCCCGGACTATGCAAGATGGCCCTCTGCCCCCATGGAGTCGCAGTCTCCAGCCTCACAGGGACCCTCCTTCACACCCTACACGTCGCAGCCACACACACCACCACCCCCCACCGCCTTGCCCTCTGCCAGGCTTCTTGAAAGACCAGTCCACTCTCACCATCCCCACTCCCGCTTCAGCCCACCACCATCCGCTTGCCGCCCTCACCGTGCCCTATAAATTGCTCTCTCAGAGTTCTTCTTGGACTTCGATTTTGCCGGTGAATGCTTCGGCCTGCTTTCTCTCCCTTTCTGCTGCATTCAGCATGCTTCAAGTCTACCATTGCTTAAAAGTCTCCCCTCCGGCTTCCATGACAGCGCTCTCCTGGGTCCACTCACACCCGCCGGCAGCTCCTGCTATTTCTCCTCTGTGTTCTTCTATTATTGTAGCTGCCATCAAGTCGGCCCGAACTCGTGGCAACCCCGTGCACGACGGCATCAAGCCGTTGTGAGCCACAGGGTTTTCATTGACTGATTTTCAGAAGTAAATCGCCAGGCCTTTCTTCTTCGTCTTATTTTGGACTCTCCCCTGAAACTGGCTCGGTGTCACATACATCCCCCTCCCCTTGCCTGTGTCTGTGCTCCCTGAGGTTCCCGCCTGGCTGTTTCTTTCCTCTTCCCCTACCCTCCGTGGGCACCGTCTCCTGCACCAGTGGCAGCTGAGCTCCATCCCCGGCCTACGCCTCGGGTGCACTTGGAATCCCCCACCGGACACCACCCCACAGTGCCTCAAACTCAGCCCGGCCCAACCCAGCTCTCCTCTCCTCGCCCCTTGCTGCCCACCACCCCAAAGTGCTTCTCCTCCTGCATTTTCAAAGGACTGTTTAAAATGTTTTTAATATAACCACCTTTCCGCCACCTTTTGTGAAAAGGCTTTGGATTCATCCTGGTGAAATAAACCCCAAGTGTGGCAAATATTCTAAGCCTCACCTAAGCGCTGTGGACTGCTTCCCGGCACAGGTGTAGACTCCTTCCAAAGTCTTAGCAGAGAGCTTTTCCGGTGTGGCGCGGGGCCCAGAGGCGACTCGTTAGAACTGAGTGTCACAGACATCATCCAGTACAATGGAAGTTGATGGGGGCTTTTTACACAGTGGTTTTGAGCGCTATTGGCAGTTTTGCTAGTTTCCTCCAAATTGCAAAGCCCCTGTTTGTTTGTTTTTTGTTTTTTGACTGTCCTGTTTAAAAACCTTACTCCTCAACAGAGCAGCCCCAAAACCTGCTGCCGTCGAGTCAGTTCCGACTCATAGCGACCCTATAGGACAGAGAAGAACTGCCCCATAGGGTTTCCAAGGCTGTAATCTTTACGGAAGCAGACTGCCACATCTTTCTCCTGCAGAGAGGCTGGTGGGTTCGAACCGCCAACCTTTCAGTTAGCAGTCGAGCACTTTACACACTGCGCCACCAGTGATCCTTCCACAGAGCTGACCCCATGTCGATGTCTCATCTGGACTTGTATTTCAGAATAAAACGCCAATGATCATTTATTGAGCACTTACTCTTTGCCAGGCAGACACATCACATCGTGTAATCCTCACAGCACCCCAGTGAGGTAGTCCTAGCATTGTCTCCATTTTATAAATGCAGGGACTAAGGTTCAGAGAAATTGAGTAAGCTGCCTGAGGCCACATAGGAGTTCAGAGCAGAGCCAAGACTGGAATCAAATCACTGTGAGAGTCCCCATCTCTTTCTCTTCTGTGAGTTACGTTACAAACAATCCCCTCTAAACTCAATCCAACAACATATAAAAAGGATTAGAAGCCATGACCAAATGGAATTTATCCCAGGAATGCAAGATTGGTTTACCCTCTGAAAATCGATTAATGTAATACATTGTATTAACAGAATAAAGGACAGATGCCACATAATCATCTCAATAAATGCAGAAAAGGCATTTGACAAAACTCAACACCCTTTCATGATTAAAAAAAAAAAAATCCACAAAGTAGGAATAAACCTGATAAAGTACATTTATGAACAACCCACAGCTGGCATCATACTCAATGGTGAAAGACTGAAGCTTTTCCCCTAAGGTTAGGAACAAGAGAAGGATTTCTGCTCTTACCACTTCTATTCAACAGTGTACTGGACATTCTAGCCAGCGCAATTATGCAAGAAAAAGAAATAAAAGGCATCCGGACTGGAAAGGAAGAAGCAAAACTATCTATTTGCAGATGGTGTCATCTTATATATAAAAAATCCTAAGAAATATACTAAAAAACTATTTGGACCAATAAACAAGTTCAGCAAGGTTGCAGATTTCAAGATCACTATTTTAAGAATCAGTAGTATTTCTATACAGAAGCAACGAACAATTCAAAAATTAAATTAAGAACACAGTCTCACTTATAGTAGCGTCAAAAAAAATCAATAAAATACTTAAGAATAAATTTAACCAAAGAAGTGTAAGACTTATACATTGAAAACTAGGAAACATGGTTGAAAGAACTGAAAGCAGACCTAAAGAAGTGGAAAGACACCCCAAGTTCCTGGATCAGAAGAGTTAATATTGTTAAGATGGTGATACTCCCCAAACGGACCTACAGATTCAATGTAATCTCCATCAAAATTCCAGCTGGCTTCTTTGTATAAATTGACAAGCTGTTCCTAATTTTCATATTGAAATTCAAGGGACCCAGAAGAGCCTAAACAACCTTGAAAAAAATGAACAAAGTTGGAAGACTCACACTTCCCGGTTTCAAAACTGTCTACAAAATCCCAGCAATGAAAGCAGTGTGGTGCTGGCATTTGCTGTTGTTGTGTTGTGCCATGGAGTTGATTCCAACTCATAACGACCCTATAGGATAGACATACAGATCAAGGGAATATCATTGAGAGTCCATAAATAAACTCATGGTCAATTGATTTTTGACAAAGATGACAAGATCATTCATTGAGAAAGAATAATCTTTTCAACAAATAGTGCTGAGCCCACTGGATATCCACCGTAAAAGAATGAAATTGGACTCCTACCTCACACCATGCACAAAAAATCAACTCAAAATGTATCAAAGACCTAAAAGTAACAGCTAAAATAAAAAGATTAAACATAGTTACCATATAATCCTGCAATTCTGTATAAATATCCAAGAAAAATGAAAACACATGTCCACACAAAAACCTGTACATGAATGTTCATAACAGTACTATTCATAATAGCCAAAAAGTGGAAACGGCCCTAATGTTCATCAACTGACAAATGGGTAAATGTGTTCTATCCCTACCGTGGTTATCATTCAACAATAAAATGGAATGAAGTCCTGATACATGTTACAACATGGATGAGCCTTGAAAGTGTTACACTAATGGAAGAAGCCAGTCACATTGATATGAAATATCCAGAATAGGTAATTCCACAGAGACGAAAAGAAGATTAGTGGTTGCCTAGGGCTTCAAGGGGATGAGTGGAGGGAAATTGAAGTGGCTGCTAATGGTACCAGTGGTTACACATGTGTATGGATATACTCAAAGCCACTGAATTATGCATTTTATATTGGTGAATTTTATGGTATATGGTCCCTGGGTGACCCAAAAGATTTGCACTTGACTACTAACTGAGATGGACCCATAGTGGCACAGTGGTTAAAGAGCTTGCCTGCTAACCAGAAAGTCAGCAGTTCGAATCCACCAGCCACTCCTTGGAAACCCTATGGGGCAGTTCTCCTCTGTCCTATAGGCTTGTACTATAAGTCAGAATTAACTCAACAGTAACAAGTTTTTTTTTTTTTTTTTTTTTTTGGTATGTGAATTATATCTCAATAAATCTGTTTTATATATCAGCTTCCTCACATGTGTATGTATGTATATGTATATGTGTATATATACATATATATAAATACACATATACACACACATATATATATGTATGTGTGTATGAATGTATGTATATGTCCCTTTTTGCCGTCCTTACTTGGGGTACATTCTTATCCAGGAGGGAGATTTGGGGGCAGGAAGCCCCCTCCTGATCATAGTCTCCTCTCCACCCCTCCCATCTCTCTCCACTCTGCTGTCTGCTCTCTGCTCCAGGGAGCCCCAGGTCCCAGAACACCACCTGCTTCTCCCTCCCTGTGCACTGCAGCTTAGCCAGCCCCAGTCCTGACCCCCCAACTCCAGGGCCAGAGTCTGTGAGAGACTCTGTCAATTAAAGGGCCTCCCCAGGATCCCATGCACATGCTTCACCCTGTTCCAGAGGCCCCACAAATCACTATCAGTTCTCACTCACCCCTGCCCCCAGGCTGTGGCCCCAGTGCCCGCTGTTATCCACTGTTATTCCTGAGGGTGGACTTTCTCAAACGCCCACTTCCTTCTCTAGATGACAGCAGCCCTCTTCCTGTGTGAAGGACACCCCCACACTCGGGCCTGCAGGGTGCAAAGGCCGAACAACAGGTGCCCCCCTTGCTAAAGGGTATTGCACAGAGTGGCCCATGCCAGCACCAGGAGAGAGCATTTTTTAATACTCCAGGCTCGATGTTCTGCACTCAACTTGTCCCTGAGCCAAATGGGAGCAAAAATGGCCCAGAGTGAGCTGGGACGTCTCTCTGGAGGCTCTCCATCACCACCAGTGCTCCGTCCCATGCTTCCTGCTCATGCTCTCTGCCCGCTGAGGTGGGCTCCAAGCCACTGCATTGCCCCTGGCAGCGTGGCAAAATCCGACTCCCACAGACCAGAAGCCATCCCACCTGGGGTCGGAACAGAGCACTCCGGTGCGTCTTTCTCCTCTCCCTCATTAGAGTAGAGGTCATTCTAAAAGAACACAGGTTCACACTCTCTCAGCTCTCCTTCAGAGGATGAGTCTCACAACCTTACATGACCGGGTATTTTTTGGACGTGAGGTCCTCATTGTTACAGCTGTGAGCCAAGGAAGCCTTCAGGTGGCCTTCACAACAATCCAGAGGGAACTAGAAGCACCACAGGCTAATTATAAGTCCCCAGCTAGCTTCCTTCCGCTTGGAAGTCCAACGCTGTTTCCCGTTCTTGGGGACAAGGTGCTAGAATGTTCCATCAGGTGCTTCCTGCCTTCCCACTTTCCAAGTCTGAATACTGGGAGGTGGGGGAGGGAAGGAATGCCAGCCGTTGAAGTCACCCAGGTGAATGAGGAATGAGCCCGAAATGGCCAGCTCGTCCCCGGATGTGTCTCAGGACAAACCTTCAGAAATCGTGTTCCTCAGAGCTTTGCAATCACTGCCTTCTAAGAGCACATATCCTTTATCTCTTGGTTCTTTTTTCCATATGTGAGCTAGCTTTGTTTTTTGTGCTTTTTTCTGTCCCTTTCTCCCAGATGGAACCTAAACGCCTGAAAAAACAGCTCCCCAGAATCCTGAAACTCCTGAAACCGGACGATCGGGTCCTGATCGTGGGGACAACGCAGCGGCCTTTTGATGCAGAGCTTCAATCTTTTTGCAAAGTTTACCAAAAAATTATTTTGGTTCCTAGACCAGACTATGCCTCCAGATACGGCAAGTACCTCAGGTCCTTTCTGGGTGCGGTAACTGAGGCTGGGCCACCTGCGGTTTGCTGGCAGTTGTGTGAAGCCAGTGGGGCGGGGGGCGCCCAGAATCCAGTGGTCATGAGCAGGTGAGTTAAGTAGAGCCTGTGCGCTGGAGGCCATCGGTGCCTGGACTAGCAGCAAAACACAGGGCTGTGAACTTGAAATGGTGGAGGCAGTGGTGGCTTCAAGCTAGAACTCTTGCCTCCCGTGCAGGAGAGCTAGGTTCAATTCCCGGCCAATGCATCTCATGTGCAGCCACCACCCCTCTGTCAGGGGAGGCTTGCATGTTGCTATGATGTTAAACAGGTTTCAGCAGAGCTTCCAGACTAAGATAGACTAGGAAGAAAGGCCTTGCAGTCTCTCTTCTGAAAATCAGCCAATGAAAACTCTATGGATCACAACAGTCCAGTCACGAGGACGGTGCAGGACCAGGAGGCATTTCCTTGCATGGGCATGGGGTCGCAAAGAGGTGGGGACAAACTGGATGGGCAGCTAACAACAACAGAGTGAAATGATACATCGTCGTTCTGTTGTGAACGTGTTTCACTTTACCAAAGACAAAAGGAACCTGGACAGGAATTATTGTTCACGGCCCTGAAGGTGACAGAAACTCACTTGGTGCTAATTTTTCTTTTGACGGTAGATTTGAATCCCTCAGCTGGTCTTGCACATGGTAGGGGGGATCTTTCTCATAGAGCACCATTTCTTTTCACCAGGTTGGTGTTTTTTTTTTGGTTGATTAGTTGCTTGCATGTTTTCTAGTCTCAAAACATTGGTAGAACGTTGACATTTCTTTCCACCACTTTTGGTTTTATTCAGTCTTTAAATATTAGTCCAGTAGCATGTTGACTTGTTTAAAATGAACATGAAACACAAGAGCTTGCGTCTCCAATTCTTTCTTCCTGGATAGACAAGTTCAAAATGCACTTCTTTTGATACATCTTTTTAAATGAAAATAGTACAAAAAATGTGACCCTCAGAGGCAGTGCAGTGGAATTGGGAAGAGAGCTGGTCAGAATCCTGGCTCTGCCACCTGATAGCTGTATGAGCCCGACAAGTCATTCAGCCTTTGGAGGCTCTGTTTTCTCATCTGTAAAATAGGACAAGTGTGTCCTTCACAAGGTGTTGTGAAGATATAACAAGGCTCCTTATATGAGGTGGCAGGCAGACCCCCCAGCCCCATCTGGACTCCCAGGAGAGGGTGGGTGATGGTGGTGGTTTGGTGGAGGGAGAGGAGGTGGGGGGAGTGCAGGGAGAGTTGATGGTGGTGGTGGATGGAGAGGTGGTGATGGTGGTGGAGGGAGAGGAGGTGGTGATGATGGTGGAGGGAGAGGAGGTGGTGGTGGTGGAAGGAGAGGAGGTGGTGGTGGTGGTGGAGGGAGAGGAGGTGGTGGTGGTGGAGGGAGAGGAGGTGGTGGTGGAGGGAGAGAAGGTGGTGGTGGTGGTGGAGGGAGAGGAGGTGGT
>NW_004444101.1:589104-598339 GCF_000243295.1 Trichechus manatus latirostris | reverse complement strand
AGGTGGTGGAGGACGAGCAGCAAATGAGAGGTTGAGGAGTGGAAGTGGTGATGGTGCAAGTTGTTGTTTGTGTTATCTCTTGCGGCACAACAAACATCCCCAAAACTTAATGGCTTAAAACAACAAATTATTGACTCCCTCCCATAGTTCTGAGAGCTGCCTGGGCTCAGCTGGAGAGTTCTCCCTTGAGGCATCTCATGATGTTGCAGTCAGATGTCAGCTGGACTGTAGTTATCTGAAGACTCAATGGGGCTGGACATCCAAGATGGCGCACTCTTGTGACTGGCAGTTGATGCTGGCCGATGACTGGGAGTTCAGCTGGGGTTGCTGCCCAGATAGACTCTGGGAGGCCTCTCCTGTGGCTTTGCACAGCATGGTGGCCAGGTTCCAAGAGAGCCTCCCAAGAGGCCCAGGCAGAAGCTGGAAGAATTCTTATGACCAGCCTCAGAAGTCACATAGAGTCACCTTCACCACTCTCTATTGCCAGTCCCGGTTCAAGGGCAGCCAGCTACATGGTGGTGTGAGTACCGGAGATGGGGCTCACTGAGGGCCCATCTTTCTGACCATATGTAACCACTGCCATGGTGGTGGTAGTGGTGGGAGATTTAGTACTGAGATGGTGATGGTGGTGTCAGAGTTATAAATGGTGTTGTCAGTGATGGTGATGGTGGTGGTGGTGGTGGTGACAGTGGTGGTGATGGTGGTGATGCCGGGGAGGTTGGTGTTCATGGAGATGATGATGGTCATGGTGGCATTAGTGGCAGAGGTGATGGTAGTGGTGGTGGTGTGGTGGTGATGCTGGGCAGGATGGTAATCATGATGGAAACAGAGGTTACAAGGTGTAATGGATATGACGGCAGTCGTGGTGAGCCCAGTCCATGGGACAGTAGTGGTGGAGGTGATGGCGGTAGTGATAATGTGGTAATGGTGGTTAGCATTAGTGGTCGTGCTAAAGATGATTAGTTCAGACTTGGTTTCTGTTTATCTTCTCCAATTATAATAGAACCACCAAAATGGAGCAAGGAGTGGGGGTGTGATCCTATCTAGTTGATCTTAAGTGCCTAGTCAATTTTATTTGCTAAAAGAGCAACCCTCTACTTCCCACGTATTATAAACTATTAGCTTATTAACCACTCCATGTTCAATATGTGCTCATTTCTATCGTAATAAATTGTGATCCTGGCTTCACAAATCAATGTTACATGCAAAGTACAGGAAGACTTTGGATCCAATTACTTCTCCATTCATCTAGAAGCTTCTCTGTCTTCCATAGCCTCGATGCCCTCCACTGGTTCCTTTGCACCTAGCCAACATCAAAGAAAAAGAGAGAAAGGGCGTGGAGAATCTCACAGGAGATTTTAGGGACTGATGCAGAAGGGGCCAACATTTCTTCCACTCATATTACATTGGCCAGAATGAGTCACATAGCCCACCGTGGTTAAAGGGACAGGAAAGCACATTCTAGCCCAGGAAGGAGAGAAGACGGAGATGGGTAGGCGCTGGCAGCTTCAGCCACAGTCAGTTCGTGGAGAGGGTTCTACACACAAACACACAGCACACTTTTGCTTCATGGGAGCTCATCCACTCTTGCTTCCCCTTTGGTCAGATTTCCTCTTCCCTTCTCTCTTCTCCTCCCCTCCCCTCCTGTCTCTTCCCTTCTTTTCTCTATTTCTTCTTCCCTGTCCCCCGCCTCCTAATTCCTCCTTCTCTCTCTCTTCTTGTGGTTGTTCATTGCTATCCAGTCAACTTCAGTTTACGGCAACCATGTCACAGAATGAAACGTGGCCCATTCCTGCGCCATCTTCATGATCAGTCCATCTCATCACCCAGCACTGTCAGGCAATATTCTGCTGTGATCCATAGGGTCTTCATTGGCTGGTTTTCGGAAGTAGATCACCAGGGTTTTCTTCCTAGTCTTAATCTGGAAGCTCCCCTGAAACCTGTCCACCATGGGTGACCCTGCTGGTATTTGAAACACCAGTGCCACAGCTTCCAGCATCACAGCAAAAGGCAAGCTACCACAGTAGACAGACTGACAGATGGGGGTGGTTCTCTATCTCTACCTCTCTCTCAATATCTTTTCTCTTCCTCCTCCTCCTTTCTTCTCTTCCTCTCTTTCTGTCTCTCTTTCTCCTTCCCTCTCTCCCCCATCTCTCTCATTTCTTGTATTTCTTCCTGTTTCCCTCCCTCTCTCTGTTCCTTGTTGTTGTTGTAGTTAATTAGCGTCCTGTTGGCTCCAACTCATGGCAACCATATCACAGAATGAAACATTGCCCAGCCCCTTGCCATCTTCCTGATCAATCCACCTCATCTTCTAGCACTATATCAAGCAATATTCTTTTGTGATCCATAGGGTTTCCATTGACTGATTTTTTTTTTCCATCCCAAGCTCATGGCAGCCCCATGCACAACAGAATGAAACACTGTTCAGTCCCTCACCATCCTCTTGATCGGTTGGGGATCGAACCATTGTGATACATAGGATTTTCTTTTTTTTTTTTTTTTAATTTGTAGGTGAAGAGTTTACAGCTCAAGTTCTCGTACAAAAATTTATGCACATATTGTTATGTGACACTAGTTGCAATCCCTATAATGTGACAGCACATTCCCCCTTTCCGCCCCGGGTTTCCCATGTCCGTCCAACCAGCTCCTGACCTTTTCTGCCTTCTCATCCTGCCTTCAAATAGGAGCTGCCCATTTGGTCTCATGTATCTCCTTGAACTAAGAAGCACACGATTCACGAGTATTATTTTAATCCAGTCTAATAATCCAGTCTAATTTTTGTCTGAAGAGTAGGCTTCGGGAATGGTTTTAGTTCTGTGTTAACAGAGCATCCGGGGGCCATGGCTTGGAGGGTTCCTCCAGTCTCAGTCAGACCATTAAGTCTGTTCTGTTTATGTGAATTTGGGTTCTGCACCCCACTTTTCTCCTGCTCCATCAGAGACTCTCTGTTGTGTTCCCTGTCAGGGCGGTCATTGGTTGTAGCCCGGCACCACCTAGTTCTTCTGGTCTCAGGTAATGGAGTCTCTGGTTTATGTGGCCCTTTTGTCTCTTGGGCTAATATTTTCCTTATGTCTTTGGTGTTCATTCTTCTTTGATCTAGGTGGGTGGGGACCAATTGATGCATCTTAGATGGTCGCTCACTAGTTTTTAAGACCCCATATGCCATTCACCAAAGTGGGATGCAGAACATTTTCTTAATAAACTTTGTTATGCCATTCACCTAGATGTCCCCCAAAATCACTGTCCCCAGATCCCAGCCCCTGCTACTCTGTCCCTTGAGTATTTGGTTGTGTTCAGGAAGCTTCTTAGCTTTTGGTTTAGTTCAGTTGTGCTGACTTTCCCTGTATTGTGTGTTGTCCTTCCCTTCACCTAAGATGATTCTTTTTCTTTTTTTAATTTTTTTATTGTACTTTAGATGAAGGTTTACAGAACAAATAGTTTCTCATTAAACAGTTAGTACACATATTGTTTTATGACAATGGTTAACAACCCAACGACATGTCAACACTGTCCCTTCTCAAACTTGGGTTCCCTATAACAGAGTCAGGAATAGAAGGCTATGGAATGTGTGGCTAATTGCCTCCATGAACAAATGCCTCCATGAACAATTGCCTCCATGAACAATTGCCTCCATGAACAATTGCCTCCTTTGTCATGAGACCAGGAAAACTGGATGGTACCTCACTACCATTACTGAACATTGTGATCAAAGATTTTATAGAAGAATCCTGAGCAAAAGAAGGGAAATGCAGAACAGAATTTCAAATTTTCATGGAATCCAGATTTTCTGGAGCTACAGAGGCTGCATGAACCCCTGAAACTACTGCCCTAAGATAATCTTTAAACCTTAAACCAAAAATATCCCCTGTAGTCTTCTTAAAACCAAACAATAGCTTCGTTCAACTAGTAAAGAATATCTAGCTTAAGCATCGTGCTCTTTGAAGATCTATCTATGTGGACTCAAACTGACAATAGCAACTTGAAAGATTCTACAGGAAATTTAGGGGGCAGTGAGTTCATGTTAATGGGAGAAGAACAGTCCACAAAAGGAGGGTGAGAATGGTTGCTCAACTCAGACTGTAATCAATGTCACTGAATTGTACATGTAGAAACTATTGAATTGGTGTATGTTCTGCTACGTATATTCTCAACAACAACAACAAAAAATAAATTATAAAACCAAAAAAAGTTACTAATATCCCTCAAACCCAGTTAAAATTCTTTCTTCAAGACCTTTGACCAGCTCCTGCTGGTGCCAAGACCATCCTCTGGGGTGAAGTGGACAGCCTTGTGAATGCCCTTCATCCTTTCTCACCGTCTGGATGCAATTACATTAGTCACAGGGTCTCCCTTACTGCTCTTGGGCGCTCTTTACAGAACGGACGTGGTTCTCTAAATGTGGTCTGATTTTAAATGCTGTGCAGGAGGAGTTCATTCTATCTCTAAAAAGTAAGCATCAGGATAATGTCATTATTCATTTTCACAATATCCCTTCATTCTAACGGAACTGTCTCGGTCGCCGCAGGTCCCACTGTCCCTGAGGACAACCAGGCATCTTTCCAGTGGTTTCTCTCAACCTACATGTGTTGACCATTGTTGGGGGGAGTAAATAGGGTCAGATTTCTGTGTTTAATACAGTGCGTACTGGAGTGTCTTACACCCAAAAAGAACTGAACCCCACAGTAGTTAAATTGAAATGGGAATCCCATTTGAATTCCACATGTAAAAATAATGTTATGAGTGGACTTTATAATTAGAAAGTATATAAGTGAGACTCCTACTTGCCCAGACTCTTTGGGAAATATTCTGATTAGCAGAGATCCCACATCTGCACCCTATGTGAATTTCTGATTTGGAGAGATTGTAAGCCTATTCAAAGGTACCACAGTAAAGCCATACTGACATGATTTAATTGTCCTTGTCAATCTGCAAGGGGCTGGTGGATCTACAGAGCCCGCGGTCGGCAGTGTGTCTGCCTCATGGTTGAAAATTACCAAGAGGAAAGCATGTTGTTATTTTAGCTTCCTGTTCATCTGAATTACAAATAAAGTGGAATGGGCTCCTTGTGGATTCCTTTCTCGATGAGACGCAGCTTGGTACCAGAGCTGGCCTGACGTGCTTTCTGTGCGCTAACTCCTGTTCTCTGTGTCTTCACCACCACCCCGGGCGCAACAGTCTTGTGGAAACAAATCATCCAGCGAAACGGAGGAGTCGTGACGAATGCTTTGAACATAAGTTGCCTTGCAAAGGTGACCGATGGCTTCACCCAGGGACACATCGTCCAGGTGGTCAGAGGCGTGCTCACAGACCGAAGAATCCGGCAGCAGATACACAAGCCTCTGAGAGCAGTCGAGTTCATTTCGGCCATAGCCAGCATGGATCCCGTGTACCAAGAGGAAGAGGACAGCTTTAAGGTAAGCGGACACCTTGGTGGCTTAGTCTCCAAGCGCTGCTGTAGCAGAAATCCCACAAGTGCATGGCTTTGAAAAAAAGAATTGTATTTGCTCACGGTTCGGGAGGCTAGAAGTCCAAATTCAGGGCGCCTGGTCTGGGGGAAGGTCTTCGTCCCTTTCAGCTTCTGTTGCTTGGTTCCCGGGCGCTCTTCCTGTGGCATCTGTCTTCCCCTGTTTGCGCTCGCTTCTGTGTCTAATCTGCTTTTAGCATCTCTCAGCAGTGACTAGGTTTAGGACACACCCTTCGCTGACATGGCCTCATTAACATAACACAGAAGCCCTGTTCCCAAACAGGATCACACCCACAGGTATGGGGTCAGGACTGCAACACATACTTTGTGGGGAACACAATTCAATCCATAACAGTGGCCAAATCTTCATGGCAAACACTTGTCTCACCCCTTCCTGCTCTGGCCTCCCTACTGCCATCACCTTGGACTGTGCCAGACACAATGAAATTGGAAAACTTGAAAGAAATGTTTGGATCCCAAAATCATTCAAACCTTAGCAGCAAATCGTGTCTTCCAACTTTTAGAAAAAGCATGGCCCTTGGCCCTATCAATTAGCAGCCACTGGATTGCCCTTCCCACCATTGGGTTGGTTTTCATTGGCTTTTGCTTCATATTTCACATAACGGAACAAGTTTTGCATAGAGGTTAAAAACAAAAAAAAAACAGTTGCCATTGAGTGGACTCCAGTTCCAACTCATGGCAATCCCACACGTGTCAGAGTAGAACCGTGCTCCAGAGGGTTTCCAATGGCTGACTTTTTGGAAGTAGATCTCCAGATCTTTTTTCAGAGGCACGTCTGGGTGGACTCCAACCTCCAACCTTTGAGTTATTAGCAGAGCATGTTAACCACCCAGGGACTCCACCTAGACGAAACCATTCTCTAAATAGTATGCATCCATGCTGTTTTTGTCCCATCTTTACTGTGGTACTCTTCATTTTTCACTATGCTTGCCAGAGAAAGTGTAATCACTTTCTCTTCACAAGAGAATTTTCTAAAATTTAGGTTGCCAATTTTTAAATACCTTCTGGAAAGTTCATAGAGTGTTTCCATCTGGAGGAAACTTTGAGAGTCATCTCCTCCATCTCCCCCTCTTATAGAAGGAAACGAAGTCACAGGGAGTTGTGTGCTTTATCCAGACGCATGGCTGCTCTGAGGCACAGTCAAGATAGAACCCTAGTTCCTGATGCCCAGGCCCCAGGCCCTCCTCCAGCCCTATCTGCTCTCCTCTTGAGTCAAGATGAGCACGGTTGTGCTCCCTTTCTGGACCTGGAGGTAGTTTCCTTGGCCAACTGGGAAGACAAGGCAGGAGAATCCCATCCATGTAGTCCAAGGCCACCATAACATTTGCCATGTGATCACCAGAAAAAAGAACTGGAATTCTCATGTAGGCCTATTATCTCTGGAAACCCACTTAAGATTGGGCAAATGTCTCTCTACAATGTATCATTTTTCCACCAAATATAAACATTGTGTTTCCTTTGTGGTTTTACCACCAATGCTTCAGTGGGAGGTGAAAGATAGTCGTGAGAGTGATCCTGAAGCAATGGTCTACAAAGGGGCTGGCAAACTTTTTCTGTAAAAGGCCAGATAGTAAATATTTTAGGCTTTGAGAGCCAGACAGTCTCTGTTGAAACTACTCAACTCCGTGTTGTAGTGAAAATGCACCCATAGACAATACATAAAAGAACGGGCATGGCTGGCTTCCAATAAAACTTTGTTTGCAAAACAGGCAGTGGGCCACATTTGGCCCATTAGCCATAGTTTGTGGATCCCTGCTCTAGCAAAGCTGAAAAGAAAAATAATATTCTCAACTCCAGCTGCAGATTTTACCAGTAAAAAAAAAATGATATGGTATCATTAAAACCCCTAAAGTCACATCAAAGCAACAGAAGTATTTCCTAAGAAATCAGAATCCAAGCCCCAACCACACACATCAGGGTTCTAAATTGAAATATTAATGCCTCATTGGCAACATTATATGCCACCAGACAGTGAGATAATATCCGCAAATTGCTGAGGAAAAACAACCTGCTCCCTGAAATTTCATATCCAGCTAAACTAGCATCCAAGAGTAGGGAGAAAACAAAAACATTTTAAGACACACAAAGACAGAGATAGTTTTCCACTCACAGCCACTTCAGAGAGCAATGTACACATTACTCACATGTGTGCAAGGCAGTGTGTAAAAACTGTGAACTATGATGTTGTCCATAATAATAAAAAAATATGGAGACTTGATAAATAACTTGTAGTATAGTCATTCAGTGAAATATTATGACTCTAGAGTTTATAAACAGAAATGTTTCTCATGTTTTAAATAAAGTGCAAAGGTTGAGATAAATGCTGTCACAGGACCAGTTACAATCACAGTTTGTTGTTATTTTGGTTCCAGTATTTATGCCATATTTTCAACAGAGTCTTCCCCTTCAGTGATTCACACGTGGCCACCAGCCCAGCTTCTAGAGTCCATGTGTGAACCATTGAGGGCCATTCATATTACCAAGAAAACCCACAGGCTCAGGACAGAGAAAGAGCACCAAGAAGATAGGGGAACTTAGCTGGACAGGACTGTTAGTTAGATTTGGCCCGTGATTCTCTGAAACTGTTAACTCCTTGAGTAGACCTTTCCATTCATTCAGAAATACTGATTGGAAAGCCCATTGGCCAAAAGTCCGTATTAAACACACATTAAATGCCCAAAGTGCAATGATGACTTGCCCCTTCCTTCCTAACAGGCTTTTCTTTATTTTTAAAAGTATTCCGGTGAATCTATGTGATCTTCATATTTTTCTAAACATCTATTTTATTTCAGGACTGGTATGCCAAAACTCCTCTGGGTAGAAAGCGAGCTTTGGCCCTGACAGGAGGTGAAGCAGAAAAAGAAAAGGATAAAGGAAAAAAGAAGGAGAAAAAGAAAAAGTAACGCCTTCCTGGAGAACCATCCTTGAGTCTCTCTCACGGAGGGAGACAGCCCCAACTCTCCAGAGGGAGATTCACTGTCCAACGTCTGCAGAAATGAGCAGCGTCCAGCTGACTCCAGGAGCTCGTTAGCCTCTGCATACGCTCAATTGTACCCTTAGCAGGCTGGATACTAGGCTGGTTGCCCATGACAGCTGTTTCTAGAGCTTATAATTGTTTCTTAGCTTACGTAAAGTTTGTATATAACCCACATTCACTCTTCACACACTCGACAATCTTTCTGAGTTAGACACTTCATCTCATCAGCACTAATTGCCAGATTTAAAATTCAATGGTTAGAAAACGTTTTAATTTGACAACTTAGTAAGTAACTTGAGTACATCATAGCTACACTCACTAGCTTTTTATTAATCCATACACACTATATATTACCTTTGCACATATTGTTATAAATTAATTATTTGCTCTATTAGTATCTTTTATATAATGGAATAAAGCTGTTGTCCTTTAACTAACTCAGTCATTTGGTTGCTGGAGCTAGAAATGATGTTAAAGATGAATTATTTCAGCCTCCTAATTTTGAAGATGGGGAAACTGAGGTGCCCCGGGTTGCACAGTTAATTTTTGGAGCCTTGAGACAAAAGTAATTCCCTCTTCGTTCCCAGCTGACTGCTCTTTACAAGCACTGAAACACTGGTAGATCGATGACTGGATGAAACTAATAAATAAAAATGGGATCAGCCTGGAGAAGAGAAACCCCAGATGAAGAAGTAAAAACCAACAAGTAAGACAAAGATTAAAGAAAAGTAAGGGCCAAAGATCAATTTAAATTTTATAAGAACATGAAA
>NW_004444101.1:586485-587394 GCF_000243295.1 Trichechus manatus latirostris | reverse complement strand
TGTGACTGAAGAACTGAATTTTTCGTTTTATTTCATGTCAATTAAATTCAAATAGCCGCATGTGGCTCGCAACTACCGTGTTGGGCAGTTCAACTTCGAAGTAACTTGAGTCTTAACAATCGGTGAAGATGAGCAAAATATCCTTCCAGCATGCTCGCTGTCTGTCGCCTAGCAGGCTTACATTGTTTTCTCCCAAGCTAGTATCCCCAGCCCTCCGCACTGCTTGGTGGGTGCTCTTGTTTCCCTGCCTAAACCTGGGCTAGTCCAGCCAGCTCCTCCTCCTGCGTACCCAGGACTTAGACTCTGCCTCCCGCCCCCTGGGTTTTGTGTGCTGATCTGCACTGCCCCATCAGAGCCCTTCTGTGTCACTGCAGCCTCCAAAAGGGCCAGACACATCACAGTCCAGCAGACACTGATATTTCCACCACACAGCTTCCTGCTCTGCGTGTGTGTCTGTGTGTGTGTGTGTGTGGAAATGAGTTCCTTTATGTGGCCTTTTGTCTTGGTTCTTTGCAAACACAGAGAGATTTCTCCCCTAAGCCTCGAGGAGTTAGCTTTACCCTAGTTTTCGACTCCAGAGTGTCTGTTACTTTTGTCAGGTTGATTGACATTTCCTAGGTAAACTGTAAACAAATTGGTTTGGATACTTTTTGTCTGGTTCTGGGCAGCAGCCTGCCCTGTAATTGGTATGCCCCTTGCAGGGATTGGTTAATAGACTATGCAAATGAAGTGACTTTGGCCTACTATACAAATGAAGTGTATGTTGCCAACTGAGAGGGGGATTGGTCAGCTTGTGGCCCCTGCTGGGAGGGGCCATGCCTTGGAATTGACAAGGAGTTGTGTGTATAAGCAGCCAGCCCCATAGAGATTTTTCAGACAGAAGCAGAAGGTAAAAAGAAGAGAGAAGAG
>NW_004444101.1:583135-585066 GCF_000243295.1 Trichechus manatus latirostris | reverse complement strand
TTGCCAGATCTCCCCCAAAGAGAGGCCCATCACACTGAGCACACTCTCACGTCTTCATCCACAGGGCAGATTAAAAACTCCGTGAGCCTGTCAGTGGTCCACGTGTAAACCCCAGAATCCCCCGGGAAGGGTAACAGAGTAGTGTCCTAACAAGACCACTTTTAACAGACATGGAGACAGGGAAAGATGGCCCTGGTGGGAGGAAAGGGAAGCAGGAAGGACGCGCGTGGGGAGGGAGGGCGGGGGGATAGGAGGACTCCATCTTAACCTTCTTCCAGTTCCACCGGGGCCTGCGCTATTCCTGGGCCATTACGGGACAGTTAACTCCTCTTGAGCGTATTCGTAAGTGAAGGGGTCAGTAATTAATGTCATTAACCCTCATTAAGGGAGCGTCGGTATGAAATGGCATCTGATTAAAGATGCATTCATTCCTCTTGGGTGGCTGTGCACTCAGCCTGCCTTTAGGAACAAGCCACCACCAGGTCTAGAACCACTACTGGATGTCACAACCGCCCTTCAAAACAAACCTCTGCTCAGAAACCGCCAGTTGAAAACACCCTGATGCCAAGGGGACTACTTTTGAGGGTCTTCCTAAATGCAGAGGCCGTGAGTTGGCAGGGGCCACGTGGTGCTATTTCAAGAGAAGGACACTATGTTCCACCACTAATGGTGCCATGGGACCCAAACCACTGAGACAAGTGGCTTCTGAAGTCCTTGAAAATCCCGAGAGTCTGGTTTATGGGGAGGCACGGGAGATGCTGAGACATGCAGAGGAATGCGGGCGTGAAGCCAAGCTGGCAGCTGCCCCCATGGCCCCACAAAAGGGAAAGAGCAGCCTGAAGGGCAACAGGGTCCTGTGAGAAGCCCCACCCCCGAGGCCCTGCAGAAGCCAGGAGCTCCCCACAGGGTTCCCACCACCGTCCATCTCAAAGGCCGTCACTCTGCTGTTCTCTTGCTTAGGGTCAGTTTTGGCACCCAGGGCACCTCTGTGCACCGCCTCCTGCACACACCTGCTCCATCTCTGGGGCCAGTGGCCCACCTGGCCCCACCCTTGCTCGGGCATGGCCTCAGCCTGTCTGGAAAGGAGGGTGAGCCCAGCGCTGTGAAGAGCGTCACAGCTTCTTGGAAGGCACGCGGGCTGGGCAGGGTGGGGAGGGATCAGGGGTCTGACTTCACAGACCAGCTAAGAGACCGGGGCTAGCCCAGCCACATGCACATGCACACACACACACACACACCCTACACACATAATCATACCCATACATACGCATGCGCACATAGATACCATGCACACACACATATACACACACACCCCACACACACATAATCACTCCCATACACACATGTATGCATGGATACCCCGCATACATACATGTACACTCATACACACACATACACATGTGTACCACACATACATCTCACACACTATCACTGTCATATGTACACACATAGATGCACACAGATACCATGCATACACACATACATACACACTACACACACACCCATACACACAGTCACTCCATACGTGCAGATGCACACACATGTATACACCACGCATATACACACTCATGCACACCACATACACATATACCACACACATATACACACTCACACACATAATCACTCCCATATGCACATATATATACCATGTATACACACATACATACTCACACACCACAGGCTACACACACATACACACCACACACACACACTCCTATGAATACATATACCACACACACACAATCACTCCCATCATACTTACACATACACACATATACATAACATGTACCACACACATATTATACACATCACACACACAAATACGACCATAAATACACACACCCCACACACCCCTCCCACGGCCTCCGTCCCCTCAGGAGGCTGATGGCAGGTGTCAGGCGTGCGCCCCCAAGGAGCAGCGAACAGGGAGA
>NW_004444101.1:581059-582892 GCF_000243295.1 Trichechus manatus latirostris | reverse complement strand
TGCACCCCAGAAGGGCAATGCAAATTCCACTCCCACTGAAACCGTCATCCCCACTGGACGAGGACGGCTTGGAGAGGTCAACAGACTTGCCAGGGTCACAGAGCCTGTATGGAGCCAAGTGGGGGTCTGAGCGACACCAAGGCCCCGCCTGGCTGCCCCACCCCACGAGACTGTGATCTGACTCAGGAGAGGGACAGAGGTGGGAAATCGAAGACCGAGGCCATCCTCTGAGACCCAGGGAGCTGTGTTTCCCCCGCCTACAGACGTGGGTGGGTGCCCTTGAGATCCACCTAGGTCTAGCTCCTGTCGTCCCAGGATGGAGCATCCCAAATACAAGGGGTCTGTAGCCCCCTAACCCATCAAGGTCATCAGGGTCAGGTGTGAGGTCAGGCCAGGTTGCAGAGCCTCCCAAAGAACTGGGAGGAGCCACCCAAAACCTCACATGACAAATCCTTCACCTGCTGCAGGATGCTCACACGCACGCAGCAAACAGCACCAGGGGCCGAGAGAGGCAAGACCCACTGCTCACGAGAAATGCAAACAGCTGGAGGTCAGAGCCTGCGTGCTCGCTGGGGTACAAGTCTCCAAGCACCTGGCTCACTTTAAACCCACAAGTTACAGCATTAGAACTGGGCCCTCTCTGGGCAGGGGCTGCCCCATCTCTGAGGGCAGGACAGTATTCATCTTTGATCTTCACCACCTCCTGACATCCTCGACCTGCCTCCATACCACCCAGGAGTGGGGCCAGCCCCCAGGGAGGCTGGCTGCCTCTGCGTCACCTAGAGGCCACCAGCTCTTTGCTCAAAGCCGGCATCCATTGGCACTGCCTTCATAGTTCGACCTGTCTCCGATAGCAAACCCACCCTGTCTCTGTCCCCGTGCCTCGCTTTAATTTTTCTCAGCCTTTGCCGCCGCCCGACATGGTGTATGTTTATCTGCTTGCTTATCATCTTCCTCCAACCTCCACGAGAGTGAGCGCCACCGTACGAGCAGGATCTAGTCCATCCCGCCCGCTCTTGCCTCCCCAGGGGCCAGCCCAATGTCCCGCAATGCCAGCTGCTCCACCAACACTGGATAAATAGCACAGGAGGTGCGGGGGCGCCGGGCCCAGCTGTTGTTACTAACAGAGGTTCCTCTCCCATTTGAAATTCATTTGGGGGTCCGTGTGCCCATCTGGTGGTCATCCAGGCGCCCAGGCTGGCAGAGGCTCTGACACCTTCCCAGGTCACCCCGGCATTAAAACCCGGTGGCAGAGAGCAGGGAAGGCCTACGTCACATCTATCTGCAGGTACCTGACCACGCCCAGGTGCCAGGAGGGGGGAGAAGCACAGGTTAGCTGTGTGCCCGGCCTCTGCCACAAACAGAAGCGTGAATCCATTTCTTACATTGTGGGCTCAAGTGTACAAATTCATGGAAGTTTGGTATTTCCAAGAGAAGGAGCTAAAGATAAAGGCTAGATGGATAGATAGATAGATGGATGGATGGATAAGTAGATAGATGGATAGATGATTGACAGGTAGGTAGGTAGATAGCTAGAGATAGATAGATAGATAGATGATTGATAGAGAAAGAGAGAGATTCCTTTCTGACCGGAATAGACTAATCCCATTAATACTCGGTCTCTCGCTGTGCCTGAACCCACCCAGAGGTGCCTTGGAAGAAAAACCTGGCGACCCACTTCCAAAAACTCACCCGTTGAAAACCCGAGGGAGTAGAGTTCTACTCTGACATACGTGGGGTCGCCAGGAGTCAGAACTGACTCCACAGCAACTCTTTGGGGTGTTGGTCGTTCAGTGGTGGAATTCTCACCTTCCACGCGGGAGACCCAGGTTC